>NC_091350.1:14025667-14288167 GCF_038502225.1 Cherax quadricarinatus | reverse complement strand
ATGTACCACTGGCTCCCCGATTTTTTTTATATGGTGCACACTGACCATGGAGACCCATTCTCTCACATGGGTACCTAGACTTTCTCCTGCTTGATTTGAAGCTGCTAGAATTTATGCTGTATCAAATCCAAACGTTCAAGAAACATTCGTAATGGCGTATTTATACGTCGGAAACAGTCAAAGGGTTAAAAACAATAAAAAGTAAAATACACACAAAGTACACCATAAAATATTTGTAGTCTTAATGTAGGGTGAGAGGTGAGTTTTATTTGTAGGAAGTCAAGCTGCCAGGCAAGGCAGCCCTCCCAGCCCCACCCCACCCACACATAATTTAAGCAAACTAGGCAAACACGTCTGGTGTTCGTTCATACATGTTTGTATTATACCATAATAAAAACAGGTTAATCATAGAATTGATGAGGGAAAATAAGTGAGTGGTGCGTTGAGGTATATGTGGAGTCAAAAAACGTTATCTATGGAGGCAAAGAAGAGAATGGTACTACTATACTTTCATACAACACTCTTATATGGATGTGAAGCTTGGGTGGTAAATGCAGCAGCGAGGAGACGGTTGGAGGCAGTGGAGATGTCCTGTTTAAGGGCAATGTGTGGTGTAAATATTATGCAGAAAATTCGGAGTGTGGAAATTAGGAAAAGGTGTGGAGTTAATAAAAGTATTAGTTAGAGGGCAGAAGAGGGGTTGTTGAGGTGGTTTGGTCATTTAGAGAGAATGGATCAAAGTAGAATGACATGGAAAGCATATAAATCTATAGGAAGGGGAGCGGGGTAGGGGTCGTCCTCGAAAGGGTTGGAGAGGGGGAGGGGTAAAGGAGGTTTTGTGGGCAAGGTGGCTTGGACTTCCAGCAAGCGTGCGTGGAGCGTGTTAGATAGGAGTGAATGGAGGCGAATGGTGCCCAGGGACCTGACGATCTGTTGGAGTGTGAGCAGGGTAATATTTAGTGAAGGGATTCAGGGAAACCGGTTATTTTCATATAGTCGGACTTGAGTTCTGGAAGTGGGAAGTACAATGCCTGCACTTTAAAGGAGGGGTTTGGGATATTGGCAGTTTGGAGGGATATGTTTTGTATCTTTATATGTGTATGCTTCTAAACTGTGTATTCTGAGCACCTCTGCAAAAACAGTGATAATTTGCAGTGTGGTGAAAGTGTTGAATGATGATGAAAGTATTTTCTTTTTGGGGATTTTCTTTCTTTTTTGGGTCACCCTGCCTCGGTGGGAGACGGCCGACTTGTTGAAAAAAAAAAAAAAAAACTTTACATTGTATACAAGTTGTCCCCACGTTGATACAGTAGAATAAATAAAGACCAACACTTCCATTCTCATATAATTTTTAGAAGGAATGATGCTCTGACAAATTATTATTACAAATTATTATTACAAGTTATTCATTATTAGAAGTTGTTATTATTATAATCATAATAAAAAAGAAGCACTAAACCCACAAGGGTTATGAATAGCTATAGATACAGTAAAGGCATACGATAGGAATAAATTTCTAGTTAAGTAACTGGTGTTTGACTGGAGAAAACGTAATTCTTCAGTTCTTCCAACAATGCTACAAACCGCTTGGTAAACAAATCTCATATTTATGTCAATTTTTATACTGTGGGTGTATGTATCATGTTTATATGTTATGTAACGTGTTTAATATATAATTTTGAAAAAATATCATAGATGGATTAATGGAAATGTCTATATTAATTTAATATATGACATTTAATGTGCCCAAGAGATTATATGGCATCGCGTAGAGAGACTCCTAGTGATTTTAATGTTTATCTGCATGCCAGCACAGTGTGTAATTATATTTAGGTACAGAGTACAGTGGACCCCCAGCTAACGATATTAATCCGTTCCTGAAAGCTCATCATATCCTGAAATTATCGTTAGCTGAATTAATTTTCCCCATAAGAAATAATGGAAATCAAATTAATCCGTTCAAGACACCCCAATGAAAAAAAAAAAATTTTTTACCACATGAAATATTAATTTTAATACACACAAACTGACACTTACCTTTATTGAAGATAAGATAAGATAAGATTTCCTTCGGATTTTTAACCCCGGAGGGTTAGCCACCCAGGATAACCCAAGAAAGTCAGCGCGTCATCGAGGACTGTCTAACTTATTTCCATTGGGGTCCTTAATCTTGTCCCCCAGGATGCGACCCACACCAGTCGACTAACACCCAGGTACCTATTTGCTGCTAGGACAACAGGTGTAAGGAAACTTGTCGAAATGTTTCCACCCGCCGGGAATCGAACCCGGGCCCTCCGTGTGTGAAGCGGGAGCTTTAGCCACCAGGCCACCGGGCCTGGTGATGATTGATGGGATGGGAGGTGGGGAGAGTGTGGAAGTTGTTAATGTTTAGAAGGGGAATCCCCTTCCATTAGGACTTGAGGTATCAAGTCCTTTTCCGGGGATACTTCCCTTCTTCTTTTAATGCCACTAGGACCAGCTTGAGAGTCACTGGACCTCTGTCGCACAACATATCTGTCCATAGAGGCCTGTACCTCCTGTTCCTTTATGATTTGTCTAAAGTGGTTCACAACATTGTCATTGTAATAGTCACCAGCACGGCTTGCAATAGCTGTGTGAGGGTGATTTTCATCCATAAAGGTTTGCACTTCAAACCACTTTGCACACATTTTCTTAATCTCTTTCTTCATATCTATAGTAATTCTCTCCCTTTTTCCTGCAGGGTTGGCACTAGAAGCTTTCTTGGGGCCATGGTGACTTATGTTGCAGGTACAATCACTAAAAACGCTGTGATAATATGAAATGTTCCGATTGTATGCGTGGATGCGACCGCACTGGCTGACCTGTAAACACTGGCACCCACGGGACAACTGAGGCGCGCTCAGGCCACATGTGGACGCGTCTCAAACGAATCGCGTAGGGCGAGATTTTTAGCGTTAGCCGAGGCAAAATTTTTGCGTTAAAATGTATCATATGCTGGATTTAACGTAAGGTGATGCCATTGTTAGCTGCGGGTCCACTGTTTATATAAAATCTGCAATAACTTTAAAACACTTGAAATTTTGGAAAATTTCCAGACATGATAGAGTTGTGCTCACGGAGAATGTAAACATACTGGGTGGGGCTCATTATATTTGAAAAAACGCTCACTGTATAGCAAATTTTGGTCATAATTTGAAATCACCATATTAGCGGAACGCCGTAAGGTGAATTGACGTAAGGCAAAACACCGTAAAGTGGGGCCCTACTGTACAAATTTTTATTTCTTTGCAAAGGTTAAGTACAAAGAAAGCCACTATCATGCTTGAGCATTTATGGCAGACTAATATTAATGCTTACGTACTATTTAAAACTAGACATAGGTTATGGAGTAGTGAATTTTCTTTATTATATTACCTTATTACCAAATAGAGGTAACCAATAATTTTTTAATTAATAAGATTTATAGTAGTGAGGTAACAAAATGCAAATAACAGTATTACGATTAGTACAAATTACAGTGTTACAACAGTACAATTTTAAGCATGTTTTAATGGGTAATGAGGGCTCATACTTTTTTATTTTATTTTCTAGTAGAGTTGTTTACTTTATTAGTTTATGGTTTTGTGATTACTGTATTTGTGGATAACACTGTACTTTTTGATTTTCAGTTTAGGACTTTGACAGTAGAAATTTGCAGCACTTAAAAAGATGGATGCCATTAAGAAATTTTTTGAGAAGAAGAAAGCAGATGCTAAATTCAAGGTTTCTGGACAAGGACACAGGTACTGCAATTTCAGTAGAGCATTACTTTTCTCATTTCCTGTTCATTCATGTGTGTTAGACCATCAGTTATTGCTGGTGTTTTGTTCTTGAAAATTTGTGTGTAATCTTATTTAGCCCTAACTGAACTGAAGATTGTATGTGAAAAACAGGGTTATGTTCCACAGATCCAAAAATGCCAAGCAATTTTTTTTTCAGTGTCCACATGTATCAAAAAATGTAGTTTTTCTTACCTTGCTTTTGTTAGTATTACTTGAAGTATTTGAAGAGTGTGAAGATTGTTCATGTAGGCCTACTGGGCTGTGATGAATGTAGTGAGGCTTATCATGAATATATTATTATTTTTTTTTATTAACACTTTGGCTGTTTCCCACAAAGGCAGGGTGACCCGAAAAAGAAGAAAAAGTTTCATAATTTACTCCATAACTCTTGCCAGAGGTGTTCCGACACTACAGTTCAAAAACTGCAACATGTCTCCATCCCTCCTTCAGAGTGCATGAACTGTACTTTCTACCTCCAAGACTCAAGTCCGGCTGACCATTTTTCCTGAATCCCTTCACAATTGTTACTTTGCTCGCACTCCAACAGCATGTCAAGTCATAAAATCCGTTTGCCTCCACTTGCTCCTATCTAACATGCTCACTCACGATTGCTGGAAGTCTGAGTTCCTCGTCCACAAAACCTAGTTTTCCCCCTCCCTCTAACCTTTCCTTGGATGACCCCTACCCTGCCTTCATTCCACTACAGAAATATGCCCTCCAAGTCACACTATTTTATTCCACCCTCTCTAAATGTCTGAACCACCTCATCAACCCCTCCTCAGCCCTCTGGATAATACTTTTACAAGCCCTTCACCACCACCTAATCTCCAAACTGCATAATATTCACACCAAACATTGCCCTCAGACAACATCTCCACTACCTCCAGCCTTCTTGTTGCAAATTGCACCACCCATGCTTCACATTCATATAAGAGCATTGGTACCACTATACTTTCATACATTCCCCCTTTTTGCTTCCATGGATAATGTCCTTTGTCTCCACAGACTCCATAGTATACCACTCGCCTTTTTTCTCTCGTCAGTTCTGTGGTTTACTTCGTCTTTCATAGCCCTATCTACTGACATTTCAACTCCCAGATATCTGAACACATTCACTTCCTACATACTCCCTCTAGTCTGATATCTGGTCTTTAATTATCTAATTTTTTTTGTTATTCTCATCACCTTGTTCTTTCCTATGTTCACTTTCAATTTCCTCCTTTTACACACCCTCCCAAATTCATCCACCAATCTCTGCCACTTCTCTTCGGAATCTCCCGAAAGCACACTGTCATTGGCATAAAGCAACTGCGATATCTTCCACTTTGTGTTAAGATTCAGATTCCTTATCTTTTAATCCCACAGCTCTTCCCAACACCCGAGCATTCACTTCTCTTACAATCCCTTCTGTAAATATATTGAACAACCATGGTGACATCACACATCCCTGTCTAAGGCCTACTTTTTTTTTTTTTTTTTCAACAAGTCGGCCGTCTCCCACCGAGGCAGGGTGACCCAAAAAAGAAAGAAAATCCCCAAAAAGAAAATACTTTCATCATCATTCAACACTTTCACCACACTCACACATTATCACTGTTTTTGCAGAGGTGCTCAGAATACAACAGTTTAGAAGCATATACGTATAAAGATACACAACATATCCCTCCAAACTGCCAATATCCCAAACCCCTCCTTTAAAGTGCAGGCATTGTACTTCCCATTTCCAGGACTCAAGTCCGACTATATGAAAATAACCGGTTTCCCTGAATCCCTTCACTAAATATTATCCTGCTCACACTCCAACAGATCGTCAGGTCCCAAGTATCATTCGTTTCCATTCACTCCTATCTAACACGCTCATGCCCGCTTGCTGGAAGCCCAAGCCCCTCGCCCACAAAACCTCCTTTACCCCCTCCCCCTTTCCAACCCTTTCGAGGACAACCCCTACCCTCCTTCCTTCCCTATAGATTTATATGCTTTCCATGTCATTCTACTTTGATCCATTCTCTCTAAATGACCAAACCACCTCAACAACCCCTCTTCTGCCCTCTGACTAATGCTTTTATTAACTCCACACCTTCTCCTAATTTCCACACTCTGAATTTTCTGCATAATATTTACACCACACATTGCCCTTAGACAGGACATCTCCACTGCCTCCAACCGTCTCCTCGCTGCTGCATTTACCACCCAAGCTTCACATCCATATAAGAGTGTTGGTACTACTATACATTCATACATTCCCTTCTTTGCCTCCATAGATAACATTTTTTGACTCCACATATACCTCAATGCACCACTCACCTTTTTTCCCTCATCAATTCTATGATTAACCTCATCCTTCATAAATCCATCTGCCAACACGTCAACTCCCAAGTATCTGAAAACATTCACTTCTTCCATACTCCTCCTCCCCAATTTGATATCCAATTTTTCTTTATCTAAATCATTTGATACCCTCATCACCTTATTCTTTTCTATGTTCACTTTCAACTTTCTACCTTTACACACATTCTCAAACTCATCCACTAACCTTTGCAATTTTTCTTTAGAATCTCCCATAAGCACAGTATCATCAGCAAAGTAACAATTCCCATTTTGAATTTGATTCCCCATAATTTAATCCACCCCTCTCCCAATCCCTGCATTAACTTCTTTTACAACCCCACTATAAATATATTAAACAACCATGGTGACATTACATCCCTGTCAAGACCTACTTTACCGCTCTCTACACACTAACCTGAGCCTCATCCTCATAAAAGTACAGCATTTATAACACCACCTATTCCATATACTTGCTCTGCCATTATCCACTCTATCATATGCCTTTTCTAAATCCGTAAATGCAATAAAAACTTCCCTACCTTTATCTAAATACTGTTCACATATATGCTTCAATGTAAACACTTGATCTACGCATCCCCTACCCACTCTGAAGCCTCCCTGCTCATCCGCAATCCTACATTCTGTCTTACCTCTAATTCTTTCAATTATAACCCTACCGTATACTTTTCCTGGTATACTCAGTAAACTTATTCCTCTATAATTTTTACAATCTCTTTTGTCCCCTTTCCCTTTATATAAAGGGACTATACATGCTTCTCTGCCAATCCCTCAGGTAACCTTTTCCCTCTTTTCATACATTTATTAAACAAAAGTACCAACCACTCCAACACTATATCCCCCCTGCTTTTAACATTTCTGTCATGATCCCATCAGTTCCAGCTGCTTTAACCCCTTTCATTCTACGTAATGTCTCACGTACCTCCACCACACTTACATTCTGCTCTTCTTCACTCCTAAAAGATGGTATACCTCCCTGGCCAGTGCATACTTTCCCTAAGCTTTCTTAACTTGTTTGACTCCCTCCAAAATTTTTTCTTATTTTCATTAAAATTTCTTGACAGTGCCTCTCCCACTCTATCATCTGCTCTCCCTTTGCACTCTCTCACCACTCTCTTCACCTTTCTTTTACTCTCCATATACTCTGCTCTTCTTATAACACTTCTGCTTTGTAAAAACCTCTCATAAGCTACCTTTTTCTTTTATCACACCCTTTACTTCATCATTCCACCAATCACTCCTCTTTCCTCCTGCCCCCACCCTCCTATAACCACAAACTTCTGCCTCACATTCTAATACTGCATTTTTAAAACTATTCCAACCCTCTTCAACCCCCCCACTATTCATCTTTGCACTAGCCCACCTTTCTGCCAATAGTCGCTTATATCTCGCCCGAACTTTCTCCTCCCTTAGTTTATACACTTTCACCTCCCTCTTACTTGTTGCCACCTTCCTCTTTTCCCATCTACCTCTTACTCTAACTGTAGCTACAACTAAATAATGATCCGATATATCAGTTGCCCCTCTATAAACATGCACATCCTGGAGCCTACCCATCAACCTTTTATCCACCAATACATAATCTAACAAACTACTTTCATTACGTGCTACATCATACCTTGTATATTTATTTATCCTCTTTTTCATAAAATATGTATTACTTGTTACCAAATTTCTTTCTACACATAGCTCAAAGGCTTCCCATTTACATATACCCCTGGCACCCCAGATTTACCTACTACTCCCTCCATAACATTTTTACCCACTTTAGCATTGAAATCCCCAACCACCATTACTCTCACACTTGATTCAAAACTCCCCACGCATTCACTCAACATTTCCCAGAATCTCTCTCTCTCCTCTACACTTCTCTCTTATCCAGGTGCATACACGCTTACTGTAACCCACTTTTCACATCCAATCTTTATTTTACTCCACATAATCCTTGAATTTATACATTTGTAGTCCCTCTTTTCCTGCCATAGCTTATCCTTCAACATTATTGCTACTGCTTCTTTAGCTCTAACTCTATTTGAAACCCCTGACCTAATCCCATTTATTCCTCCCCGTTGAAACTCTCCCACCCCCTTCAGCTTTGTTTCATTTAAAGCCAGGACATCCAGTTTCTTCTCATTCATAACATCCACAATCATCTCTTTCTTATCATTTGCACAACATCCACGCACATTCAGACTTCCCACTTTGACAATTTTCTTCTTATTCTTTTTAGTAATCTTTACAGGAAAAGGGGTTACTAGCCCATTGTTCCGGCATTTTAGTTGACTTTTACAACACGCATGGCTTACGGAGGAAAGATTCTTATTCCACTTCCCCATGGATATAAAAGGAAAAGTAATAAGACCAAGAACTATTAAGATAAAATCAAAGAAAACGCAGATGAGTGTGTATAAATAAACGTGTACATGTATGTGTAGTGTGACCTAAGTGTAAGTGTAAGGCCTACTATTACCCGGAAATAATTTCTCTCTCTCCTACGTGTATAATTTGACCTGAGCCTCACTGTCCTCAAAAACTGAATTGCTTTCACTAACCTACCACCTATTCCATACACTCGTACCATCTGCCATATTGCTTCCTTATCCACCCTAACATGTGTCTTTTCCAAATCCATAAATGTAACAAAAACCTCTGTTATTATTTTATTTTTATTATTAGCACAGTGTATTCCCACCAAGGCAGGGTGGCCCAAAAAAGAAACGCTTTCATCGTCATTCACTCCATCACTGTCTTGCCAGAGGGGTTCTTTACACTACGGTTTATAAAACTGCAACATTAACCCTTTCAGGGTCCAAGGCCCAAATCTGGAGTCACGCACCAGTGTCCAAGAATTTTCAAAAAAAAAATTTGTTATTTTTTCTTATGAAATCGTAGAGAATCTTTTTGTGAAGGTAATAAAACAAAAAGTACGAAATTGAAATTTGTGGAAAATTGACGAAATTATGCTCGCTAATTTTGATGTGTCAGCGATATTTACTTGAATCGGCGATTTTGCCAACTTTGACTCCCATTTTAGGCCAATTACATTATTCCAATCAACCAAATTCTTAGCTATTTCACTAGTATTACTTCTATTCTATCGATTGAGCACAAGAAATCGCTAAGTCAACTGTTTCAACTACAAAATAAAGTGATCGGAAATTGTTAATTTGGCCAATTTAACACAAAGTTCAAAATATTCCAATTTCAAAATAGGGTCCAGAATGAACAATGTAGGCATTCCTGGCACTAAACTAACATTTCCTCTGTTCATTAGTTATGTTTTGAGGCTTTACAAATAAATTCCATTTTGATTTTTTATTCACATAATGAATTTTTATTCACACCAAAAATAGAAGATTTACTGTTATGCAATACTGTAATAATTGTATAAATATCATCACCATATTTGTGAATGTATATCAGACCCACCAGCTGGTGTGTATTAGACGTGTGAGGTCGTTTGTTTACTCTTGAATATCTGCAAAAATTTAACATTTCTGCTACTTTGAGCTCAGTTTCAAGCCATTTCCAGTGCTAAAACCAATCAAAATCATCTCTATTTCTGTAATATGTCTTCCATTCTATCAAATGATACCAAGAAATCGCAAATACAACTATAAAAAACATACAAAAAACACTGCAAAGTTGCTGTTTTAATCGAAAAATCATGATTTCATTTTTTTTCTCTCATTATACACAGTGTGCTGCAGGATCTGTTTTATGTGGTGCACACATACCACATAGATGTATTCTCTCATATCTAGGCCCAAATGTACCACTCACAGTTTATCAGAGTGAGCTGAGCTCATGGCGTAGATCTCGGTTGGACCCAACCCTGAACGTAAAGCCGTAGATCTACGGGACGGACCCTGAAAGGGTTAACACCCCTCCTTCAGAGTGCAGACACTGTACTTCCCATCTCCTGGACTCAATTCTGGCCTGCCAATTTCCCTGAATCCCTTCATAAATGTTACTTTGCTCACACTCCAACAGCACGTCAAGTATTAAAAACCATTTGTCTCCATTCACTCCTATCAAATACGCTCACGCATACTTGCTGCAAATCCAGGCCCCTCGCCCATAAAATCTCCTTTACCCCCTCCATCCAACCTTTCCTAGGCTGACCCCTACCCTGCCTTCCCTCCACTACAGATTTATACATTCTTGAAGCCATTCTGTTTCGTTCCATTCTCTCTACATGCCCGAACCACCTCAGTAACCCCTCCTCAGCCCTCTGGATAATAGTTTTGATAATCCCGCACCTCCTCCTAATTTCCAAACTAAGAATTCTCTGCATTATATTCACACCACACATTGCCCTCAGACATGACATCTCCACTGCCTCCAGCCTTCTTATTGCAACATTCATTACCCATGCTTCACACCCATATAAGAGTGTTGGTATAACTATACTCTCATACATTCCTCTTCGCTTCCATGGACAAAGTTCTTTGTCTCCACAGACTCCTAAGTGCACCACTCACCCTTGTAGTCTTATCAATTCTGTGATTCGCCTCATCCTTCATAGACCCATCTGGTGACATGTCCACTCCCAAATATCTGAATACATTCACCTCCTCCATACTCTCTCCCTCCACTCTGATATCCAATCTTTTGTCAACTAATCTTTTTGTTATCTTCATCACCTTACTCTTTCCTATATTCACTTTTAATTTTCTTCTTTTACATACCCTACCAAATTCATCCACCAGCCTCTGCAACTTCTCTGTAGAATCTCCCAAAAGCAGTGTCATCAGCAAAGAGCAACTGTGACAACTCCCACGTTGTGTTTGATTCTTTATCTTTTAACTCCACACCTCTTGCCAAGACGCTCACATTCACTTCTCTTACAACCCCATCTATAAATATATTGAACAACCATGGTGACATCACACATCCTTGTCTAAGGCCTACTTTTACTGGGAAATAATCTCCCTCTCTCCTACATACTCTAACCTGAGCCTCACTATCCGCATAAAAACTCTTCACTGCTTTCAGAAACCTATCTCCTATACCATACACCTGCAACATCTGCCACATTGCCCCCCTATCCACCCTGTCATACGCCTTTTCCAAATCCACAAATGCCACAAAAACCTTTCTATCCTTATCTAAGTACTGTTCACCTATATGTTTCACTGTAAACACTTTGTCTACACACCCCCTACCTTGATCATCTGCTATCTTATTCAACGTCTTACTCTTAATTCTTTCAATAATAACCCTAGCATACACTTTACCAGGTACACTCAACAGACTTCTTTCTTTCTTTCAACACACCGGCCGTATCCTACAGAGGCGGGGTGGCCCAAAAGGAAAAACGAAAGTTTCTCCTTTTCTTTCTTTTAACACACCGGCCGTATCCCACCGAAGTGGGGTGGCCCAAAGGGAAAAACGAAAGTTTCTCCTTTTACATTTAGTAATATATGCAGGAGAAGAGGTTACTAGCCCCTTGCTCCTGTCATTTTAGTCGCCTCTTACAACACGCATGGCTTACGGAGGAAGAATTCTGTTCCACTTTCCCATGGAGGTAAGAGGAAATAAACAAGAACAAGAACTAGAAAGAAAGTAGAAGAAAACCCAGAGGGGTGTGTATATATATATGCTTGTACATGTATGTGTAGTGTGACCAAAGTGTAAATAGAAATAGCAAGACGTACCTGAAATCTTGCATGTTTATGAGACAAAAAAAAGACACCAGCAATCCTACCATCATGTAAAACAATTGCAGGTTTCCGTTTTACACTCACTTGGCGGGACAGTGGTACCTCCCTGGGCAGTTGCTGTCTACCAACCTACTACCTATATTTCATACATTTATTAAACGAAAATACCAACCACTCCAACACTATATCCCCCTCTGCTTTTAACATTTCTGTCATGATCCCGCCAGTTCCAGCTGCTTTACCCCCTTTCATTCTACGTAATGCCTCACGCACCTCCCCCCACACTCATATCCTGCTCTTCTTCACTCCTAAAACATGGTATACCTCCCTGGCCAGAGCATGAAATTACACCCTCCCTTTCTTCATCGTCATTTAAAAATTGCTCAAAATATTCTGGCCATCTACCCAATACCTCCATCTCCCCATCTTCTAACTCCCCTACTCTGTTTTTAACTGACAAATACATTCGTTCCCTAGGCTTTCTTAACTTATTTAACTCACTCCAAAATTTCTTATTTTCATTAAAATTTCTTTGTGCCTCTCCCACTCTATCAGCTGCTCTCCTTTTGCACCCTCTCACCACTCTCTTCATTTCTTTTCACTCTCTCCTTCTCTTTTAAAACCTCTCCATACTCTACTTTTCTTTTACTTCTGCAAAACCTCTATAAGGTAACTTTTTCTATCACCCACCCTTTACTTCATCATTCCACCAATCACCTCTTTCGCCCTGCACCCACCCTCCTACAACCACAAACTTCTGCCCCACATTATAATACTGCATTTTTAAAACTATTCCAACCCTCTTCAACCCCCCACTACTCATACTTGCACCAGCCCACCTTTCTGCCAATAGTTGCTTATAACTCACCCGAACTTCCTCCTCCCTTAGTTTATACACTTTCACCTCCCTCTTACTTGTTGCCATTTTCCTCTTGTCCCATCTACCTCTTACTCTAACTGTGGCTACAACTAAATAATGATCCAATATATCAGTTGCCCCTCTATAAACGTGTACATCCTGGAGCTTGCTCATCAACCTTTTATCCACCAATACATAATCTAACAGACTACTTTCATTACGTGCTATATCATACCTTGTATATTTATTTATCTTCTTTTTCATAAAATATGTATTACTTATTACCAAACCTCTTTCTACATATAGCTCAGTTAAAGGCTTCCCATTTTCATTTACCCCCTGGCACCCCAGATTTACCTACTTCTCTCTCCACTACATTTTTACCCACTTTAACATTGAAATCCCCAACCACAAGTACTCTCACACTTGGTTCAAAACTCCCCACACATTCACTCAACATTTCCCAAAATCAGTCTCTCTCCTCTACACTTCTCTCTTCTCCAGGTGCATATATGCTTACTATAACCCACTTTATTTTACTCCATATAATCCTTGAATTAATACATTTATAGTCCCTCTTTTCCTGCCATAGCTTATCCTTCAACATTATTGCTACTCCTTCTTTAGCTCTAACTCTGTTTGAAACCCCTGACCTAATCCCATTTATTCCTTTCCACTGAAACTCTCCCACCCCCTTCAGCTTTGTTTCACTTAAAGCCAGGACATCCAGCTTCTTCTTATTCATAACATGCACAATCATCTCTTTCTTATTTGCACAACATCCATGCACTTTCAGACATCCCACTTTGACAGTTTTCTTCTTATTCTTTTTAGTAATTATTACAGGAAAAGAGGTTAGTAGGCCATTGTTCCCGGCATTTTAGTTGACTTTTACAATACGCATGGCTTACGGAGGAAAGATTCTTATTCCACTTCCCCATGGATATAAAAGGAAAAGTAATAAGACCAAGAACTATTAAGATAAAGTCAAAGAAAACTCAGATGAGTGTGTATAAATAAATGTGTACATGTATGTGTAGTGTGACCTAAGTGTAAGTAGAAGTAGCAAGATGTACCTGTAATCTTGCATGTTTATGAAACAGACAAAAGACACCAGCAATCCTGCCATCATGTAAAACAATTACAGGCTTTCGTTTTACACTCACTTGGCAGGACGGTAGTACCTCCCTGGGTGGTTGCTGTCTACCAGCCTACCACCATGTCTCTCTATCTCTCTCTCTCTCTCTCTCTCTCTCTCTCTCTGTCTCTCTCTGTCTCTCTCTGTCTCTCTCTGTCTCTCTCTGTCTCTCTCTGTCTCTCTCTGTCTCTCGCTGTCTCTCGCTGTCTCTCTCTCTCTCTCTCTGTCTCTCTCTCTGTCTCTCTCTCTGTCTCTCTGTCTCTCTCTCTGTCTCTCTCTCTCTCTCTCTCTCTCTCTCTCTCTCTCTCTCTCTCTGTCTCTCTGTCTGTCTCTCTGTCTGTCTCTCTCTGTCTCTCTCTCTCTCTGTCTCTCTCTCTGTCTCTCTCTCTGTCTCTCTCTCTCTCTCTCTCTCTCTCTCTCTCTCTCTCTCTATGTCTCTCTCTCTCTATGTCTCTATGTCTCTCTCTCTCTATGTCTCTCTCTCTCTATGTCTCTCTCTCTCTCTGTCTCTGTCTCTCTCTATGTCTCTGTTTCTCTCTCTCTCTCTCTCTCTCTGTCTATCGATCTCTCTGTCTATCACTTTTTTTTACACAGGGTTTGACAAGGTTAAGGATCCCTAGCTTTATTGACAAGCTATTTACAGGTTAAGGATTCCTAACTTGATTGGCAAGCTAAGAGCTGTTACCTACATCAGCTCATTTGAAAGCATTTTTATTGTTATGAGACATACAAGTAGGGAACAGGATGAAGTTGGAGCCATCTGTGGGCCAGCATTTTCATTTGATCAACTGACTTTATCTCGTTGACATCATTATGCTGTACGAATGTGTTCCATACTCAAGTCATCCTGGGTATATAGGATCTCAGATGGAGTGAAGTTCTGGAGAAGGGTACAGCCAGTGTTAAGTTGCTGCTTTCTGCCTGTCTTGTGGCATAAAAGCTTGTTTCACGCTGTCCTCGAAGTGGATCCAAGTGTGGTACTTTGACAATATTGGCCTTGTACATAACAGTAAGGCCACCCACATCCCTCCTATGTTGAAGGCTCTGCTGAAATGACAGATCTATCCAGGATGGGTCCAGGCGAGAGATGAGACGTTTTGCTCTGTTCTCTACTCTGTCAAGCAGTCACAGATGAGAGGGGGGGCAGGCAAACCAAGAAAGTGGAGCATACTCAAGGTGCGAGCGTATTTGTGCCTCGTACAGAATCTTGCAACCTCTACTGTCAAGTAGATGCGAGATACGCGAAGTGCTGTAAGCTTCCTGGCTGCCTTGTTTGCAAGATTTACAACATGGTTCTTCATGGTTAGTTTGGAGTCAAATTTCACCCCAAGGATATCAACTTCTTCTCCAGGTGCCAACACCCTCCCATTCATCCTTACTACTGCACCAGCATTACCATCATGGTGCCTAGAGACGATCATCATTTGCGTTTTCTCAGGTGCAAATGTTACTTGCCATCTGTTTCCCCAAGCTGATATAGGCTCTCAGCTGGTGATTGATGTAGCTTAGAGCAGCTGGCATTTCTTCTCTTGGATAAGTGAATGTCAGTGTACAGTCGTCTGCATATGCATGTGATTCTGGGATGAGATGAAGAAGGTCGTTGAAGTAGACATTCCATAACAATGGTCCCAGCACGCTTCCTTGTGGAACACTTGCCCCAATAGGATGCCTTGCTGATTCCGTTCCATTGAGAACTACACTTAGAGATCTACCCTGAAGGTAATCACTGAGGAGACATAGAGTAGAGCCTGCAATTCCCAGTGCTTGAAGTTTTGCTAAGAGGCCCTGGTGCTGCTCTCTCTCTCTCTCTCTCTCTCTCTCTCTCTCTCTCTATCTTTATCTCTATATCTCTCTCTCTCTATCTCTCTCTCTCTATCTCTCTCTCTCTATCTCTCTCTATCTCTATCTCTCTCTATCTCTCTCTATCTCTATCTCTCTCTATCTCTATCTCTCCCTATCTCTCTCTATCTCTCTCTATCTCTCTCTCTCTCTCTCTCTCTCTCTCTCTCTCTCTCTCTCTCTCTCTCTCTCTCTCTCTCTCTCTCGCTCTCTCGCTCTCTCTCTCGCTCTCTCTCTCGCTCTCTCTCTCGCTCTCTCGCTCGCTCTCTCGCTCTCTCGCTCTCTCTCTCGCTCTCTCTCTCTCTCGCTCACTCTCTCGCTCTCGCTCTTCTCTCTGCTTCTCTCGCTCTCTCGCTCTCTCGCTCTCTCGCTCTCTCTCTCTCTCTCTCTCTCTCTCTCTCTCTCTCTCTCTCTCTCTCTCTCTCTCTCTCTCTCTCTCTCTCTCTCTCTCTCTCTCCATACACTCTTCCCTCTTTATATCACTTCTACTGTGTAGAAACCTCTCATAAGCTAACTTTTTCTATCTAACTACTATACTAGTTAACAAATCTGTACTCCCTTACCAAATTGTAGGATACATATAGGAGCTTCCCATGCATATACCAAACATATACTAAAGTTGAGTGCATTTGAGACAGTAATTATCAAGAAAAACTTAATAATACTGTAATAAAATGCTTGTGTAATATGTGTGGGTGATGTGACAGCTGCTGACAGTGGCTTTGGCTCCCAGCAGTATACACAGATAACACATGTCTACTGTAATCTAACTCTTCAATACTTATTTGAATTGTCTGTACAATTTTTATTTTGTATGATCTGTTCATGAGGAGCCAATAATATCATATTCAGTGAATGAGAAGTTAAAGCCACATGCTTTAGCTCAAACAAAGCCAAGAGTCAGCATGGAAATAAGATACCTCCACTTCCCTCTCTAAGTACAGTGGAACCTTGACTTAGGAGTGTCCCAACTTACGAGTTTTTTGAGATACGAGTTGTCCCTGGGTCGACTTTTTGCTTTGAGTTACGAGCCAACATTTGAGTTACGAGCTAGCTCCCCCCTCCCTCTTCCCCCTCAACCCAAAACCTGGACACCTCGCTTGTTTATCTTTGATTTCATGCTTTAATTCCATGGAAATCATTATCTTTTTCTTCTCAGCAATAATAATAATATAATATTACAATAAAGTCATTCAGTTAGTCAAGTCACTCAGTAAGTCGGTTAAGTCAGTCAAGTCACTCAATTATTCAGTCAAGTCACTCAATTATTCAGTCAAGTCATTCAGTAAGTCAGTCAAGCCACTCAGTAAGTCAGTCAAGTCATTCAGTAAGTCAGTCAAGTCACTCAGTAAGTCAGTCAAGTCACTCAGTAAGTCAGTCAAGTCACTCAGTAAGTCAGTCAAGTCATTCAGTAAGTCAGTCAAGTCACTCAGTAAGTCATTCATTTAGTCACACAAACTCATGTTAACCTCTTTTTCTGTGTACAAAGTAACACTTCAGTTACGGCTTCAGGTTATCTCTTGTCTAATATCTTTATTAATTCTAAGACTTAAGTGCTTATACCTCTTCGTGCCACTTTCAGCAACACTGGTATGGCTATTGGGAGTCATGATTGCTTGGCAGATACAAGATATAGTAATTAAAATATCACAACACAATTAACAAACACAGCTGCCTTGTAGCAGAGAAAGATTGAACACACATGAATTAGGAATGCTGGGATGGTGGTGGGTGGTGTCGGGGAGTGGTACCAGCTGCTATACAACAAGGTGGCTGCTTGAGCAAAAGAGAATTTTTTTTTTCTTCCCACAAACTGAACCACGTTAAATTAATTATACAACGTGTTACATAAAATTGTGCAGTAATTCTTCAATGACGGTCTACTGTATTATTATAATAACGATAGAGCTTCAGTTCCATAAATTAATAATAACATAATAATAATTAATAATAATAATATACAGTGGACCCCTGGTTTACGATATTATTTCATTCCAGAAGTATGTTTAGGTGCCAGTACTGACCGAATTTGTTCCCATAAGGAATATTGTAAATTAGATTAGTCCATTTCAGACCCCCAAACATACACATACAAACGCACTTACATAAATACACTTACATAATTGGTCGCATTGGGAGCTGATCGTAAACCAGGGGTCCACTGTACTACTACTACTAATATTATTATTATTATTATTATTGTAACAATAGAGCTTTAGTTCCCTAAATTAATAATAATAATAATAATATAATGATAGAACTTCAGTTCCCTAAATGAATAACTAATAATAATAATATACTACTACTGCTGCTGCTGCTGCTGCTGCTGCTGCTGCTGCTGCTGCTGCTGCTGCTGCTGCTGCTGCTGCTGCTGCTGCTGCTGCTGCTGCTGCTGCTGCTGCTGCTGCTGCTGCTGCTGCTGCTGCTGCTGCTGCTGCTGCTGCTGCTGCTGCTGCTGCTGCTGCTGCTGCTGCTGCTGCTGCTGCTGCTGCTGCTGCTGCTGCTGCTGCTGCTGCTGCTGCTGCTGCTGCTGCTGCTGCTGCTGCTGCTGCTGCTGCTGCTGCTGCTGCTGCTGCTGCTGCTGCTGCTGCTGCTGCTGCTGCTGCTGCTGCTGCTGCTGCTGCTGCTGCTGCTGCTGCTGCTGCTGCTGCTGCTGCTGCTGCTGCTGCTGCTGCTGCTGCTGCTGCTGCTGCTGCTGCTGCTGCTGCTGCTGCTGCTGCTGCTGCTGCTGCTGCTGCTGCTGCTGCTGCTGCTGCTGCTGCTGCTGCTGCTGCTGCTGCTGCTGCTGCTGCTGCTGCTGCTGCTGCTGCTGCTGCTGCTGCTGCTGCTGCTGCTGCTGCTGCTGCTGCTGCTGCTGCTGCTGCTGCTGCTGCTGCTGCTGCTGCTGCTGCTGCTGCTGCTGCTGCTGCTGCTGCTGCTGCTGCTGCTGCTGCTGCTGCTGCTGCTGCTGCTGCTGCTGCTGCTGCTGCTGCTGCTGCTGCTGCTGCTGCTGCTGCTGCTGCTGCTGCTGCTGCTGCTGCTGCTGCTGCTGCTGCTGCTGCTGCTGCTGCTGCTGCTGCTGCTGCTGCTGCTGCTGCTGCTGCTGCTGCTGCTGCTGCTGCTGCTGCTGCTGCTGCTGCTGCTGCTGCTGCTGCTGCTGCTGCTGCTGCTGCTGCTGCTGCTGCTGCTGCTGCTGCTGCTGCTGCTGCTGCTGCTGCTGCTGCTGCTGCTGCTGCTGCTGCTGCTGCTGCTGCTGCTGCTGCTGCTGCTATAGAGCTTCAGTTCCCTAAATTAATAATAATAATAATGCTATCCAAAATCTTTGAGAAACTCGTGCACAGGAGACTATATTCATTTATAACATCACAAAACATACTCAACCCCTGCCAATTTGGATTCAGGAAAAATAAAAGCACTAACGATGCAATTATAAAAATGCTAGATCTGCTTTACACAGCATTGGAAAATAAGGAATATCCACTAGGAATTTTTATTGACCTAAGAAAAGCTTTTGACACAGTAGACCACGGCATCCTACTCCACGAACTTGACCATTATGGTATAAGAGGCCATGCGCTTGCATACAGTGGACCCCCGGTTAACGATTTTAATCCGTGCAAGAGGGTTAATCGTTATGCGAAATAATCGTTATGCGAATGAATTTTCCCCATAAGAAATAATGGAAATAAAATTAATCCGTGCAAGACGCCCAAAAGTATGAAAAAAATTTTTTTTTACCACATGAAATGTTAATTTTAATACACACAAACTGAAAAAGGCATGCACAATTAAATGACACTTACTTTTATTGAAGATCTGGTGATGATTGATGGGATGGGAGGAGGGGAGAGCATTATCTTCTTACTGTTTAGAAGGGGAATCCCCTTCCATTAGGACTTGAGGTAGTAAGTCCTTTTCTGGGGTTACTTCCCTTCTTTTTTTAATGCCACTAGGGCCAGCTTCAGAGTCACTGGACTTCTTTCGCACAAGATATCTGTCCATAGTGGCCTGTACCTCTCGTTCCTTTATGACTTGCCTAAAGTGTTTCACAACATTGTCAGTGTAATAATCACCAGCACGGCTTGCAATAGCTGTGTGAGGGTGATTTTCATCCATGAAGGTTTGCACTTCAAGCCACTTAGCACAGATTTCCTTTATCTTTGTAGTAGGCAACTTCTTCAATTTCTCTCTCCCCTCCTCTGAACCAGTTTCCTCAGGTCTGGCCTCTTGCTCTTGAAGTTGATCTATCAGCTCATCAGTGGTTAGTTCTTCATTGTCCTCCTCCACCAACTCTTCCACATCCTCCCCACTAACCTCCAACCCCAAGGACTTTCCCAATGCCACAATGGATTCCTCAACTGGCACAGGATTCTCAGGGTTAGCCTCAAACCCTTCAAAATCCCTTTTGTCTACACATTCTGGCCACAGTTTCTTCCAAGCAGAGTTCAAGGTCCTCTTAGTCACTTCCTCCCAAGCCTTACCTATAAGGTTTACACAATTGAGGATATTAAAGTGATCTCTCCAAAACTCTCTTAGAGTCAGTTGAGTTTCTGAGGTCATTACAAAGCACCTTTCAAACAGAGCTTTTGTGTACAGTTTCTTGAAGTTGGAAATAACCTGCTGGTCCATGGGCTGCAGGAGAGGAGTGGTATTAGGAGGCAAAAACTTCACCTTAATGAAGCTCATGTCCCCATAAAGTCGCTCTGCCACGTCTGTAGGATGACCAGGGGCATTGTCTAACACCAGGAGGCACTTAAGTTCTAATTTCTTTTCAGTTAGGTAATTTTTCACATTGGGGGCAAATGCATGGTGTAACCAGTTATAGAAAAATTCCCTAGTGACCCATGCCTTACTGTTTGCCCTCCACAGCACACACAAATTATCCTTGAGGACATTCTTTTGCCTGAACGCTCTGGGAGTTTCAGAGTGATACACTAATAAAGGCTTCACTTTGCAATCACCAGTAGCATTGGCACACATCAACAAAGTAAGCCTGTCTTTCATAGGCTTATGTCCTGGGAGTGCCTTTTCCTCCTGAGTAATGTAGGTCCTGCTTGGCATTTTCTTCCAGAACAGGCCTGTTTCATCACAATTAAACACTTGTTCAGGTTTCAGTCCTTCAGTTTCTATGTACTCCTTGAATTCCTGCACATATTTTTCAGCCGCTTTGTGGTCCGAACTGGCAGCCTCACCATGCCTTATCACACTATGGATGCCACTACGCTTCTTAAATCTCTCAAACCAACCTTTGCTGGCCTTAAATTCACTCACATCATCACTAGTTGCAGGCATTTTTTTAATTAAATCCTCATGCAACTTCCTAGCCTTTTCACATATGATCGCTTGAGAGATGCTATCTCCTGCTATCTGTTTTTCATTTATCCACACCAATAAGAGTCTCTCAACATCTTCCATCACTTGCGATCTTTGTTTCGAAAACACAGTTGAACCTTTGGCAAGAACAGCTTCCTTGATTGTCTTTCTGGTGCCCACAATAGTAGCGATGGTTGATTGGGGTTTCTTGTACAGCTTGACTAGGTCGGCTATACGCACTCCACTTTCATACTTATCAATTATCTCTTTCTTCATTTCTATAGTAATTCTTACCCTTTGAGGTGTAGGGTTGGCACTAGAAGCTTTCTTGGGGCCCATGGTCACTTATTTTCCAGAAACAGCACCGAAAATACTGTAATAATACGAAATATTCCGAGTGTATGCTTGGATGTTACCGCGGAGGCTGGCTGGTAAACAATGGGACGGCTGGCACATGTGAGGCTGGCTGAGGGCACATTGGACGCGTCTCGGACGAAAATCGGTAAGCGGGTTTTTAATCGGTATGCGCGGCAAAAATTTTGCGATAAAAGTAATCGGTATGCGGAAAAATCGCTATGTGATGCCATCGTTATGCGGGGGTCCACTGTATTTCAAATCTTACCTTACTAATAGGTTTCAGTATGTCACCATTAAAGACACAGCATCAACAACACAGCCACTTGATACTGGAGTTCCGCAGGGAAGTGTCCTTGGTCCTCTACTCTTCCTCATATACATCAATGATCTTCCAAACGTATCTCGACACCTGAACCCCGTTCTCTTTGCTGACGACACGACTTATGTCATCTCTCACCCTAGTCTTGCAACCCTCGACACCATTGTTAATGAGGAGCTGATCAAAATATCGACTTGGATGACAGCCAATAAACTTACGCTTAACGTTGACAAAACCTACTACATTATGTTTGGTAGCAGAGCAGGAGATGCGCAAATTAACATTAAAATCGACAACACTCTAATTACCAGGCATAATGAGGGCAAATTCTTAGGCCTATACCTCGACAACAACCTGAACTTCAGCACCCATATCCAACACATAACCAAAAAAGTATCCAAAACGGTTGGGATCCTCTCCAAGATACGATACTACGTGCCGCAAACTGCCCTTCTCACACTATACCATTCACTTATATATCCATACCTCACCTATGCTATCTGTGCTTGGGGTTGAACTGCAGCAACACACCTAAAGCCAATAATAACCCAACAAAAAGCCGCAGTAAGAATAATCACTAAATCCCATCCCTGGCAACACACCCCCCCACTCTTCATAGATCTAAACTTACTCCCTGTTCAGTACATCCACACTTACTATTGTGCAATCTACATCTACAGGACCTTAAATTCCAATATTAACCTTGACCTAAAACGCTTTCTTGATAGTTGTGACAGAACCCACAGGCACAACACCAGACACAAACATCTCTATGACATTCCCCGTGTCCGACTAAACCTTTACAAAAATTCAATGTATGTCAAAGGCCCTAAAATCTGGAACACCCTACCTGAAAATTCCAAAACTGCAGACACATTCATCACCTTCAAAACTACCATCAGAAAACATCGTATCTCCCTGATACACCCTGTCAACTAATAATATGAATACCACCTGGTGGTTCACACTTACACTCACTCACCCATTTGACCATAAACAGAAATATCAATCTCAATCTCAAAATAATGAATCTTAACTAGTCAAAAGTTGGCCTGTGATACTCCAATACTGAAACTATGTAGAGTGCCAAAACAAAAGCATTCACATTGCTAAACTCACAACTAGTACATGTATTTAGTCACTTAGCCATAATACCAACTTATCTCATAATTCTGTAACATTTTAAACCTAAGATTTAATATAAGTCTGCCCGAAATGCCTAGCCATGCTAGGCGTTCTAGTGGTACACTCTGTAATTATTATTTTACTACATGTAAACCACACAATAACCAAATTCTGTAAACTCAGCATTGTAATACTTATCGAGAATAAAGTTTGAATTTGAATAATACATATGTAATAATTCAGATTGCTTCTGCTAGTTGGCACAGCTGGTAAGCAGTAAACATGTTTACATCCCTGTGGGGAGCAGTTCTCTTGTGCTTGCTTGCATCTTTTTACAGTCATTTGGCCAAATTTCTTATGTCTAACCATGGGTCCTAGTGATCTACTGCAGTTAGCCTCAAAAATACTCCATTTTCTCTTACAGTAAGAACATGGGAAGATACTATGGTCAAATTGTGACAGAAATGGCTGACGCTCCTGCCACTGCCACTTCCTCTGCCACCATATTATGGCCTATTTTATTCATTCTAGAGTACATATCATGTTTCTGTGCTAATTATATTGTTTATTATGTCATATTAGATGAATTGTGATAGATAAATAAGCTGTTAAGTTGATTGTAGCGTCATATTTAAGTATTTTTTTCTCGTCTCTCCAGAGTGCAGGAACGAATTAATGGCTTTTCAATTAATTTAAATGAGGAAAATTAATTTGATATACGAGTAAATTGAGCTACGAGCTAGCTCCTGGAACGGATTAAACTCGTAAGTCAAGGTTCCACTGTATTAACCGTATATTGATAATACATATAACATTAGAGGGGCAAGCTGGCCCATATGTCTTCCCTTGTTTATTTTTTTTTTCTTAGTACTGGCCATCTCCCTCCAAGGTAGGGTGACCTGACAGAGAAAACACTTACTGTCAACTCGCTCAGTCACTCTTGTCAGAAAGTTGTGGACATCACAATTCGGATGGCCTTCCAAACTGCAACATCCCCATCCCTCCTTCAGAGTGCAGGTACTGTACTTCCCACTTCCAGGACATATCTAACTCACAGGTTTCCCTGAATCCCTTCATAGATGTTGCTTTGCTCATATTCCAACAGCATGTCTATTCATAACCACTGGTCTCCACTTGCTTCTATCTAACATGCTCACACAAGCATGTTGGATGTCCAAGTCCCTAGCATCAAAAACCTCTTATTATGCCCTCCCTCCAACCTTTCCTAGGATGACCCCTACCCCTCCTTCCCTTCACCCCCAGATTTATGTGCCCTATTCATCATCCTATTTTTCTCCATCTTCTCTAAATGTCCAGACTACCTCAACAACCCCTCCTCAGCCCTCTGAATAATATTTTTGGTAAAGCCAAACCATCTAATCTCTGAACTTCAAATTCTTCATAAGATTCACATCACACATTGCCCTCAAATGTGACATCTTCTACCTCCAGCCTCCTGGCTGCATCATTCAAAACTCATGCTTCATACCCATGCTCATTTTGTTAGTCAAATAAATATTACTTTTCCTTACCTAGCATAGTGTGTGTTAATCTATACTAAATGCTATTTGTTTTGGTAGTTGGGTGTTGGCACAAAGCCTCGCTACAATTTTCTCATTGAAACTTGTTCACTCTATTATCAGTTGCCAACATTTTCAGCAATTGTAGAAACACAGATAAAGTTAAAGGCATGGGAATGTGTAATTATGATAATGTTCATTACTGAGTTACTGGGCTTTATATACATTAAACATTTTTAAGTTACATAAACTATGGAAAACATTAGTTCAGTAAGATTAATGCTATCTAGTGGAGATGACTTGTTCTCTTAGTGTTAATGGTGGGAGACTTAATAGGCCTACTGAATAGATTGAGTAAATCTTCAGAGAGAACTACCTAAATTTTGGTGCATTACACTGTACTTAATTTCTTTTTAAATTTATGGAGAGCGATATTGATCCTCATCTTGTGCTGTAATTTTTTGTGATGGAATTCTCCGGTGGCTTTAAGACAGTAGAATGTAGTCTCATTGCAGTCTTAATTTTTTATTACTGAATTAGTTTTAATTTTGTAATGGGATTCAGCTTCTATTGTGACTTAGGATGGCACTGATATATACTGGTAAATGTTGCTTACACTCATTTAAATATAAGTATTTGTAAATTCAAGGATTATGTGGATTAAAGTAAAGGTTGGATGTGAAAAGTGGGTCATAATAAACGTGTATGCACCTGGAGAAGAGAGGAATGTAGAGGAGAGAGAGAGAGAGAGATTTTGGGAGATGTTAAGTGAATGTATAGGAACCTTTGAACCAAGTGAGAGAGTAATTGTGGTAGGGGACCTGAATGCTAAAGTAGGAGAAACTTTTAGAGAGGGTGTGGTAGGTAAGTTTGGGGTGCCAGGTGTAAATGATAATGGGAGCCCTTTGATTGAACTTTGTATAGAAAGGGGTTTAGTTATAGGTAATACATATTTTAAGAAAAGCAGGATAATTAAGTATACAAGATATGACGTATGGCGAAATGACAGTAGTTTGATAAAAGACTGTTGAGTAGACTTCAGGATGTACATGTTTATAGAGGGGCCACAGATATATCAGATCACTTTTTAGTTGTAGCTACACTGAGAGTAAAAGGTAGATGGGATACAAGGAGAATAGAAGCATCAGGGAAGAGAGAGGTGAAGGTTTATAAACTAAAAGAGGAGGCAGTTAGGGTAAGATATAAACAGCTATTGGAGGATAGATGGGCTAATGAGGGCATAGGCAATGGGATCGAAGAGGTATGGGGTAGGTTTAAAAATGTAGTGTTAGTGTTCAGCAGAAGTTTGTGGTTACAGGAAAGTGGGTGCGGGAGGGAAGAGGAGCGATTGGTGGAATGATGATGTAAAGAGAGTAGTAAGGGAGAAAAAGTTAGCATATGGGAAGTTTGTACAAAGTAGAAGTGATGCAAGGAGGGAAGAGTATATAGAGAAAGAGAGAGGTTAAGAGAGTGGTGAAGCAATGTAAAAAGAGAGCAAATGAGAGAGTGGGTGAGATGTTATCAACAAATTTTGTTGAAAATAAGAAAAAGTTTTGGAGTGAGATTAACAAGTTAAGAAAGCCTAGAGAACAAATGGATTTGTCAGTTAAAAATAGGAGAGGAGAGTTATTAAATGGAGAGTTAGAGGTATTGGGAAGATGGAAGGAATATTTTGAGGAATTGTTAAATGTTGATGAAGATAGGGAAGCTGTGATTTCGTGTATAGGGCAAGGAGGAATAACATCTTGTAGGAGTGAGGAAGAGCCAGTTGTGAGTGTGGGGAAAGTTCGTGAGGCAGTAGGCAAAATGAAAGGGGGTAAGGCAGCCGGGATTGATGGGATAAAGATAGAAATGTTAAAAGCAGGTGGGGATATAGTTTTGGAGTGGTTGGTGCAATTATTTAATAAATGTATGGAAGAGGGTAAGGTACCTAGGGATTGGCAGAGAGCATGCATAGTTCCTTTGTATAAAGTCAAAGGGGACAAAAGAGAGTGCAAAAATTATAGGGGGATAAGTCTGTTGAGTATACCTGGTAAAGTGTATGGTAGAGTTATTATTGAAAGAATTAAGAGTATGACGGAGAATAGGATAGCAGATGAACAAGGAGGCTTTAGGAAAGGTAGGGGGTGTGTGAACCAGGTGTTTACAGTGAAACATATAAGTGAACAGTATTTAGATAAGGCTAAAGAGGTTTTTGTGGCATTTATGGATTTTTAAAAGGCGTATGACAGGGTGGATAGGGGGGCAATGTGGCAGATGTTGCAGGTGTATGGTGTAGGAGGTAAGTTACTGAAAGCAGTGAAGAGTTTTTACGAGGATAGTGAGGCTCAAGTTAGAGTATGTAGGAAAGAGGGAGATTATTTCCCAGTAAAAGTAGGCCTTAGACAAGGATGTGTGATGTCACCGTGGTTGTTTAATATATTTATAGATGGGGTTGTAAGAGAAGTAAACGCGAGGGTCTTGGCAAGAGGCGTGGAGATAAAAGATAAAGAATCGCACATAACGTGGGAGTTGTCACAGTTGCTTTTTCCTGATGACACTGTGCTCTTGGGAGATTCTGAAGAGAAGTTGCAGAGGTTGGTGGATGAATTTGGTAGGGTATGCAAAAGAAGAAAATTAAAAGTGAATACAGGAAAGAGTAAGGTTATGAAGATACCAAAAAGATTAGGTGATGAAAGATTGGATATCAGATTGGGGGGAGAGAGTATGGAGGAGGTGAGTGTATTCAGATATTTGGGAGTGGACGTGTCAGTGGATGGGTCTATGAAAGATGAGGTGAATCATAGAATTGATGAGGGGAAAAGGGTGAGCGGTGCACTTAAGAGTCTGTGGAGACAAAGAACTTTGTCCTTGGAGGCAGAGGGGAATGTATGAGAGTATAGTTTTACCAACACTCTTATATGGGTGTGAAGCATGGGTGATGAATGTTTCAGCGAGGAGAAGGCTGGAGGCAGTGGAGATGTCATGTCTGAGGGCAATGTGTGGTGTGAATATAATGCAGAGAATTCGTAGTTTGGAAGTTAGGAAGAGGTGCGGGATTACCAAAACTGTTGTCCAGAGGGCTGAGGAAGGGTTGTTGAGGTGGTTCGGACATGTAGAGAGAATGGAGTGGAACAGAATGACTTCAAGAGTGTATCAGTCTGTAGTGGAAGGAAGGTGGGGTAGGGGTCGGCCTAGGAAAGGTAGGAGGGAGGGGGTAAAGGAGGTTTTGTGTGCGAGGGGCTTGGACTTCCAGCGGGCATGCGTGAGCGTGTTTGATAGGAGTGAATGGAGACAAATGGTTTTTAATACTTGATGTGCTGTTGGAGTGTGAGCAAAGTAACATTTATGAAGGGATTCAGGGAAACCGGCAGGCCGGACTTGAGTCCTGGAGATGGGAAGTACAGTGCCTGCACTCTGAAGGAGGGGTGTTAATGTTGCAGTTTAAAAACTGTAGTGTAAAGCACCCTTCTGGCAAGACAGTGATGGAGTGAATGATGGTGAAAGTTTTTCTTTTTCGGGCCACCCTGCCTTGGTGGGAATCGGCCAGTGTGTTAATAATAATTTGTTACTGTCTTCCACCAAGGCAGAGTGACCCAAAAGAAAGGAAAACCCAAAAAGAAAGAAAAAACTTTCATTATCAGTCAACATTTTCACCATCACTCATACATAATCATTGTCTTTGCAGAGGCACCCCAATATGACAGTTTAGATAGTCACTCCAAACTGCCAATATCCCAAATCCCTCCTTTAAAGTGCAGGCATTGTACTTCCCATTTCCAGGACTCAAGTCCTGCTAACCAGTTTCCCTAAATCCCTTCACAAAATATTACCCTGCTCACACTCCAGCAGCTCGTCAGGTCCCAAGAACCATTCGTCTCCATTCATTCCTATCTAACACGCTCACGCACGCTTGCTGGAAATATGTATGTACATTTTTTTTTTTTTTAAAACAAGTCGACTGTCTCCCACCGAGGCAGGGTGACCCAAAAAGAAAGAAAATCCCCAAATAGAAAATACTTTCATCATCATTCAACACAGTGAAATTTCACCTCACTCACACATAATCACTGTTTTTGCAGAGGTGCCCAGAATACAACAGTTTAGTAGTATATACATATAAAAATACACAATATATCCCTTTAAACTGCCAGTATCTCAAACCCCTCCTTTAGAGTGCAGGCATTGTACTTCCCATTTCCAAGACTCAAGTCTGGTTATATAAAATAACCGGTTTCCCTGAATCCCTTCACTAAATATTACCCTGCTCACACTCCAAGAGCTCGTCAGGTCCCAAATACCATTCGTCTCCATTCACTCCTATCTAACATGCTCACACACGCTTGCTGGATGTCCAAACCCCTTGCCCACATCACCATCTTTACCCCCTCCCTCCAACCTTTTCGAGGACGACCCCTACCCCGCCTTCCTTCCTCTACAGATTTACATGCTCTCCATGTCATTCTACTTTGATCTATTCTCTCTAAATGACCAAATCAGCTCAACAGACCCTCTTCAGTCTTCTGACTAATACTTTTATTAACTCCACACCTTCTCCTAGTTTCCACACTCCCAATTTTCTGCATAATATTTACACCACACATTGCCCTTAGACAGAACATCTCCACTGCCTCCAACAGCCTCCTGGCTGCTGCATTTACAACCCAAGCTTCACACCCATATAAGAGTGTTGGTACTACTATACTTTCATACATTCCCTTCTTTACCTCCATAAAAACCATACCACGGGCGGGATTTGAACTCGCGGTCAGAGAGTCTCAAAACTGAGTCCCTTTGCCTCCATAGATAATACTTTTTGCCTCCACATATACCTCAAAGCACCACTCACCTTTTTTCCTTCATCAGTTCTATGATTAACCTCATCCTTCATAAATCCATCCGCTGACATGTCAACTCCCAAATATCTGAAAACATTCACTTCTTCCATACTTCTCTGCCCCAATTTGATATCCAATTTTTCTTTGTCTAAATCATTTGATACTATCATCACCTTACTCTTTTCTATGTTCACTTTCAACTTTCTACCTTTACACACACACTCAAACTCATCTACTAACCTTTGTAATTTTTCTGAAGTAAAATTCTGGTAAGGTCAATTTGGTTGACATTTTCTTATTTCTTTAAACACAGATTTAAACTGGATAACATTTATGAAGGGATTCAGGGAATCTGGTTAGTGAAGCATGTTTTGTAATGTAGAAGTACAGTGCCTTCACTTTGAAGGATGAGTGAATATGGTTGGATTTGGAATGTTAATTGAATTGTGATGTCTGTGGACTCTTGGCAAGGGAACTACTGAAAGATGATGTTTCATGCTTTGGATTATCTTGATTTGTTTGAAAGGGCCATCATTTTAAGGGTTAAATTAAAACAAATGGTTAGTGTAGATTAATATTAGAAAAGTATGATAAATGAAGAACAAGAAGCCACCACTGCAAACTGAGAAAAAATGTTGAAAAAATACTGGAAAGTTTGTCCTCATAAAGTTGTAGAACACAGAAATGGTATACAGTAGGATATAGTCCTGCTATTACATGAATAATGAAACAAATGTTATACATATAGTAATATGAACACTGAGTATGGAAGTCAAAAATTATGGTATATACAGTAAATATAAATACATATAGTACAGTGGACCCTTGAATTTCGTCCCCCTTGAATATCGGGAATATTGGAAATCGGTGACTTTTTTCCTCAAAATATTGGCTTGATTTTCGTGATTTGACTCTGAAATTGGCGGTCGCATGAAACGCCTCCTGGTAATGGGCATTGGTCCTGCTTATCCTCCAGACTTGGAAGAGTTTATCTTCAACACAGTGAAGTTCTTGCCCCCTAATACCACTCCTCCAGCCCATGAACCAACAGATCATTTCAAACTTCAAAAAACTCTACACCAAAACAGTGTTTCAAAAGTGCTTTAACAGAACCTCAGACTCTGAATTGACCCTAAGAGAGTTTTGGAAAGATCACTTCAATATCCTCCATGCATAAGCCTTATAGTAAGGCTTGGGAGGGAGTGACTTCCAGAGTGACTTGGAGAAAACTCTGGCCAGAATGTGTCCTCAATAAAGATTTTGAAGGGTTTGAGGCTGACCTTGACAACCCTATGCCAGTTGTGGATTCTGTTGTGGCACTGGGGATGTCATTGGGGTTGGAAGTTGGTAACGAGGATGTGGAAGAGTTGGTGGAGGACCACAATGAAGAGCTAACCACTGAAGAGCTGCTAGACCTTAATCTGCAACAGCAACAGACCACAGCTCAAGAAATTGCTTCAGATGAGGAGGAAGAGAGAGGAAAGAAGTTGCTTTCTTCAGAGATTAAGGAGATGTGTGCAATGTGGACTAGGATGGAAAGATTTGTGGAGGAGCATCACCCTGACAAAGCTGTTGCAGGCCGTGTATGCAACATTTTCAGTGACAATGTCTTGTCTCATTTTAGGCAAGTGTTAAAGAAACACCAGAAACAGACCTTTCTGGAACAATTTTTTTGAGCGACAGGGGTCCAGTGACTCTCAAGCTGGTCCTAGTGGCATTAAAAAACAAAGAAGGAAAGTAACCACGGTAAAGTACTTGGTACATGAAGTCTTTATGGAAGGGGATTTCCCTTCCAAAGAATAGTAACTCTTCCATCTTCCTGTCTTCCACACATCAACAACTCTTCAATAAAATTAAGTGTCAAGTTATTATTGTTTTATTCTTCATGTCTCATTGTTTTCTGTGTAGATAAATGTACATATAATGTAAAAAAAAAAAAAACTTTTAATATTTTTGGGTGTCTGGAACAGATTAATTTGATTTACATTATTTCTTATGGGGAAAATGGTTTTGAAAATCATGAATTTTGAATTTCGGCAGACTCCCTGGCACGGATTAATCATGAAATTCAAGGATCCACTGTAGTTAATAACATAAATTCTTTTATAGATTTATAAATTGTTCTAGTATCTTTATAGTGTATTTAAAGTAAGATTCTTTTGCAGGTCACTTCACATTAATTGTAACAGACTTCAAAAAATATCAGTAGACTGTATTCCTGAGGAAATGTAACTTGAGTGCACTGCTAGATCATTATAGTGTAAAAAAAAAATGAGAGAGCCTTGTAGAGTGTTGTAGCAGAATAATTAAAGTCAGCATTTGATGTCTGTGATGAAGCGCTTCTCCATAACATCATATAATATCCTCTTTCTGCTGTACTTGTATTGTGAAATATTTTATTCAGTGGTAAATGTAAATAGATATTAGGCTGTAAAGTTCCATAGTTTAGATTATTTGTTGTTGTGCAGTCTTTCTGGTGATGGTCAGCAGCGACACCATACTCCTAAGTCAACCCACAGTGTGCCCCAGCAGCGTCACTTACCCACCTACGATGCTCAGCGTGCTGGGGCAGCAGCTCTGGCCAGGCTTGAACAACAGTCAAAGAAGACAGACGTTAACTGGTAGGTTTTTGAGTTTCTTGTTTCTCTCTCGCTCGCTCACATGTGTACGTAAGTACGTATAGATAAATCTGCATTAGTTATTGTTAGTAGATTATTTTATAAGCGTGGGAAGGTCATTTGAATTTTGAGCTGTAGTTTTAAGGCAGTGACACAGTACCTGGTAGTTCTAGCAGACAAAGTTCACATATAATCCTGGTACTGTGTACAGTACATTAATGGACTAATAGGGGGAGGAAGTATGCAATAATGCCAACTGTTTGCAAATTCCAAGTTACGAAATTATTTCATGATTGTCTGGCAGTGGACTTGATCTGCTAATGCATAGGACAACCAGACACTAAGAATATGGATATTGTATCCTGTAATACTACTGTTACAGTACAGTACTGTAATTTACTTGCCTTTTTGTGGTGGAGAGATGAGATGACTAAGAATAACATTTATTCTGAGTCAGAGGAACTGTAAAGCTCTATTAGCAAGAATAATGAAAAGTATGTGGCTGAGTAGATGGACGTAGATGACTGAGAAGATAAATGTAGATGGCTGAGAATACAGGCATAGATGGCCGAGAATACAGATGTAGATGGCTGAGAATACAGATGTAGATGGCTGAGAATACAGATGTAGATGGCTGAGAATACAGATGTAGATGGCTGAGAATACAGACGTATATGGCTGAGAATACAGACGTAGATGGCTGAGAATACAGATGTAGATGACTGAGAATACAGATGTAGATGGCTGAGAATACAGACGTATATGGCTGAGAATACAGACGTAGATGGCCGAGATTACAGATGTAGATGGCTGAGAATACAGATGTAGATGGCTGAGAATACAGACGTATATGGCTGAGAATACAGACGTAGATGGCTGAGAATACAGATGTAGATGGCTGAGAATACAGATGTAGATGGCTGAGAATACAGACGTATATGGCTGAGAATACAGACGTAGATGGCCGAGATTACAGATGTAGATGGCTGAGAATACAGGCGTAGATGGCTGAGAATATGGACATAGATGGCTGAGAATAGATGTAGATGGCTGAGAATACAGACATAGATGGCTGAGAATACAGACATAGATGGCTGAGAATACAAACGTAGAAGGCTGAGAATACAGACACAGAATGCTGAGAATACAGATGTAGAAAGCTGAGAATACAGATGTAGAAGGCTGAGAAGACAGACATAGATGACTGAAAGACAGACATAGATGACTGAACACCACATGTTTTCTCTTGGCACCACCACTTGCTCTAGAAACCACTGTTAATTGTTCTTTACTTAACAGGTTGACAATGACAAGTTTATTTTAGCATGATACATGTTTGTACAGAGGAGTGTAACAATTTGGTGAACATTCCAAAAGCCCCTTTATATGCAGAGCATATCAGGCAAACTTAAGACTAACTTAAGATTAATAAGGCAGTAACAGTGTAGTAATTTTACATATGGTTGTTAGGTGAGTTACAGTGAATACAAGAAAATTGAATATTCAACTAGTTTATGCTATATGGCTTTAGTAAGTTCAGTAGAGAATAATTACAGTAGAGAACAATAAAGTTACACAAAATACTATAAATCCGGGGTAAAATTGGAGACTAAATGAGGAGTGCACAAGTGAGTGAGCATAGACAATAAATTGGTGCAGGTGGCCTATGGCTGAGGGAACTTCAAAGAGACAGGTCCTGGATGTGGCTCCCTTTACGGGACAAATGTCAGAGTTAGTAGACTTAGTCTGACACTTCAGGAGACAGCCAGACACTATCATGAAGGACAAAATATAGAATTACTGACTTTTATTAATTTTTCCAATAGTTAGTGTTTGTACAGGCAATTTTTTACATCTGAACTTGCCAAAATTAGTTAATGAGAAGTTTTACTGTATATGTACATATCTTTCTTTCTTTCAACACACCGGCCATATCCCAAAAAGGCAGGGTGGCCCAAAAGGAAAAATGAAAGTATCTCCTTTTACATTTAGTAATATATACAGGAGAAGGGGTTACTAGCCCCTTGCTCCCGGCATTTTAGTCGCCTCTTACAACACGCATGGCTTACGGAGGAAGAATTCTGTTCCACTTCCCCATGGGGATAAGAGGAAATAAACAAGAATAAGAACTAGAAAGAAAATAGAAGAAAACCCAGAGGGGTGTGTATATATATGCTTGTACATGTATGTGTAGTGTGACCTAAGTGTAAGTAGAAGTAGCAAGACATACCTGAAATCTTGCATGTTAATGAGGCAGAAAAAAGGACACCAGCAATCCCACCATCATGTAAAACAATTACAGGCTTTCATTTTACACTCACTTGGCAGGATGGTAGTACCTCCCTGGGCGGTTGCTGTCTACCAACCTACTACCTAGATATGTACATCTTTTTCTTTCTTTTAACACACCGGCCATATCCCACCAAGGCAGGGTGGCCCAAAAGGAAAAACGAAAGTTTCTCCTTTTACATTTAGTAATATATACAGGAGAAGGGGTTACTAGCCCCTTGCTCCTGTCATTTTAGTCGCCTCTTACAACACGCATGGCTTACGGAGGAAGAATTCTGTTCCACTTCCCCATGGAGGTAATAAGAAATAAACAAGAACTAGTAAGAAAATAGAAGAAAACCCAGCGGGGTGTGTATATACGGTAGTACCTCCCTGGGCAGTTGCTGTCTACCAACCTACTTCCTAGATATGTACATTTTTTTTTTTTTTTTTTTTTTCTTCTTCTTCAACAAGTCGGTCGTCTCCCACCGAGGCAGGGTGACCCATAAAAGAAAGAAAATCCCCAAAAAGAAAATACTTTCATCATCATTCAACACTTTCACCACACGCACACATTATCACTGCTTTTGCAGAGGTGCTCAGAATACAACAGTTTAGAAGCATATACATATAAAGATACACAACATATCCCTCCAAACTGCCAATATCCCAAACCCCTCCTTTAAAGTGCAGGCATTGTACTTCCCATTTTCAGGACTCAAGTCCGACTATATGAAAATAACCGGTTTCCCTGAATCCCTTCACTAAATATTACCCTGCTCACACTCCAACAGATCGTCAGGTCCCAAGTATCATTCATCTCCATTCACTCCTATCTAACACGCTCATGCACGCTTGCTGGAAGTCCAAGCCCCTCGCCCACAAAACCTCCTTTACTCCCTCTTTCCAACCCTTTCGAGGACGACCCCTACCCCTCTTTCCTTCCCCTATAGATTTATATGCTTTCCATGTCATTCTACTTTGATCCATTCTCTCTAAATGACCAAACCACCTCAACAACCCCTCTTCTGCCCTCTGACTAATGCTTTTATTAACTCCACACCTTCTCCTAATTTCCACACTTTGAATTTTCTGCATAATATTTACACCACACATTGCCCTTAGACAGGACATCTCCACTGCCTCCAACCGTCTCCTCGCTGCTGCATTTACCACCCAAGCTTCACATCCATATAAGAGTGTTGGTACTACTATACTTTCATACATTCCCTTCTTTGCCTCCATAGATAACGTTTTTTGACTCCACATATACCTCAACGCACCACTCACCTTTTTTCCCTCATCAATTCTATGATTAACCTCATCCTTCATAAATCCATCCGCCGACACGTCAACTCCCAAGTATCTGAAAACATTCACTTCTTCCATACTCCTCCTCCCCAATTTGATATCCAATTTTTCTTTATCTAAATCATTTGATACCCTCATCACCTTACTCTTTTCTATGTTCACTTTCAACTTTCTACCTTTACACACATTCTCAAACTCATCCACTAACCTTTGCAATTTTTCTTTAGAATCTCCCATAAGCACAGTATCATCTGCAAAAAGTAACTGTGTCAATTCCCATTTTGAATTTGATTCCCCATAATTTAATCCCACCCCTCTCCCGAACACCCTAGCATTTACTTCTTTTACAACCCCATCTATAAATATATTAAACAACCATGGTGACATTACACATCCCTGTCTAAGACCTACTTTTACCGGGAAGTATTCTCCCTCTCTTCTACACACCCTAACCTGAGCCTCACTATCCTCATAAAAGCTCTTTACAGCATTTAGTAACTTACCACCTATTCCATAAACTTGCAACATCTGCCACATTGCTCCTCTATCCACTCTATCATATGCCTTTTCTAAATCCATAAATGCAATAAAAACTTCCCTACCTTTATCCAAATACTGTTCACATATATGCTTCAATGTAAACACTTGATCTACACATCCCCTACCCACTCTGAAACCTCCTTGCTCATCCGCAATTCTACATTCTGTCTTACCTCTAATTCTTTCAATTATAACTCTACCGTATACTTTTCCTGGTATACTCAGTAAACTTATTCCTCTATAATTTTTACAATCTCTTTTGTCCCCTTTCCCTTTATATAAAGGGACTATACATGCTCTCCGCCAATCCTTAGGTACCTTCCTCTCTTCCATACATTTATTAAACAAAAGTACCAACCACTCCAACACTATATCCACCCCTGCTTTTAACATTTCTGTCATGATCCCATCAGTTCCAGCTGCTTTACCCCCTTTCATTCTACGTAATGCCTCACGTACCTCTACTACACTTACATTCTGCTCTTCTTCACTCCTAAAAGATGGTATACCTCCCTGGCCAGTGCATGAAATTACCGCCTCCCTTTCTTCCTCAACATTTAAAAGTTCCTCAAAATATTCTCGCCATCTACCTAATACCTCCCTCTCCCCATCTACTAACTCCCCTACTCTGTTTTTAACGGACAAATCCATACTTTCCCTAGGCTTTCTTAACTTGTTTAACTCCAAAATTTTTTCTTATTTTCATTAAAATTTCTTGACAGTGCCTCTCCCACTCTTTCATCTGCTCTCCTTTTGCACTCTCTCACCACTCTCTTCACCTTTCTTTTACTCTCCATATACTCTGCTCTTCTTATAACACTTCTGCTTTGTAAAAACCTCTCGTAAGCTACCTTTTTCTCTTTTATCACACCCTTTACTTTATCATTCCACCAATCACTCCTCTTTCCTCCTGCCCCCACCCTCCTATAACCACAAACTTCTGCCCCCACCCTCCTATAACCACAAACTTCTGCCCCACATTCTAATACTGCATTTTTAAAACTATTCCAACCCTCTTCAACCCCCCCACTACTCATCTTTGCACTAGCCCACCTTTCTGCCATATATTCAATATTATTTACATTGAGTTATTATCAGTTCATACACACTGCATTAGCTACTTCAGCCCTATTTTAATGTATTGTTCTGTAAAGTGGTATCATAATCACTTGTTGAAAGTAATAGTACTGAACTGTTAATTCCTTTTGACTTTGAAGGTCTTTGTTATATTAAAATAATAGTTTTATTTATAGAAACTCCAGTATATAAGGTACTTTTATGGAAAATGACAGTCTGATACTGATAAACACTTTGGGCAGAACTCAAGCTAATACAAAACTTGCACTAAATACAGTCATACCCCCACTTTACGTTATTTTGGGTTACATCGGATTCTAGAGTAAATTTCAGTTCAGTGAATGTCATTATGTCTGACTTTGTCACTCAGCAGTGTCACCTGTGTCATAATAAAAGGACATGAAATAAATAAATTTTTCCTTAAAATTTATTTAACATAACACACAAAAATTAACAAAAGATAAAATAAGCTAAAAAAATTTAAAATACAATAAAAACACATTAAAACATGAAAAAATGTATATATTTTTTTTTTAACAAGTCGGCCGTCTCCCACCGAGGCAGGGTGACCCAAAAAGAAAGAAAATCCCCATAAAGAAAATACTTTTATCATCATTCAACACTTTCACCTCACTCACACATAATCACTGTTTTTGCAGAGGTGCTCAGAACACAACAGTTTAGAAGCATATACGTATGAAGATACACAATATATCCCTCCAAACTGCTAATATCCCGAAACCCCTCCTTTAGAGTGCAGGCATTGTACTTCCCATTTCCAGGACTCAGGTCCGGCTATATAAAAATAACTGGTTTCCCTGAATCCCTTCACTAAGTATTACCCTGCTCACACTCCAACAGATCGTCAGGTCCCAAATACCATTTGTCTCCATTCACTCCTATCGAGCATGCTCACACACGCCTGCTTAAAGTCCAAGCTCCTCGCCCACAAAACCTCCCTTATCCCTTCCTTCCAACCTTTTTGAGGACGACCCCTACCCCGCCTTCCTTCCCCTACAGATTTAAATGCTCTCCATGTCATTCTACTTTGATCCATTCTCTCTAAATGACCAAACCACCTCAACAACCCCTCTTCGGTCTTCTGACTAATACTTTTATTAACTCCACACCTTCTCCTAATTTCTACACTCCGAATTTTCTGCATAATATTTACACCACACATTGCCCTTAGACAGGACATCTCCACTGCCTCCAACCGCCTCCTTGCTGCTGCATTCACAACCCAAGCTTCACACCCATATAAGAGTGTTGGTACTACTATACTTTCATATATTCCCTTCTTTGCCTCCATAGATAATGTTTTTTGTCTCCACATATACCTCAACGCACCACTCACGTTTTTTCCCCTCATCAATTCTATGATTAACCTCATCCTTCATAAATCCATCCACCGACACGTCAACTCCCAAGTATCTGAAAACATTCACTTCTTCCATATTCCTCCTCCCCAATTTGTTATCCTATTTTTCTTTATCTAAATCATTTGATACTCTCATCACCTTACTCTCTTCTATGTTCACTTTCAACTTTCTACCTTTACACACACTTCCAAACTCGTTCACTAAAATTTGCAATTTTTCTTTAGAATCTCCCATAAGCACAGTATCATCAGCAAAAAAGCAACTGTGTCAATTCCCATTTTGTATTGATTTCCCATAATTTAATCCCACCCCTCTCCCAAACACCGTAGCATTTACTTCTTTTACAACCCCATCTATAAATACATTAAACAACCATGGTGACATTACACATCCCTGTCTAAGACCTACTTTTACCGGGAAGTAGTCTCCCTCTCTTCTACACACCCTAACCTGATCCTCACTATCCTCATAAAAACTCTTTACTGCATTTAGTAACTTACCACCTATTCCATATATTTGCAACATCTGCCACATTGCTCCCCTATCCACTCTATCATATGCCTTTTCTAAATCCATAAATGCAATAAAAACTTCTCTACCTTTATCTAAATACTGTTCACATATATGCTTCAATGTAAACCACTTGATCTACACATCCCCTACCTACTCTAAAACCTCCTTGCTCATCCGCAATCCTACATTCTGTCTTACCTCTAATTCTTTCAATAATAACCCTACCGTACACTTTTCCTGGTATACTCAGTAAACTTATTCCTCTATAATTTTTACGATCTCTTTTGTCCCCCTTCCCTTTATATAAAGGGACTATACATGCTCTCTGCCAATCCCTAGGTACCTCCCCCTCTTTCATACATTTATTAAACAAAAATCGCTGTACAGCCTTTGTGGGTTAGCGCTTCTTTTTGATTATAATAATAATTAAAAAAAAATACCAACCACTCCAACACTATATCCCCCCCCCCCCTGCTTTTAACATTTCTGTCATGATCCCGTCAGTTCCAGCTGCTTTACCCCCTTTCATTCTACGTAATGCCTCACGCACCTCCCCCACACTCGCATCCTGTTCTTCTTCACTCCTAAAAGATGGTATACCTCCCTGGCCAATGCATGAAATTACCACTTCCCTTTCTTCGTTGACATTTAAAAGTTCCTCAAAATATTCTCGCCATTTACCCAAAACCTCCATTTCCCCATCTACTAACTTCCCTACTATGTTTTTAACTGACAAATGCATTTGTTCTCTAGGCTTTCTTAACTTGTTTAACTCACTCCAAAATATTTTCTTATTTTCATTAAAATTTCTTGACAGTGCCTCTCCCACTCTATCATCTGCTCTCCTTTTACTCTCTTACCACTCTTTACCTTTCTTTTACTCTCCTTATAAAAGAAAAATGTATATATATACAATAAAATATTTACATTGAGAAATTGTAAACAAATGTCCGTCATTACACCACTGTCTTGTTGCGTGGCAGCGTTGCTTCTGGTTCTCATTCAAAACAAGTACAATGCCATATGCATATTTGTCCATGCTGCAGTTGTGTGCTTGTTTTGCCTTTCGCTGTTATTTTTGGTATTATTCCCTTACTGTGTCTGTTAGTCATGGGTTTTAAGAAGGATAGTGCTAGTGATTTTAATTGTGTTTATTATTCTTAAAAATACAGTGGACCCCCGGTTTACAATCAGCTCCCAATGCAACCAGTTATGTAAGTGTATTTATGTAAGTGCGTTTGTATGTGTATGTTTGGGGGTCTGAAATGGACTAATCTAATTCACAATATTCCTTACGGGAACAAATTCGGTCAGTACTGGCACTTGAACATACTTCTGGACTGAAATAATATCGTAAACCAGGGGTCCACTGTATATGAGTAAAATGTGTTTTTAGTGCTCTTTAAGGTTTAACAAGTTATTTATGCTAGTTTTACAGTGTTTGTCATTTTAAGGCATTTTTAAGGCATTACGTCCAGTTTACGTCAAAAATTGGGTTACATCATGGCTCTTGGAACTGATTAATGACATAGGGTGGGCTATGACTGTATATATATATTTGTAATGCTGTATGGTGTCAGTAGTGTAGATGTTGTGGTTCTGAGGGTGATTTGAATGTCACTTTCTGTGTGCTTCTGCCAAGGCAGCTATTACATGAAAGATATTAATGTTTTTTTTTTTTGTGGGGGGAGAGGGGTTGTTCTAATTTGGTAGATGGCTAATTTTTTTAAAAATAATTACTGTATATAACATATTGGGCAGAGCTTGAATTAATAGTCATAATCTTTTTTATTGACATCTGGCATTAAAGTAATGGCAGTGAAAATTCTACAGACTACTCTGTATTAGTAACAATATAACAATATATATATGGGAGCAGCATATAGAATTCTTTGAGAAATTATATGATGATAATTGCTCAGGTTTCTTATAACATTGATTATTGGGTCATCCTAAATTCCTTCATGTCTGCCATTCCCCCCCTTCCTTTTTTTTTTTTCCTTAATTTTAAGTTAAGTTAGCAGTACAATGTGTTTGGATTTTGTTAAAGGTTTTAAGAAAGTCTATTGTGGGTTAACGCTAAATTGTTTCAGTGACATTTGATAAACCACACTGTTGTAGACTTACAGAAAATTACTTTTAAATTCAGGTCTCTTCATGCCATAAAGGCTCAGGCACGACGTGAATTAGAAGCTGAGCAGAAAGCCTTTGAAGAAATGACTTTGGATGGGCAAAATGAGCCAGCAATCCCTAAAGAAGTGAACTTAGATGCTGCCCCAATGCTGGCTGTTCAAGGTGTCTTCTTTAATTGTCCCCTTCTTGGTAAGTACCTTTAGGAACCCTTAATGCTCTTAAGTTGGGACACATTACATTCTTCCATAATTTACTATCTGATATGTGTATCTGTCAGTCACTTGTACATTTCTCAGTGACCCAGGTTTTAAAAGTTAGCTTTATATGTAGTCATTGATTTAACCCTTTGACTGTTTCGGTCGTATATATACGTCTTACGAGCCACCGTTTTTGACATATATACTCATAAATTCTAGCGGCTTCAAATCAAGCAGGAGAGAGCTGGTAGGCCCACATGTGAGAGAATGGGTCTGTGTGGTCAGTGTGCACCATATAAAAAAAAATCCTGCAGCACGCAGTGCATAATGAGAGAAAAAAAAACTCCAGCCATTTTTTTAAATTAAAATGCCGACTTTGTGGTCTATTTTTGTATAGTATTTATGGTTGTATTCTCATTTTCTTGGTCTCATTTGATAGAATGGAAAACATATTGTAGAAATAGAGGTGATTTTGATTGGTTTTACTATAAAAAGAACCTGGAAATGGAGCTCAAAGTAGGGGAAATGTTTGATTTTTGCCTATGTTCAAAAGTAAACAAATGATGTCATTGTCCAATAAATGTCCAACTAGCCATTCTGATATGCAGTCATGAATGGGTTGACATTATTTGTACAATTATTACAATATTGCAGTAGTCTGCATAACAGTAAATCTTCTATTGTTTGTTTGCATAAAAATTCAAAATAGAAAGCAAGAGTAATATCATAGGGGCCTGGAGATGTGACTGATGAACAAAGAAAATGTTATTTTAGAGCCAGAAATGTCTGCATTGTTCATTCTGGACCTTATTTTGAAATTGTCATATTTTTTAATTTTCGTGAAATTGTCCAAATTGCAAATTTCTGACCACGTTATTGGGTAGTTGAAATCGGTAAATGGGTAGTTTCTTGTACTCAATCGATAGAAAAAATGGAGTTCTAAGGAAGTAGCTATGAGTTTGGTTGACTGGAAGACTGGAATTAGCCGAAAATATGGCTCAAAGTGGGTGAAAGCGCCGATTCATAAATATCGCTGAGATCGCTAACTTCGCGAGAGCGTAATTCCGTCAGTTTTCCATAAAATTTCGTTCTTTTGGTGTCATTACAATCTGGAAAAGATTCTCTATCATTTCATAAGAAAAAATAATTTTTTTTTTTTGGAAATTTTTTGACACCTGGAGACACCTCGGGATTTGGGGTTGTGACAGTCAAGGGGTTAATTTGGCGAATTAAATTTGACTTTGGAATAATACACAGTTAATGATTTTCTCACATTGATTTTATGATTTTCACTGTTGTTGCACTTCAAACAGTGACTTTTAAAATATTTAATAAGATTATGAAAAACCATTGTCTGATATTTTGTTTTTTTTTCTCCAAGGGCCTGAACTGGCAACGTATGATGAAATCAAGAGACAGATTCGTGAATTCCTTTATGCTCAGGTAGAGGAAGACAAAGGCATATCTTCCTGCCTCATTATCCACACATGCAACAAAAACAAAGAAAAGGTTTGAATATTTTTACTTGTAAGGCTAAACTATAGGTTCAGTAAACCTTTCATCTTCATTAGGGTTTCATTCAATGAAAACCCAGTGAAGGACAAGGTGACTAATCGCTGGGAAATGGGATTAACTGACTGGTAGTTGCAGAATACTTCATACTTTAGGAGGTGGGAAGTACAGTGTCTGCATTCTAAAGGAGGGGTTTGGGATATTTGCTGTTTAGAGTGACATCTAAACTGTCATATCTGCATGCCTAGGGCAAGATGATAGTGTGAATAATAGTGAAAGTGTTTGCTTTTTGGGTTACCCTGCCTTGGTGGGAGACATCTAGTATGTTAATGATGGAGAATATGTTATCAAACAAATAATGAGAATTTTTTTTTCAACACGGCCGGCGTGTTTTTTCAACATGTTGACTGTGACCCTAAAAAGAAAAACTTTCACCATCATTCATACATAATCACTGTCTTTGCAGAGTTTCCCAGATATGACAGTGTAGATGTCACTCCAGACAGCCAATATCCCAAACCCCTCCTTTAACCCTTTGACTGTTTTGGTTGTACGTATATGTACGTCTTACGAGGCACCGTGTTTGACGTATATATACTCATAAATTCTAGCGGCTTCAAATCAAGCAGGAGAAAGCTGGTAGGCCCACATGTAAGAGAATGGGTGTGTGTGGTCAGTGTGCACCATATAAAAAAAATCCTGAAGCACGCAGTGCATAATGAGAAAAAAAACTCCGACCGGATTTTTAATTAAAATGCCAACTTTGTGGTCTATTTTTGTATAGTATTTATGGGTGTATTCTCGTTTTCTTGGTCTCATTTGATAGAATGGAGAATATATTATAGAAATAGAGGTGATTTTGATTGGTTTTACTATAAAAAGAACCTGGAAATGGAGCTCAAAGTAGGGGAAATGTTTGATTTTTGCCTATGTTCAAAAGTAAACAAATGATGTCATTGTCCAATAAATGTCCAACTTGCCATTCTGATATGCAGTCATGAATGGGTTGACATTATTTGTACAATTATTACAATATTGCAGTAGTCTGCATAACAGTAAATCTTCTATTTTTTGTTTGAATAAAAATTCAAAATAGAAAGCAAGAGTAATATCAGAGGGGCCTGGAGACGTGACCGATGAACAAAGAAAATGTTATTTTAGATCCAGGAATGTCTGCATTGTTCATTCTGTACTTTATTTTGAAATTGTCATATTTTTTAATTTTCATGAAATTGGCCAAATTGCAAATTTCTGACCACGTTATTGGGTAATTGAAATCTGTAAATGGGCAGTTTCTTGTACTCAGTCGATAGAAAAAAACGGAGTTCTAAAGAAATAGCTATGAGTTTGGTTGACTGGAAGAATGGAATTAGCTGAAAATAGAGCTCAAAGTGGGCGAAATCGCCGATTTGTAAATATTGTCGAGGTCGCTAACTTCGCGAGACCGTAATTCCGTCAGTTTTCCATCAGATGTTTTTTTTTTTTTGGTGTCATTACAATCGGGAAAAGATTCTCTATCATTTCATAATAAATTTTTTTTTTTTTTTTTTGCGACTCCAGGAGACACCTCAGGATTGGGGGGTGCGACAGTCAAGGGGTTAAAGTGCAGGCATTGTACTTCCAACCTCTAGGACTTGAAGTCCAGCTAACCGGTTTCCCTGAATCCCTTCACAAAATATTACCCTGCTCACACTCCAACAGCTTGCCAGGTCCCAAATCTAACATGCTCACAAATGCCTGCTGCATGTCCAGGCCCCTTGCATACAAAACCTCTTTTACCCTCTCCTTCCATCCTTACCCAGATTGATACACCCTCCAAGTCATTCTATTTTGCTCCATGCTCTCTAAATGACCAAACCACTTCAATAACCCCCTCTTCAACCCTCTAATACTTTTTGTAACTCCACACTTCCTAATTTCTACACTTCAAAATTTTTTTTTTACCACATCAGCCGTTTCCCACTGAGGCAGGGTGACCCAAAAAGAAAGAAAAATATTTTCATCATCATTTAACACTTTCACCATCACTCATACATAATCACTGTCTTTGCAGAGGCACTCAGATACAACAGTTTAGAAGTCCCTCCAAACTGCCAATATCCGAAACCCCACCACACATTGCCCTTAGACACGACATCACTGCCTCCAGCCTTCTCTTTGCTGCAGCATTCATAACCCATGCTTCACACCCATATAAGAGTGTTAGTACCATACTTTTGTACGTTTCCTTCCTTGTCTCCATGGATAACATTTTTTTTTTGTCTCCACAGACACCTCAGTGCACCACTCAGCTTTTTTCCTTCATCAATTCTATGGCTAACCTCGTCCTTCATAAACTCATCTGCTGACTAATCTACTCTCAAATATCTGAACACATTCACTTCTTCCATACTCCCTCCCTCCAATGTGATATCCAATTGTTTTTTACCTATCTCGTTTGATACCCTCATCACCTTACTCTTATCTGTTTTCACTTTCAGAATGAGAATGCTCACTATAAATTGTTTTAAACATAAGATACTGAAATATGAATGGCTTACTCTTTACATATTCTAGGCACTGATAAGGCTAAAGTATGGAGAGTAGAAAAGTCATTACCCTCCCACACCTATTGAATAGCACTCAAGAGTTTGGGGATAGTGGACCCATCTATATTGAGAACATTATGCTTAAGGATCCATGTATTTTCTATAGGATTAAGGTCTGATGAGTTACCAGGCCAGTCATTAAAGATTGTAATTTCACACTTGTTTAGTCAATTATCTGGCAGTAATGCAAGGGGCACCATCGTGCACAAAAAAGTTACCTTGACATTTCTTGAAACTGTCAGTAAATAATCTGCTACAGGCATACTTATGTATGTGTATATTTGATTCCTACTATATATATCATTTAGTTCACTTAATTTTGGATATATTTCAGGTCAGTGTATGTGTTGAGACTTTGTGTAAGTATATTGAAAACATTGTGTCAAATCCCACTGAAGATAAGTTTCTAAAGATAAGAATGTCTAACAAGGCCTACCAGGAAAGAATTCTTCCTATAGAAGGTACAAAAGAGTTCTTAGAAGCTGCTGGATTTGTTGAGTGTGAACTTCCATTTAATGATGCTACAGATAAGTTCTGGGTATGTATCTTGTAATGAGCTATAAATGAGTCTTGTATACAATATTATCTTTGTTTTGTTTTTTTGTTTTTTTCAACAAGTCGACCGTCTCCCACCGAGGCAGGGTGACCCAAAAAAAAGAAAGAAAATCCCCAAAAAGAAAATACTTTCATCATCATTCAACACTTTCACCACACTCACACATTATCACTGCTTTTGCAGAGGTGCTCAGAATACAACAGTTTAGAAGCATATACGTATAGAGATACACAACATATCCCTCCAAACTGCCAATATCCCAAACCCCTCCTTTAAAGTGCAGGCATTGTACTTCCCATTTCCAGGACTCAAGTCCGACTATATGAAAATAACCGGTTTCCCTGAATCCCTTCACTAAATATTACCCTGCTCACACTCCAACAGATCGTCAGGTCCCAAGTATCATTCGTCTCCATTCACTCCTATCTAACACGCTCATGCACGCTTGCTGGAAGTCCAAGCCCCTCACCCACAAAACCTCCTTTACCCCCTCTTTCCAACCCTTTCGAGGACGACCCCTACCCCTCTTTCCTTCCCCTATAGATTTATATGCTTTCCATGTCATTCTACTTTGATCCATTCTCTCTAAATGACCAAACCACCTCAACAACCCCTCTTCTGCCCTCTGACTAATGCTTTTATTAACTCCACACCTTCTCCTAATTTCCACACTCCGAATTTTCTGCATAATATTTACACCACACATTGCCCTTAGACAGGACATCTCCACTGCCTCCAACCGTCTCCTCGCTGCTGCATTTACCACCCAAGCTTCACATCCATATAAGAGTGTTGGTACTACTATACTTTCATACATTCCCTTCTTTGCCTCCATAGATAATGTTTTTTGACTCCACATATACCTCAACGCACCACTCACCTTTTTTCCCTCATCAATTCTATGATTAACCTCATCCTTCATAAATCCATCCGCCGACACGTCAACTCCCAAGTATCTGAAAACATTCACTTCTTCCATACTACTCCTCCCCAATTTGATATCCAATTTTTCTTTATCTAAATCTTTGTATCTTGTAAGATTATGTCCCATTTAGTTTCTCTGAAATATTGTTTTGAAGCAGTATTTTTCCTTTCCTGTAATTTAAGTTGTTCCTGTTTGTGTGTTTCTTTTTCCTCTCCTCAGTCATATTTAACAGCACATGTTATTTTTACAAAAACATGATGACTTTCCAAGTGAGTTTTAGGTAGTTTATTGAAAATTTCTTTTGTTTTAGAAATGCCAAGTTAAGGTATTAACACTGAACCTTTTCTCACTGGTCACTTTATTTACAGTATATGCTAATGCTTAAAAAGGAACTATTGCCTACTTGTGTACAGTTCCAGTCAGATACATTGTGCATTGTATTCTTTATAACTTAGTCACTTTTCAGTACTAGTTCTCTTATATTATATAAGCTCCCATTTACCTTGTTAGATACATCTCTGAACTTTCATTAAATGGTGAGTTGCATATATTGACTACTATAATTTTCTATCTTTATTTTGGATCTTTGCCATTAAAGTTTCAACATTGTTTTGTGTAAGCAGTTTTTGTATAAAACCTTGTTTAAAATATGGTTATCCAGTTTAGCTTCAGTTAGACTATATGAGGATAATTTTAAAGTACGATGTCCCTTAGCTCTAGTCTTTTTTAAGGTATTCCATCTATTAGTGCATCTTTTTCTTTTTAGTAAGCTATACGGCAAAAAGGCTTTACTAGCTCATTGCTCCTAGCATTTTAGTTGACTTTTACAGTACTCATGGCTACGGAGGAAAGTCTTATTCCACTTCCCCATAGATATGAAAGGAAAAGGGAATATGGAAGAAGTGAATGTTTTCAGATATTTTAGAGTTGACGTGTCAGTGGATGGGTTTATGAAGGATGAGGTTAACCTTAGAATTGATGAAGAAAAAAAGGTGAGTGGTGCATTGAGGTATCTGTGGAGACAAAAAACATTATTCATGGAGGCAAAGAAGGGAATATATGAAAGTATAGTGATACCAACACTCTTATAAGGGTGTGAAGCTTGGGTTGTAAATGCTGCAGCAAGGAGGTGCCTGGAGGCATTGGAGATGTCTTGTGGTGTAAGTATTATGCAGAGAACTCATAGTGTTAAAATTAGGAAGAGGTGTGGAGTTACTAAAAGTATTAATTAGTCAGAGGGCTGAGGAGGGGTTGTTGAAGTGGTTTGGTCATTTAGAGAGACTGGAACAAAGTAAAATGACTTGGAGAGCATATAAATCTGTAGCGGAAGGAAGGTGGGTTAGGGGTCATCCTCGTAAAAGTTGGAGGGAAGGGGTATAGGAGGTTTTGTGGGTGAGGGGCTTGGATTTCCAGCAAGCGTGCATGAATGTGTTAGGAGTGAATGGAGATGAATGGTTTTTGGGACCTGACGAGCTGTTGGAGTGTAAGCAGGGTAATATTTTGTGAAGGGATTCAGGGAAACCGGTTAGTCAGACTTGGGTCCTGGAAATGGGAAGTAGAATGCCTGCACTTTAAAGGAGGGGTTTGGGATATTGGCAGTTTGGAGTGATTGTCTAAACTGTCATATCTGGGCACTTCTGCAAAGACTGATTATGTATGAGTGATGTTGAAAGTGTTGAATGATAATGAAAGTTTTTTTCTTTGTTTTTGGGTTTTTCTTTCTTTTGGGTCACCCTGCCTTGGTGGGAAACAGCTGATGTGTTAAAAAGAAAAAAAATTAGTACATAATATTTTTATAGATGCCCTGTATTTTTGTTTCCTTTTTTATTTTAATTTATTTTAGGCTGGTTACCATCCTGTGCCTGTTTCTTTGTAAAACTGTTTGACTATTTGGTATGGCTCCATTACTATAAAAATAGAAAAAAAAAATCTTTTCCTCTCTTATATCATTTAACCTCATAGTGTTTATAAATTTTCATATTTTTTTTTTACCTTGACCTCTTTTTGAAAAGTCTTGGCTAATTGTGTCCTTTTAATTTTCCAATTTCTTGGTCATTAGCTTTCTTAACATTTCTTCATTTTGCTTAACCTGTGTGAATGTTATTTTCAGTGGCTTATGGTTATCGTTTTCATATTTTCAATACATTTATACCCCACTATATGGTTTTCAGTACTGAAGTTCTCTGAAGTACTTTGTCATTTCTCTCATGTGATTTTCCTGTTTTTCTTTATGATCTTGATTTAATTTCTTTTTACAACACAGCCAAAAACAATAAATCTTTTCTGTCAACTGTTTTCCTCAATAGCTTAAAATCATTCGTCTCCTTTTGTATTTCAAGACTGTTAGCCTTTTCTGTAGCTAGTACAACATGCTGCCTATTTCAGTTTTTCCTTTATTTTGGCACATCATTCTTCTGTTTTAGCTATACTGTAGGGCCCTGCTTTACGGTGTTTCACCTTGCGGTGTTCCGCTAATATGGATATTTCAAATTATGACCAAAGAACTCTATACCGCTCCCCCCATCTGACTTTTTAATGCAGTCACCGCGCGCCGTCCAGTTTGTTTACATTCTCCGTTGCTATGTCTCTCCGTTATGTCTGGAAACTTTTCATAATTTCAAGTGTTTTAAAGTTAGTGTATTTTATGTATACTGCTCTGATAATTATACTTGTGTACCTGTACCTAAATATAAACTTAAACACTGTGCTGACGTGCAGGTACACATTAAAATCATTAAGTGTGTCCCTATAGTCTTGATGCCATAGTAACGATAATAATACTAATACGTAATAATAATAATAATCACTCTTGGGTACATTAAATGCCTTACTTTACATTAATACGGATAGACATTTGCATTAATCCATTTATGATACTTTCTTCAAAATTATAAGAAACACGTTACATAGCATATAAACATGATACTTATGTACACCCACAGTTAAATAAATTTCACATAAATGTAAGGTGTGGTAGCCAGGCGAAGGAAAAAATAATTCCGTTTTCTCTGGTCCAGCACCAGAGAAAATGTGTATCAGTCTGCCTTTGACCCGTTGACTCTCCTTAACCCTTTGACTGTCGAAGGGCCCAATCCTGAAGTGTCTCCTGGTGTCGCAAAATATTCGAAAAAAAAAAAAATTATTTTTTCTTATGAAAATGTTAAGATTATTTTTCTGATTGTTTTAGTCCCAAAAAAAATTTTTCCCATCAGTACTTACCGAGATATAGAGGCATGAAGTTTGCAGAAAATGAGCCGCGTATGGCAACAGCGGCGAATGCCGCTCACCTGGTAAACTTTAGTTTACTTGTATTTGAAGGTTTGTTGTTCTTTTCACTATTTTATTTTTTCACATAACTTATGTGGCCTGTGACACCAAAGTAAGGTACAATGTACATATATACACTCGTTGTATACAACACAATAAGCACACAAACATAATTATCAATATATTGTTTACAAAACTTGTTTACAAAAACAAACAATACAAAAAATTGTTTATTACTATTGTTCTATAATATATATACCAATATACAGTCACTGAACATACTCCTAGAAGTTCTGCAGCTTGTGGAACTCTGTGAAACATGGTGTCATACACAGTGGTGTTTTACACTCCTCACACATAAAACATGGTGTCATACACAGTGGTGTTTTACACTCTTACACATAAAACATGGTGTCATACACAGTGGTGTTTTACACTCTCACACATAAAACATGGTGTCATACATAGTGGTGTTTTACACTCTCACACATAAAACATGGTGTCATACATAGTGGTGTTTTACACTCTCACACATAAAACATGGTGTCATACACAGTGGTGTTTTACACTCCTCACACACAAAACATGGTGTCATACACAGTGGTGTTTTACACTCCTCACACATAAAACATGGTGTCATACACAGTGGTGTTTTACACTCCTCACACATAAAACATGGTGTCATACACAGTGGTGTTTTACACTCTCACACATAAAACATGGTGTCATACACAGTGGTGTTTTACACTCCTCACACATAAAACATGGTGTCATACACAGTGGTGTTTTACACTCTCACACATAAAACATGGTGTCATACACAGTGGTGTTTTACACTCCTCACACATAAAACATGGTGTCATACACAGTGGTGTTTTACACTCTCACACATAAAACATGGTGTCATACACAGTGGTGTTTTACACTCTCACACATAAAACATGGTGTCATACACAGTGGTGTTTTACACTCCTCACACATAAAACATGGTGTCATACACAGTGGTGTTTTACACTCTCACACATAAAACATGGTGTCATACACAGTGGTGTTTTACACTCCTCACACATAAAACATGGTGTCATACACAGTGGTGTTTTACACTCTCACACATAAAACATGGTGTCATACACAGTGGTGTTTTACACTCCTCACACATAAAACATGGTGTCATACACAGTGGTGTTTTACACTCTCACACATAAAATCAGTGTGTGTGCATTTTTGTTGAATTTTTTTTTATGTACAAAGACAAAACACCTCGTCTGAGCAGTTTTCTTCAAAGTATTAGCAGGCAGTTGTGTTATGTAGTTATCCTAGGTAAATGGTCATGTGTCATCATTCCTTCCTTCCTAATTTCCTTCATTCCTTTCCTACCTGGAGGGCATTCCACCTCTCTTCCTACATTCCTTCATCTGTCCTTCATTACTTTTTTCTTTCCTTTCATCTAGTCCTTCCTTCATTCCTGCCTTCCCTTCTTGCTTCTGGTTTCTATAATATATATACACATATATAGTCACTAGATACTTTCATAAAACTCCTATTATCACCCTTCAGCAAGCTTGTTTTGTGTGCAAGTGTGTGGCTTATAATTGTTTTGAGTCAGGAGTCGGCAGCTGTCAAAATGACATATTGTCTCATTAGTCACTCCCCCTACCGCCTGTCAAAACAATGGGGTCGGATGCTGCTTCCCCCTCCATTCTATCTAATTATCTTTCTCCCTCATTCTATCTCTTTCAATCTGTCTCTCTTTCTCTCTCTCTGTCTATCTCTGTCTCACAGGTACACATAAATACAACTATACATAGTGTAAATTACCTAGGATAACCCAAAAAATCCAGACAAAGTGCTATACTCTGCTTGAAGATGTGAGTAAACGTGATGACACAGTCTTGTGGCTCTCTCTGAGACAGAGCTAGACGGATAGACAGGGAGTTTGGCAGACAGACAAATAGACAGACAGACAAATGTTTGTTCGTCAACATCTTCTTCTTCTCCTCCTCCTCCTCCTCCTCCTCCTTCTCCTCCTTCTCCTCCTCCTCCTCCTCCTCCTCCTCCTCCTCCTCCTTCTTCTCCTCCTCCTTCTCCTTCTCCTCCTCCTCCTTCTCCTCCTCCTCCTCCTCCTCCTCCTCCTCCTCCTCCTCCTCCTCCTCCTCCTCCTCCTCCTCCTCCTACTCCTCCTCCTCCTCCTCCTCCTTCTCCTTCTCCTCCTCCTTCTCCTCCTCCTCCTCCTCCTCCTCCTCCTCCTCCTCCTCCTCCTCCTCCTCCTCCTCCTCCTCCTCCTCCTCCTCCTCCTCCTCCTCCTTCTCCTCCTCCTCCTCCTACTCCTCCTCCTCCTCCTCCTCCTCCTCCTCCTCCTCCTCCTCCTCCTCCTCCTCCTCCTCCTCCTCCTCCTCCTCCTCCTCCTCCTCCTCCTCCTCCTCCTCCTCCTCCTCCTCCTCCTCCTCCTCCTCCTCCTCCTCCTCCTCCTCCTCCTCCTCCTCCTCCTCCTCCTCCTCCTCCTCCTCCTCCTCCTCCTCCTCCTCCTCCTCCTCCTCCTCCTCCTCCTCCTCCTCCTCCTCCTCCTCCTCCTCCTCCTCCTCCTCCTCCTCCTCCTCCTGGCTCATGACAGATGGACAGCTGCCCCCCTCCCTCCACCCTCGTTTACGCTCATCAAAGGTCAGCTCTTATCAGATGTTATCTCCCCTTATCTTGTCACTGTCATGGGGTGAACTGTTTTCATGCCTCAAGGGAACATATTATTACATATTATTATTATTATGTATTAGGTATTATTACTATTCTTATTCTTATTCTTCTTCTTATTCTTCTTCTTCTTCCTCCTCCTTCCACCTTCCTCCTCCTCCTCCCTCCCTCCTTCCTCCTCCTCCCTTCTTCCTCCCTCCCTCCTCCTCCTCCCTCCCACCTCCTCCCTCCTTCCTCCTCCCTCCTTCTTCCTCCTCCCTCCTTCCTCCTCCCTCCTTCTTCCTCCTCCCTCCTACCTCCTCCTCCCTCCTACCTCCTCCTCCCTCCTTCCTCCTCCTCCCTCCTTCCTTCCTCTTCCTCCTCCTCTTCTTCCTCCTCCTCTTCCTCCTCCTCCTCTTCTTCCTCATCCTCTTCCTCCTCCTCCATTGCTTTTGGTCTCAAACTCCTCGAAATCATGAAATTGATCTTCATTGACACTTCCATCTGTGTTAGAGCATCACTTGGGAAGAGAAGAGTCCCAGATTTGCAGGGAAGTCACATATTTCTTACCGCTAGACATGCTGAAAAAGGACTACTGAAATGGTATTCCCACAATGCACCACTGGCTCCCCGATTTTTTTTATATGGTGCACACTGACCATGGAGACCCATTCTCTCACATGTGGGCCTACCAGCTTTCTCCTGCTTGATTTGAAGCCGCTAGAATTTATGCGTATAGATACGTCAAACACCACGGTATCTCCTATGACGTACATATACGACCGCGACAGTCAAAGGGTTAATGCATTCATCTTTCTTTACAATTCTCAGCATGACTTCTCACCATTTCTCCCTTCATTTATGATGGCATCTAAAGGTAGTTCTTAGAAATGATTAAACTCAGTGAACAAGGTATGTTGATGGTAATAATATCACTCTGGGCTGCTTTAAATATCATATACAGGTTGGCCGTCACTAATCTGGCAATCAGTAATGTGGCACTATTTTCGGCTAATATAACTTCAATTTTCCGGGGTCACCACACCAACCTGCTGCTACTGTTTGGTGGTGCTACTTGCTGCATAACTCATGCGAATTTCTTTTTCTCAATTTATTGTTATAACCACTCACTTTTAGCCCTAGCCATGGTTCCAATGAATAAAAGAAATGCTTCGCGTTGTGTAAAGCACATACACTATACATTGTCCATAAAAGATAAGGTGGCTTTGAAGCCACTGTCGGTTGCCATGAGTTCAGCTCGTTCAGATAAGCTGTGACCTGTAAATTTGGGCCTATATATGAGAGAATAGGTCTGTATGGTTAAGTGTGTACTATATAAAAAAAAATCCTGCAGCATGCAGTGCATAATGAGAAAAACCTGCAACTGTGTATGTGGTGTAAACCTGACTTTGCAGTGTATCTTCGTATGATTTACATGGTTGTAGACTTGTTTTTTTGGGCTTATTTGATAGAATGGAAGATATTTTACAAAAATAGATATAATTTTGATTTGTTTCAGGCTGGAAAGTACCTTAAAATTGAGCTTGATTAGTGGAAAGTTTTGATTTTTGCCAATGTTCAAGAGTAAACAAATGACGTCACCGTCCAATACGTGTCCAACTGGCTGGTCTAATATGCAGTCACAAATGAGTTCACATTATTTATACAATTATTACAATAATGAAGTAGTCTGCTTAACCCTTAAACTGTCCAAACATAGATCTACTTTCATGTGCTTAGTGCTCCGACCTTGATTTTCCCCATTTGAAAGCATGTAAAAAAAAAACATAGATCTACGTTCCATCCCCCCCCCCCCCCCGGTGCATGGATGTAGATCTACGTTTGGACGGTTTAAGGGATAACAGTAAATCTTCTATTTTTTGTGTGAATAAAAATTCAAAATGGAAAACAAGCATAATATAAGAGGGGCCTGGAAACATGACTAATGACCAGAGAAAATGTTATTTTAGTGGAATGTCTGCATTGTTTATTCTGGACCCTATTTTGAAATTGGCATCTTTTGATGTGTGTGAAATTGGCCAAATTAGCTATTTTTGACCACTTTATTATGTAGTTGAAATAGGTGAATGGGCAGTTTCTTGTACTCATTTGTCAGAATGGAAGTAATACTAGCAAAATAGCTAAGTTTTGTAGACTGGAACAATGGAATGGGCCAAAAATAGGGCGTAAATTGGGTGAAATTGCCAATGCATAAATATCCCCGTTTAGTTAAGTATATTCTAACCTAACTACTCTGTAATCCAGCAGAATCACTAATCCGGCACCGTACAGATCCTGATGGTGCCAGATTAGTGATGATCAGCCTGTATTATGTTTGGGAATGGGACCAAGGCGGGCTTCCTGGCTACCTTCACCTACTGACTGCCTACACCTGACTTCCTACAAATAAATACTACGGGTCTCCCTCAACATTCGTATTTTCAACTTTCACGGCATCACAAATTTGCGAATTCCTAGCCCCCAAATTCCCAGTCACCAAATCATATTTAAGTTTCCCGCCACCCGCGTGTCCCTACTACCCTCCCTCCGAGCCCCGCAACTGGTAGTCAACCCACCCGCCACTCAGTGTGGGGAGTGTTTTGTTTGTTCATTATTTGCTATTAAACTACAGTATAAATAATGTCAACCTATTCATGACTACATATTGGAATGGCCATTCGGACAGGTATTGGACAGTGACATCATTTGTTTACTTTTGAACATGGCAAAGAATCGAACATTTCTGCTACTGCTAATAATAATAATAATAATAATAATAATAATAATAATAATAATAATAATAATAATAATAATAATATGATAGAATTGAAGAAGGAAATTGTACAAAAATACGAAGGTTGAAACAGTGGTGGAGGCAGTATGGCTTTGTTTATGCTGGGGTGAGGATTAGCATCTGTGCTCTTCCAAACATTTCACAATAATTCATTGTGTTTGGTGCTTGTAGATTGAGTGTGACTGCAGTGGTGGAGGCAGTGGTAGAGGCAGTGGTATTTAATAACATACATATTATTAATAATAATAATAATGTAGGTAGTAGCTTGGTAGACAGCACCCGCCCAGGGAGGTACTGCACTACCGTCCTGCCAAGTGAGAGTAAAACAGAAACCTGTAATTGTTTTACATGATGGTAGGATTGCTGGTGTCTTTTTTCTGTCTCATAAACATGCAAGATTTCAGGTACGTCTTGCTACTTCTACTTACACTTAGGTCACACTACACATACATGCAAAGCATATATATACACGCCCCTCTGGGTTTTCTTCTAGTATTTTCTTTCTAGTTCTTGTTCTTGTTTATTTCCTCTTCATTAGGAAGTGGAACAGAATTCTTCCTCCGTAAGCCATGCATGTTGTAAAAGGTGACTAAAATGCCGGGAGCAAGGGCCTAGTAACCCCTTCTCCTGTATAAATTACTAAATTTAAAAAGAGAAGCTTTCGTTTTTCTTTTTGGGACACCCTGCCTTGGTGGGATACAGCCAGCCAGTTTGTTGAAAAAAAAAAAGTTATTAATAATAATAATATGATAGAATTGAAGAAGGAAATTGTACAAAAATACGAGGGTTGAAACTATGGTGGGAGTCGTTGTGAGTCAGTTTGGCTTTGTTTATACTGGAATGAGCATTAACCTCCGTGCTCTTCCAAACATTTCACAATAATTCATTTTGTTTGGTGCTTGTAGATTGAGTGCGACTGCTACATAATTAACCATTGGCCCAAAGAAACTTGCTAGTGCCAGTCCTTTGGTAAAGAAATTGAGAAACATGATAGAATTGAAGAAAGAAATTGTACAAAAATACGAGGCAGTGGTTGAGGCAGTGGTTGAGGCAGTGGTTGAGGCAGTGGTTGAGGCAGTGGTTGAGGCAGTGGTTGAGGCAGTGGTTGAGGCAGTGGTTGAGGCAGTCGTGGAGGCAGTGGTGGAGGCAGTGGTGGAGGCATTGGTAATTAATAATGTACATGTTATTAAACCATAACATGTATGTATATAGTACAATATTTTACGATGTTTTCATGTATTTTATGATTGTTCATGGTTCAACAAGTTAAGGAAGCAGTATTGTATTATATTTCTCTACAATATATTGGGTCACCAAACATTCGCAATTTTTCAACACTCGCTAGGCTCATGATCCCCTAACCCTTGGGAATGTTGAGGGAGACCTGTACTCACCTCTCACCCTACATTAAGACTACACTTTTTAAGGTAAGTAATGAGTGTACTATATGTGTATTTTATCGCTCTGGGTTGCTTTAAATATTGTATATTACATTTGGGAATGGGAGCCAGGTGGGCTTCCTGGCTACCTACACCTACTGGCTACCTACCTCTGACTTCCTACAAATAAATACTACTCACCTCACCCTACATTAAGACTACAAGCATTTGAATGTACTATGTATGTATTTTACTTTTTATTGTTTTTAATGCGTATTTCTACTGTTAGTGTAATATATATTAGTGTAAACTTGTTATCTAGCATTTGTATGCATTTATAAATGGAAAAAATGGCATTCTGCTTTCCGACGATGTCCACTTTCTGGTGGTAGCCTGGAACCTAACCTGCCCGATAAGTGGGACCCTACTGTATATTCCTATAATCCTTTATATTTTTCTCAAAGCTTTTGTTGAGATTTTCTGTGATATGATCCAGCTGTGCCAATTTATCTAGGTTTGCCTTCTGCTTTGGCATTTTTCATATTATTTTTTATCCTTTCTTTTAAACTTTTATCTCCTTTATGTCCTATGTTTTCCTTTCTAATATCGGGTAGCTCTTGTAATGGTCTCTTGGCGAGTTATTAAAAATTCTTCATTATCAGTTCTTGCTGCCGTGCATAATTTTGTTCTAGATTTGTCATTCTTTCCTTTAATCCATGAGACATCTGTTACTTTACCCCCTTCACCACAACATATAGAAATTACTTTTTCTCTAAACAGGAGAGAATGTAGGTACTTGCCTTGGTATATTGTGGGAGAGAGTATATTATGCAGTATTATCAGAAACTGAGCTCTTATATAGTGATGACATAATTTACAATGAGTGAGTGTTTCTGTATTAATTTTGTTTTTCTTCCTTAGGTATTTCCTAAAGAAAAACTTAGTGATCTAACTCCTCTGGAGCAATTACGAGATGCTTTAGTTAGTGCTGAGCCTGTACGACCTCAGCTAGATCGTAATCTCAACATTCTTCTCCCTGCTGAAGCAGCAAAACATGTCGATTTGCCAGCTGAATTCTTTAACTTGAGTGCTGATGAGCTGCGGCGTGAGATGCAAAACAGGTATGTGAACAGTACTTAGATAAAAGTATAAGTAATCACTACAAGGTGTTTGAAGTGCAGATTTGTAATAAAGTTAACAGAGAAGCATAGATTTGAAGAAATAGTTTTATGGTGAAGTGGAGTTGTTAACTATTTGAAGGAAACTCGTATTATTTACCTGCTATGTAACAAAAATTTGGATTAAAAAATTTAAATATAAAAATCTGCAAATGATGGAATGGCTGTAATAAAATTGCCTCAAAAAGAAAAAATGTTCAGGTTAAGCAATAGTATATTTTTTGCCTGACCTTAGCACTCAGAGACTCCAAACTTGAAAAATCTGTCAATAGCAATCTCTCTTTGGCATTTGCTGCACTCCTGGCATTAATGTCTCTACATCTTACCTGGGAGTTGACCTAGTGGGGGATTGTAGGGAAGGGCATTCAGGGGCAGTTAAACAACTATTTTTTGTCAAATTTTTTACCGTCGGATTTCTTTCATTTTTGGTGCACAAGACGATGTATTTACACTATTTACTGAAAATATTTGTCAATAAGATATACCAAACAACAACTGAAAAAAGAAAGATATACTGAAAATGTCCTTTGGCAGGATGGTAGTCCTATATGGGACGACGTAAGGTTGTTTGGGCACTTGGTGCCGAGAGAACAATGCTAATATGATTTTTTCATGACGCACTTTCCTCTAAATATCTTATCTTTATTTAAAAAAAAATAAAGTTTGTTAGCTCTTACACTTTTGTAAAAAATCTGCCCTTTACTCCCACATAAATCCCAAAATATTTGGAATATTTCCAAAAGTGTATCATTAAAAATAAGAACAATCATTATTTTACAATTTCTGTGAATATTATCCCACTTAAGTAATAAAGGCGTAGGAAAGTGAAATAAGTGAATAAGTTACTTCCGAGATATTGGCCTGGAACGCCGGCCGGCCCGCCGTTTCGAAATTTTTTTTGTTTATTTTGCGAAAATCCCATTTCTTTCGGTGGTTTCCTTAGTAAACTGGTGTTCTACTGCAGTTATCCTCTTCAAAACACCGTTTTCTCTTACTCAAAGACCAAAGAATACGACATGGAGACGAGGAGTAATAATTTTATATCGAATATTGCTGGTGGACTCTCGCCATATTATGGCCTATTTTATTCAGTCTAGAGTATATAACATGTTTGTATGTTATTTATAGTGTTTATTATATCATATTAGATCAATTCTGATAGATAAATAAGCCGTAGAGTTGATATAAGAGTAATAATGAAATGATTTCTCATGCCTCTCTCTGGTGTGGGAATACTGCCAGTGTTCCCAGATGGTTCCTGATTGGCTAGAAGTCTACAGATAAGCTCCGCCTACTTTTTTATGATGCCAAATAGTCAATTATTATAATGGAAAGAATAATGCAATAAAAAGCAAGAAAAAACAAGGATAAAATTCCAAAAAATATATGGACTGAGCGCAGATGCACTACACACATCGCCGTTACCATACCTGATATAAATGACTATAATTCCTTGTAGAAACGTTGTAGAACATTGATTCTTGTACCAGAGTGTTCCTTAAGAGTTAAGCTATTTTTCTATATGATTAACTCAATTTCCATAATTTTTCAATTTTTTTTTTCGCTCGTGCACCTTGTACCTCCCCTTCAGTGCCTCTACAGCCCACTCCCAGCACAAACATCAGAGCGCAAGTTTATCACAAGTTTTCATTTATCCTGTTCTCTTTCCTACTTTCTTTGCTTGCTGGATCAAGAAAGACTTAATCACATACCATTCATACCATACCCCCGGCCGGGATTGAACCCGCGGTCATAGTCTCAAAACTCCAGCCCGTCGAGTTAGCCACTAGACCAGCTAGCCACAATAAGATTCATCCAACTAGGTATATTTCTACACCATAGGAAGGTTAGCACAGGCACCACTGTGACCACAAATGCAAGTTTGTGTTTGTTTGCAATCGTGTCATTACGATTTCTTGAGTCATGTTGACGGCAGTGAAGGGACTTGAGCTAGAGTTCGTCACGGCCACGCTAGCTGGAGATTCGTCTGTAAAAACTTGCATTTGTGGTCACAGTGGTGCCTGTGCTAACCTTCCTATGGTGTAGAAATATACCTAGTTGGATGAATCTTATTGTGGCTAGCTGGTCTAGTGGCTAACGCGACGGGCTGGAGTTTTGAGACTCTATGATCGCGGGTTCAATCCCGGCCGGGGGTATGGTTTGTTTGCAATCGTGTCATTACGATTTCTTGAGTCACATACCATTCATTTTATTGTGGATTTATCATTGTGCTTGTATTGGTGCACAGTTTTTTATTGTCATTTTTTATCAAACTTATCAAGGCTTTGTTTATTTTATATCTCTTTTTTTCTGTTCACATTTATTGTAATTGTTTTATACATTTGCTGGGTGAGGAAAAATTTATCGCACTAGTTATGCAAATTTACCCTTAACGCATTTTGGACTGTTTGTCGTAAAAAGCCCTCCAAATATTCTCCTAATCCAGTGGAAACCCTGTGTAATGTGTTTAATTATCTGTTTGAATTAGCAGGGCATGGAGTTAAGCACTAGTTTTTTATACTGTCTCCTGTTTTCAACTGATTTAAAATAGGTCTCTTGTTTATTTTTAAATCCCTTTATAGAGTCTATTTCCAATGTCTTAATTGTTTCTTTATTCCTGTAATGCTGAAATTTTTTCCCAATATCCTTACAGCTCTTTAGAAAGTAATTTAGTGTTATCCTCCTGTTCTTGTTTCATTCCTGGTGAAAAGTATATACAGTGAACCCCCTTGTTTCGGCGGCTGCGACTTTCGTGAAATTCGACTTTTGGGAACATTTTTTGGTGAAATATAGCCTTGCAGTTCATGATTGACCTTGTGATTTGGCGATCATCTGGTACACATCCAGTGTCAGCGCGCACACAAAGCCAGTCTCCCACACCATTCACACTCAGTGTACCATTGTTTATCAGCGAGTGACCATCATCCCACGCATTCATACAATACATTTCTTAATATTCCATTCTTTTTTGTGCTTCCAACTGCTAAATAAGTCACCATGGGCCCAAAGAAAGCTAGTGCCAGCCCTTTGGTAAAGAAAGTGAGAAATTGATCGAATTAAAGAAAGAAATCATTGAAAAATATGAAAGTGGAGTGCATGTTTCAGAGCTTGCCAGGATGTATGGCAAACCATCATGGCGAAGGGAAAGGAAATCAAGGTAGCTGTTGTTGCAAAAGGGGTAGATATGCTGAGAAAAAAGAGATTGCAAATCCTTGAAGTGGAGAGGTTATTGTTGGTGTGGATTACCCAAAAACAGTTAGCAGGAGATAGTGTTATGCAGTTGATAATTTGTGAAAAGGCAAGGCAGTTGCATGACGATCTCGTAAAGAAAATGCCTGCAATGAGTGCTGATGTTTGTGATTTTATGGCCAGGAAAGGCTGGTTTGAGAGATTTAAGAAGCATAGTGACATACACGGTGTGGTAAGGCGTGGCAAGACTGCAAGTGCTGACAAAAAAGCGGCTGAAAAGTATGTTCAGGAGTTCAAGAGGTACATAGAGACTGAACAATTCAAACCCCAACAAGTGTTCATTTGTGATGAAACAGGCCTGTTTTGGAAGAAAATGCCAAAGAGGACCTACATCACTCAGGAGGAAATGGCACTGACAGGACGCAAGCCTGTGAAAGACAGGCTAACTCTCATGTTTTGTAGTAATGCTTGTTTGGATTTCAAAGTGAAGCCTTTACTGGTGTATCACTCTGAAAATCCCAGAGTGTTCAGGAAAAACAGAGTTGCCAAGGCTAATTTGTGTGTGATGTGGAAGGCTAACAGTAAGGCATGGGTCATGAGGGACATTTTCCTTGATTGGTTTAATGAAGTGTTTGGCCCCAGTGTGAAGAAATACCTCCTGGAAAATAAATTTGAACTCAAGTGCCTCCAGGTAATGGATGATACTCCTGCTCATCCTCCAGACTTGGAAGAACAAATGGTGCAGGAGTTTCGTTTCATCACAGTGAAGTTCTTGCCCCCTAATACCACTCCTCTCCTCTAGCCCATGGACCAGCAGGTCATTTCAAACTTCAAAAAATTGTACACCAAAGCAGTGTTTCAAAAGTGCTTTGAAGTGACCTTAGACACTGAATTGATCCTAAGAGTGTTCTGGAAAGATCACTTCAATATCCTCCATTGCATAAACTTTATAGGTTAGGCTTGGGAGGGAGTGACTTGCAGGACTTTGAACTCTGCTTGGAGAAAATTGTGGCCACAGTGTGTACAAGAGAGGGATTTTGAAGGGTTTGGGGCTAACCCTGAGGAGCCTATGCCAATTGTGAAAAGTATTGTGGTATTGGGGAATTCCATGGGGTTGGATGTGAGTTTCAAGGGTGTGGAAGAGTTGGTGGAGGACCACGATGAAGAGCTAACCACTACAGAGCTGCAAGACCTTCATCTGCAACAGCAGCAGACCACAGCTCAGGAAATCGCTTTAGAGGAGGAGGAAGAGAGATGGAGGAAAGTGCCTTCTTCAGTGATTAAGGACATTTGTGCAATGTGGACTAAAGTGCATACACTTATGGATGAACTTTACCCTGTCAAAGCTGTTGCAGGCTGTATTGGCAACATGTACAATGACAATGTTGTGTCCCATTTTAGGTATGTTTTAACCCTTTGGGGGTTTCGGCCATACTAGTACGGCTTATGCCCCAGGGTTTTTGATGTACTAGTATGCCTAAATTCTAGCGCCCTCAAATCTAGTGAGACAAAGCTGGTAGGCCTACATATGAAAGAATGGGTCTATGTGGTCAGTGTGCGCAGTATAAAAAAATCCTGCAGCTCACAGTGCGTAATGAGAAAAAAAAACTTTGACCGTGTTTTTGGATTAAAACAGCGACTTTGCTCTGTATTTTCGTATGGTATTTATTGTTGTATTCTAGTTTTCTTGGACTCATTTTATAGAATGGAAGACATATTACAGAAATTGAGATGATTTTGACTGGTTTTACAATGAAAAGTACCTTTAAATTGAGCTCAAAGTAGCAGAAATGTTCGATTTTTACCAAAGTTCAGAAGTAAACAAATCATGCCAAGCGTCCAATACACATCAACTGGTGAGTCTAATATTCTTTCACGAGTGTGCTGATATTATTTATACCATTTCTACACTAATGCAGTAGTCTGCATAACAGTATAGTATCTTCTATTTTTTGTAAGAATAAAAATTCAAAGTGGAAAGCCAAAGAAATATAAGAGGGGCCTGGGGATGTGACTAATGAACAGAGAACTTGTTATTTTAGTGCCAGGAATATCTTTCTTGTTTATTCTGGACCCTATTCGGAAATTGACATCTTTTGAAATTTGTGTGAAATTGAAAAAATTGCTAAATTCTGACCACTTTATTGGATAGTTGAAATCGGTAAATGGGTGGTTTCTTGTACTCATTCGATAGAAAAAATGGAGTTCTAGCGAAATAGTTATGATTCTTGTCGACTAGTACACTGAAATTGGCCGAAAATAGGGCTCAAAGTGGGCAAAATCGCCAATGCGTAAACATCGTCGAGACCGCTTACTTCACGAGAGCATAATTCCGTAAGTTTTCCATCAAATTTCATACTTTTGGTGTCATTATGATCGGGAAAAGATTCTCTATCTTTTCATTTATATATATTTATTTTTTTTTAAATTTTGGCGACCCTGAGAACAAGTCTCTGAGAGGGCCTGGCGACCCCCAAAGGGTTAAAGAAATGCCAGGAACAGAGCTCTCTGGACAGATATTTTGTGCGACAGGGGTCCAGTGACTCTCAAGCTGGTTCCAGTGCCATTAAAAAACAAAGAAAGGAAGTAACCCTGGAAAAAGACTTGGTACCTGAAGTCTTTATGGAAGGGGATTCCCCTTTCAAACAATAGTGTACCTTCATCCTCTGCCCTCCTCCTGTCTTCCATCCACCCAGAAGTCTTCAATAAAGGTTAAGTGTAATATTATTATTTTATAGATATATGTACTTGATTTCTCATTGTTTTGTGTGTAAATCTATATAATTTGGATTTTTTTTTTGTTTTTTAGTATTTTTGGGTGTCTGGAATGAATTAATTGTATTACCATTATTTCTTATGGGGAAAATGGTTTCGCCATTCATGAATTTTGACTTTTAGCGGACTCTCTGGAACGGATTAATCACGAAAAACGAGGGTCCACTGTACTGTACTTGTCTACACTGTCTATCTATGCCTTGGATTATTTTGTGTTGTAGAAAACTTGAAAATCATTGTTATTATGTTAATTTAATAACACTTGCTATCTCCCACTGATGCTGGGTGACCCAAAAAATGAAATACAGGTCTCCCTCAACATTCACATTTTCAACTTTCACGGGCTTCACACATTTGCGAATTCTCAGCCCCCAAATTCCCAGTCGCCAAATCGTATTTAAGTTTCCTGCCACTCGCGTGTCCCTACTACCCTCCCTCCGACCCCCGCAACTGGTAGCCAGCCCTCCCACGACTGTGTGGTGAGTGTTTTGTTTGTTATTAAACTACAGTGTAAATAATGTCAACCCATTCATGAGGAAGTACAGCACTAGCTAAAAATTACAGACCAGTAGCCCTAACCTCTCGCATCATAAAAATCTTCGAAAGAGTGATGAGACGACAGGTTACAAATTTCATGGACCAGCACAACCAACATAACCCGAACCAGCATGGTTTTAGAGCAGGACGATCATGTCTGTCACAGCTGCTGAACCATTATGACAGAATTACGGAGGCACTGGAAGACGACCAAAACGCAGATGTGATTTACACAGATTTTGCAAAGGCGTTTGACAAATGCGATCATGGGGTGATAGCGCACAAAATGAAGGCCATGGGCATTACGGGGAAGGTAGGCAGATGGATTTTAGGTTTCCTAACACATAGAACACAAAAAGTAGTAGTGAACAGGGCAAGATCCAGCATCAGTGAGGTCAAAAGCTCAGTGCCCCAAGGCACTGTCCTGGCACCTCTTCTGTTCCTCATCTTCATAGCAGACAGACAAAAACACCCGGCACACTTTTGTATCATCATTTGCAGATGACACTAAAATAAGCATGAAAGTCAGTACGGTAGAGGACACTGAAAAAGTACAGGAAGACATAAACAGGGTTTTCCAGTGGGCAGTGGAAAACATGACGTTCAATGGTGATAAGTTCCAGCTGCTTAGGTATAGAAAGAATGAATTCAATAGGAGCACTATATACAAAACTCAAGAGGGTCACCAAATAGAACGTAAGGAACACGTAAAAGACCTAGGAATAATTATGTCATTAGACCTTTCTTTTAAAGACCATAACAAGACAAAGATCACGACAGCCAGGAAGATGACTGGGTAGGTATTGAGAACTTTCAAAACAAGGGAAATAATGCTGATGGTGACACTCTTCAAATTGCTAGTGCTCCCTCACTTAGAATATTGCTCAGTGCTGATGGCCCCGTTCAAGGCAGGAGAAATATCGGAGCTGGAACAAATAAAGAGATCGTTTACGGCTCACATTGAGCCAGTAAAGCACCTAAACTACTGGGAACGCCTGCAAGTCTTGAACATGTACTCATTGGAGCGGAGGAGAGAGAGGTACATGATAATATATACCTGGAAGGTACTTGAGGGCTTGGTCCCAAATCTGCACACTGCCATAACATACTGGAGTGAGAGATATGGGAGGAAGTGTAAAATAAACCCGGTGAGGAGCAGGGGTGCGGTGGGGACAATAAGGGAACACTGTATCAACATCCGGGGTCCCAGACTTTTCAACATCTTACCAGAAGATATCAGAAACACTGCTGGAACAAGTGTAGGAGTCTTCAAGAGGAAACTAGACAAGTATCTTCACTAGGTGCCAGATCAACCAGGCTGTGATGGATATGTGAGGCAGCGGGTATCCAGCTGCAACAGCCTGGTTGACCAGGCAAGCACCAGACGAGCCTGGCATCATGGCCAGGCTCAGAGAGTAGATATACTCCCAAATTTCTTCAAAGGTATATCAAAGGTATGACTGCACATTGGAATGGCCATTCGGACAGGTATTGGATGGTGACATCATTTGTTTACTCTTGAACAAGGCAAAGAATTGAACATTTCTGCTACTGCTGATAATAATAATACAGTGGACCCCCGCATAACGATGGCATCACATAGCGATTTTTCCGCATACCGATTACTTTTATCGCAAAATTTTTGCCGCGCATACCGATTAAAAACCCGCTTACCGATTTTCGTCCGAGACGCGTCCAATGTGCCCTCACATGTGCCGGCCGTCCCATTGTTTACCAGCCAGCCTCCGCGGTAACATCCAAGCATACACTCGGAATATTTCGTATTATTACAGTGTTTTCGGTGCTGTTTCTGGAAAATAAGTGACCATGGGCCCCAAGAAAGCTTCTAGTGCCAACCCTGTGGTAAAAAGGGTGAGAATTAGTATGGAAATTAAGAAAGATTTTGAAGGGTTTGGGGCTAACCCTGAGAAGCCTATGCCAGTTGTGGAATCCATTGTGCCTACTTCAAAGATTAAGGAAATGTGTGCACAGTGGGTTGAACTGCAAACCTTTATAGATGAAAATCACCCTGACACAGCTGTTGCAAGCCGTGCTGGTGACTATTTCAATGACAATGTTATGGCCCATTTTAGGAAAGTCTTGAAGGAACGGGAGGTACAGAGCTCTATGGACAGATTTGTTGTGCGACAGAGGTCCAGTGACTCTCAAGCTGGTCCTAGTGGCATTAAAAGAAGAAGGGAAGTAACCCCAGAAAAGGACTTGCTACCTCAAGTCGTAATGGAAGGGGATTCCCCTTCTAAACAGTAAGAAGATAATGCTCTCCCCTCCTCCCATCCCATCAATCATCACCAGATCTTCAATAAAAGTAAGTGTCATGTAATTGTGCATGCCTTTTTCAGTTTGTGTGTATTAAAATTAACATTTCATGTGGTAAAAAAAAATTTTTTTCATACTTTTGGGCGTCTTGCACGGATTAATTTTATTTCCATTATTTCTTATGGGGAAAATTCATTCGCATAACGATTATTTCGCATAACGATGAGCCCTCTTGCACGGATTAAAATCGTTAACCGGGGGTCCACTGTAATTATAATAATAAAATAATAATAAAATAATAATATAATAATAATAATAATAATAATAATAATAATAATAATAATACGATAGAATTGAAGAAGGAAATTGTGCAAAAATACGAGGGTTGAAACAGTGGTGGAGGCAGTGTGGATTTGTTTATGCTGGGGTGAGGATTAGCCTCCATACTCTTCCAAAGATTTCACAATAATTCATTGTGTTTGGTGCTTGTAGATTAAGTGTGACTGCAGTGGTTGAGGCCGTGGTTGAGGCCGTGGTTGAGGCCATGGTTGAGGCCGTGGTTGAGGCCGTGGTTGAGGCCGTGGTTGAGGCAGTGGTTGAGGCAGTGGTTGAGGCAGTGGTAGGGGCAGTGGTAGGGGCAGTGGTTGAGGAAGTGGTAGAGGTAGCAGTATTTATTAACATGTTAATAATAATAATAATAATAATAATAATAATAATAATAATACATGTCATTAACCCTTAAACTGTCCAAACGTAGATCTACGTTTTTTCAACATTTGAAAGTATGTAAAAAAAGTAGATCTTCTTTTCTTTTTTTTTACATTTGAAAACGTGTAAAAAAAAATTTGATCTGCTTTTTTTTTTATATTTGAAAATATCTAAAAAAAACTTAGATCTACTTTTGGAGCACTATGCATGTGAACATAAATTTGTTTGGACAGTTTAAGGGTTAATAATAATAATACATGTTATTAATAATAATAATATGATAGAATTGAAGAAGGAAATTGTACAAAAATGAGGGTTGAAACTATGGTGGGAGGCATCATGAGTCAGTTTGGCTTTGTTTATGCTGGAGTGAGCATTAGCCTCCGTGCTCTTCCAAACATTTCACAATTCATTGTTTGGTGCTTGTAGATTGAGTGTGACTGCTACATAATTAACCATGGGCCTAAAGAGACTTGCTAGCGCCAGCCCTTTGGTATAAAAATTGAGAAACACGATAGAATTGAAGAAAGAAATTGTACAAAAATACGAGGGAGTGGTAGAAGCAGTGGTTGAGGCAGTGGTGGAGGGAGTGGTTGAGGCAGTGGTATTTAATAACATACATGTTATTAAACCATAACATGTATGTCTATAGTACAATATTTTACGATGTTTTCATGTATTTTATGATTGTTCATGGTGCAACAGGTTAAGGAAGCTATTTTTCAACATTCGCTAGGCTGTTGATCCTCTAACCCTCGCGAATGTTGAGGGAGACCTGTAAAATTTTTCTTCTTTTTACAATTAATAACTTATACAGGAGAAGGGATTATTAGTCCCTTGCTCCTGGCATTTTAGTCGCCATTACAACACGCATGGCTTACAGAAAGAGAGTTCTCTCCACTTCCCCATGGAGTTTAAATAATATCTAATAATAAATTTTCATGCATCCTGTTCTTCCTATTAAGATAATATAAACCTGTCTGAGATGATCAAGCTTATTATTTTCAGAACGACAGCCGTTGAGAGAAGCCAGATGCTATTGACAAAAGCCATGAGGGAGCGGCAAGAGATAAGGGAAATGAGAAAGTACAGGTTTTCACTTATACGGTAAGAAACAAATGTTTTGCTATGTGTTAAATACCATGCTTGTTTAGTGATTGAGAATGTATAGTTGGAATGCATATCACAGTTGTTCAAAGTTAAAATGAAAATGTCATTGTATAGTATTGGGTATGTCCAAACTTAAATTAACTTGAATGATTTTTCTGAAAATTTCATATTTGATACAGTGCTACAGTGGAACCTCGGCTTATGAGTTTAATCCATTCTGTGACCTTGCTCGTATCCCGATCTGCTTGTATGCTGAGTCAGTTTTCCTCATTTAAATTAATTGAAATGCAATTAATCCATTCCAGCGGAATTCCTGCTCTCAGGAGGCAGGATTATGACGCTAATATCAGCTCTACGGTTTATTTATCTATCACAGTTCATCTTATATGACATAATAAACAATATAAATAACTTACAAACCTGATATATACTCTAGAATGAATAAAATATGACATTATCTGACAAGTGGGGGTGGCCATTCCCTACCTCAAGCGGCCACCTTGTTGTGGGTCAGCGATGGAGACCTCCCGCCATCCCCCGACACTCCCGAAACCACCATCCCAACTTATGTGTTCAGTTCCACTTCTTTCCTACAAGCTAGGTGTGTTTGTGAATTGTGTTTTGATCTTTTAATTACTTTATCTTGTATCTGCCAAGCAATCATGGCACCCAGTAGGCATACCAGTGTTGCTGACTGACTTACTGACTTTGACTGACTGACTGACTTGACTGACTGACTGACTGACTTGACTGACTGACTGACTGACTGACTTGACTGACTGACTTGACTGACTGACTGACTTGACTAACTTACTTGACTCACTAACTTACTTGACTGACTAACTGATTTACTTGACTGACTGATTTACTTGACTGACTGACTTACTTGACTGACTGACTTACTTGACTGACTTACTTGACTGACTGACTTACTTGACTGACTGACTGACTTGACTGACTGACTTACTTGACTGACTGACTTACTTGACTGACTGACTTACTTGACTGACTGACTTACTTGACTGACTGACTTATTTGACTGACTGACTTATTTGACTGACTGACTTGACTGACTGACTTGACTGACTGACTTGACTGACTTGACTGACTGACTTGACTGACTTGACTGACTGACTTGACTGACTGACTTGACTGACTGACTGACTGACTTGACTGACTGACTTACTTGACTGACTGACTGACTGACTTACTTGACTGACTGACTGACTTACTTGACTGACTTACTTACTTGACTGACTGACTGACTTACTTGACTGACTGACTTGACTTACTTGACTGACTGACTTACTTGACTGACTGACTGACTTGACTGACTAACTTGACTGACTGACTTGACTGACTGACTTGACTTACTTGACTGACTGACTGACTTGACTGACTGACTTACTTGACTGACTGACTTACTTGACTGACTGACTTACTTGACTGACTGACTTACTTGACTGACTGACTTACTTGACTGACTGACTTACTTGACTGACTGACTTACTTGACTGACTGACTGACTTACTTGACTGACTGACTTACTTACTTGACTGACTGACTGACTTGACTGACTGACTGACTTGACTGACTGACTGACTTGACTGACTGACTGACTTGACTGACTGACTTGACTGACTGACTTACTTGACTGACTGACTTACTTGACTGACTGACTGACTTGACTGACTGACTGACTTACCTGACTGACTGACTTACCTGACTGACTGACTTACCTGACTGACTGACTTACCTGACTGACTTACCTGACTCACTGACTTACTTGACTGACTGACTTACTTGACTGACTGACTGACTTGACTGACTGACTGACTTACTTGACTGACTGACTTACTTGACTGACTGACTTACTTGACTGACTGACTGACTTGACTGACTGACTGACTTGACTGACTGACTTGACTGACTGACCTGACTGATTGACTTGACTGACTGACTTACTTGACTAACTTACTTTGACTGACTGACTGACTTACTTGACTGACTGACTTACCTGACTGACTGACTTACCTGACTGACTTACCTGACTCACTGACTTACTTGACTGACTGACTTACTTGACTGACTGACTGACTTGACTGACTGACTGACTTACTTGACTGACTGACTTACTTGACTGACTGACTTACTTGACTGACTTGACTGACTGACTTGACTGACTGACTTGACTGACTGACTTGACTGACTGACCTGACTGATTGACTTGACTGACTGACTTACTTGACTAACTTACTTTGACTGACTGACTGACTTACTTGACTGACTGACTGACTTACTTGACTGACTGACTGACTTACTTGACTGACTGACTTACTTGACTGACTGACTGACTTACTTGACTGACTGACTTACTTGACTGACTGACTGACTTACTTGACTGACTGACTTACTTGACTGACTGACTTGACTGATTGACTTGACTGACTGACTTGACTAACTGACTTGACTAACTGACTTACTTGACTGACTGACTGACTTACTTTGACTGACTGACTTACTTTGACTGACTGACTTACTTGACTGACTGACTGACTGACTTGACTGTTGACTTGACTGACTAACTGACTGACTTGACTAACTTACTTTGACTGACTGACTTACTTGACTGACTGACTGACTTACTTGACTGACTGACTGACTGACTGACTTACTTGACTGACTGACTTACTTGACTGACTGACTGACTTGACTGACTGACTTGACTGATTGACTTGACTGACTGACTTGACTGACTTACTTGACTGACTGACTTACTTGGCTGACTGACTTACTTTGACTGACTGACTGACTGACTTACTTGACTGACTGACTGACTTGACTGACTGACTTACTTACTTGACTGACTGACTGACTTGACTGACTGACTTGACTGACTGACTGACTGAATGACTAACTGAATGAATTAAAGTTAGACTTTTTCACTGAAGAGGACCCTGAAATTGTGTCTAGAGCAGCTGGTGCCTTACCATCAGTTGTATAATGTACTGCAGGGGCATTCATAAACCAAGGTTCCACTATATAGCATTAGCTAAAATATCACCACATTCCAAACCTAGCAGTAGTTTAGGAAATTTATATAATTTAATATTTTCATGTGTTAAAAGGTTACTTGCACTAGATATCTGGTTACTCTTATACAGAGCATTTAAAGTTGCAAAGAGCATTATTATTATTATTATTATTCTTTCAACAAACCGGCCATATCCCACCTAGGCACGGTGGCCAAAAGTAAAAACAAAGGTTCTTTTAAATTTAATTATATATGCAGATGGGATTACTAGCCCCTTGCTCCCGACATTTTAGTCGCCTCCTACAACACGCATGGCTTATGGAGGAAGAATTCTGATATGCTTCTCCATGGAGATAAGAGGAAATGAGAACAGGAACTAGCAAGAAAATAGAAGAAAACCCAGAGGGGTGTGTATATATATGCTTGTACATGCATGTGTAGTGTGACCTAAATGTAAGTAGAAGTAACAAGATGTATCTTAAATCTTACATGTTTATGAAACAAAAAAGACACTAGGAATCCTACGATCATGTGAAACAATTATAGGTTTCCATTGTACACTCACTTGGCAGGATGGTAGTACCTCGCTGAACAGTTGCTGTCTACCAACCTACTACCTAGGAATAATAATAAATGATAATAATTGTTTCTCCAAGTACATGTACAAGATATACAGGCTAAGCTGACATCAATGATGTACAGGTCTGCCTGTACATCATGGCTAGCATAATTTCAAATTTCCAGGGTTGCCACACCAACCTTCTGGTACTGTTTGGTGGCACTACTTGCTGCGTAAGTTTAGTTTAGTTTAATATGTTTATTATGCACCCCATACCCATCCTGTGGGTGGTAGTCAAAAGATTACAGAGGTACATAATTGGTCCAGGGACTGGACTCCAAAGTTTTGATAGCTGAGCAAGTTACAGAGGTAATGAACTCACAATTTACAAAGGTAATGAACTCACAATTTACAAAGGTAATGAACTCACAATTTACAAAGGTAATGAACTCCAGGTAAGTCTGGTCACAATCATGACAAGTTACAAAGGTATTTACAGATTACAGAGGTACGTAATGGGTCCAGGGACTGGGCCCCCAAAGTTTTGATAGCTGAACTAGGTACAAAGGTAATGAGCTCACAAGTTACAAAGGTAATGAATTCTGTAGAATGGTTACTTACGTTTATACTTTGGCTACAATCATGAACAAATTATAGAGTAATGAGCAATTCACACTTCCACACCCGGTCACAACTGTAATGAGTTATTGGTGCAAATATTGATTGTTGAGTCACACACACCACACACTGCGTAAGGCATTCCAATTTCTTTTTCTCCATTTATTGTTTTAACCTGCTTACTTTTAGCCCTAGCCATGGTTCCAATGAATAAAAGAAATGCTTCTCATTATGTAAAGCACCTACACAGTACATTATCCATTAAAGATAAGGTGGCTTTGAAGCCACTGTCGGTTGCCATGAGCTCAGTCTCATGAAGCAGGAGAATATGCTTTATTATTACGCTAATATCAACACTACAGCTTATTTGCCTATCACAATTGATCTAATATGACATAAGAAACAATATAAATAACATAAAACATGTTAAATACTCCAGAATGAATAATATTTGGCATAACACTGAGCAGTTCGACGGAGGTATGAAGAGGATATGGTATACAAATACCATTCTCCTATCCCTGTCTTGGGGGCTTATATTAGAGAAAACGGAGTGTAGCACAGGGCTAACTGTGATATACACTCATACTGCACCATAAACCTGAAACAAAAGTTATTTTCTCTATATAGATTATCACACATAGCAGCATATGTGTAGAGAACCTAGGATAACCCAAAAAAAAGTCAATGTGGCTTATTTTTAGTACCTGGCTTGGGTTAGCCATATATGATTTTTGGTAAATATTCAATTCCCAGCCAGGGTAGAAACATTAGGCGTTTCTTTACACCTGTTGTCTATGTTTACACATCAGTAAATGGATACCTGGGTGTTAGCTGACTAGTGTGGGTGTTATCCTGGGATACTGACCTAATTTTCTTGAAATACTCTGCATAACAAGCGGCTTTCTATACAGTAGTATGTCACTACTGATGTCAGCTTTGTTTGTTGGATTATCTTATTCAAACTTGGGCAATGTATGATGGAAAGATACTTCTTCATGTACACCAAAAATGAAAGAAATCAGACCATAAATAGCGGAGTTCATTTCTCAGCCATTAGCGGCCGCTTAGCCGTATATTTTTGTATGGTTGTTATGGTTATATTCTCATTTTTTCGGTCTCATTTGATAGAATGAAAGATATATTACAGAAATAGATATGATTTTGATTGCTCTCATGACGAAAAGTACCTTGAAATTGCGCTCACAGTAGTGAAAATGTTCTATTCTTTAGCGAAGCTCAAGAGTAAACAAATGACATCACCGTCCAACACCTGTCTGCCTGCCAGTCTAAATTCCAATACGGAGTCAAGAATGGCTTGACATTATTCATACAATTATTACAATAATGCAGTAGTCTGCATAACAGTAAATCTTCTATTTTTTGTGAATAAAAATTCCAAATGAAAAGCAAGAGTAATATAAGAGGGGCCTGTAGCCGTGACTAATGAACAAAGAAACTGTTATTTTAGTGCCAGGAATGTCTGCATTGTTTATTCTGACCCTATTTTGAAATTGGCATCTGTTGAAATTTGTGTGAAATCGGCCAAATTGCCAATTTCTGACCACTTTATTGGGTAGTTGAAATAAGTGAATGGGCAGTTTCTTGTACTCAGTTGACAGACTTGAAGTAAATAAGTTTATTCAGGTATACACAAATACAGTTACATAGATTATCATACATAGCAGTGTATGTATAGAGAACCTAGGATAACCCAGAAAAGTCAGACAAAGTGACTTATTTCCAGTACCTGGCTTGGGCTTGCCATATATGATTTTTGGCAAATATTTTTTTTTTCTCGCTTGTTTGTTGGGCTATCTCATTGAAACTTGGGCAATGTATGATGGAAAGATGCTTCTTAACGTACAACAAAAATAAAAAAGACGGACGATAAATAAGGGAGTTCACTCCTCAGCCATTAGCCGCCTCTTTGCAGTATATTTTCATATGGTTTTTATGGTTGTATTCTCATTTTTTTTTACTCATTTGATAGAATGGAAGATATATTACAGAAATAGACGTGATTTTGATTGCTTTCATGACGAAAAGTACCTTGAAATTGAGCTCAAAGTAGCGGAAATGTTCGATTTTTGCCGATGTTCAATGAACTGTGTAAGTCAAGTTGGTTAATTTTATTAAGTGTATTCTAACCTAACCACTCTGTAATCCGGCAAACTCAGTAATCCGGCACACTACAGGTCCCAATGATGCCAGATTTGTGATGGAGGACCTGTACTACTTTATAGGAAGCCCCTGGTCGTGCAGAGTATTTTGGGCAAATTAGGTCAATTTTGTCCCCAGGATGTGACCCACACCAGGTGACTAACACCTAGGTACCTATTGTGCTGATAGGTGAACATGGACAGCAGGTGTCTTAAGGAAACATGTCCTAGTGTTTCTAACTGTACCGGGGATTGACCCCAGACTTTAGTGTGTGAGCTGAGTGCGCTAGCAATCAAGCTGTGGGATACCTTGTACATTTCAAAGCTCAAAAATAAACACTAAGTAGTGCCACCAGATTCATCAAATCCACAGGCATGCAAAAGGAATAGACAAGAGAAAAAAAAATGCATTACACAAATAACCCCTACATAGGAGAGAGAAAGGCTTATGATGATGATCCTGTCAGTCTTGAGCCATTCATAAGTCACACAGACTGAAGAGAGTGAGCCAGTTGTCATAAGCTTTCTTCTCTATGTGCAGATTATTTGTGTATTATTCCAGTTATGGTATTGTGCCTTTTTGTTCTTTATTTGTATTGTTATATTTTCTGTAATTTTCCTTAATTTCATATGGCACCCACTTGGTTGCAGTCTTGCCCATTAGTAAAATTTGAAATATATTTCATGGCCATTTTCACGGACGAGTCAGTGGCCATGACTGGATATTGCATTCAGGATGACAGGTGTTGGATTGTAATGTAATTAACAAAACACAGAGTTTTGTGAGTCTTCTGTATTTCAAATTTTCTGATAGGATTTGCCAGTGCACAAGATTGCAGCCATGTGGATGCCACATGAGATTAAAGGAGATTCTCTCTCTCTCAACACATCGACCGTATCCCACCGAGGCGGGGTGGCCCAAAAGGAAAAATGAAAGTTTCTCCTTTTACATTTAGTAATATATACAAGAGAAAGGGTTACTAGCCCCTTGCTCCCGGCATTTTAGTTGCCTCTTACAACACGCATGTCTTACGGAGGAAGAATTCTGTTCCACTTCCCCATGGAGATGAGGAAATAAACAAGAACAAGAACTAGAAAGAAAATAGAAGAAAACCCAGAGGGGTGTGTGTATATGTGCTTGTACATGTATGTGTAGTGTGACCTAAGTGTAAGTAGAAGTCATACCTGAAATCTTGCATGTTCATGAGACAGAAAAAAGACACCAGCAATCCTACCATCACGTAAAACAATTATAGGCTTTCGATTTACTCACTTGGCAGGACGGTAGTACCTCTCTGGGCGGTTGCTGTCTACCAACCTACTACCTAGGTAATGGAGATTATAGAAAATTAAACAATGAAATTAAAATGTGTGTTTTTTATCTGTATTTCCCTGAGACACCTGCACCTACAGCAAATCTAATGATGTCATTTGGCGTTTCTTTGAGCTTTAGTTGAAAAATATATTTCAAGTTTTCCACACTTGCAGTAGTCTTCTCAATGAAAAATAGTTTTTTTTTTGTCTTGTGTAATGACCCTCATGTATACAGTACATGTACATATACAGTAACACATGTGATAAATCAATGTGTTTCATGAAAACGAGAGAAAAAATCTAATTTTTTCTGATTAAAGCAGGTGGGCTGATAATCATATTGCATATCAGAAATGACAAGTGGACAGTTTACATTAGGTTCAGGTAAGAGAGGGTTAGTTTAGAGAGAGTATTTTTAAATACTTTACTCCTCAGGGTGCGATTCCCAGATGGGCTTATTCTACAAGGAACCTTTGGAGTCCATGAGAAATTTGAAGAAGTGATAAACTTCATCAGGGAAAATCTTGTCAATGACTGGCGACCATTCTTCCTTTCTCTTAGTGGCGGTGGAAAGGTTAGTGCAGTGTGCAATGTCTTCTTTTCTTATTATTCATCTCTTTCTCAAATTTGTATTTCATTGGTCAGTTATTGTACTGATACAATCCAGATTTGCTCAGTGACTAATGAAAATAAATTTTTTTTTAAAGTTTTATTAGCAGTGTGAGATTGTACCAATTATCATGATGCAAGTGTCAATTTTATTATGAGATGATTTATCTGTGTATTATTTATTGTAGTAGGAATATGTCTTTATTTCAAATTTACACAAATTTCATTTGCAGAGCAAATAAAAACTATAGAATAATTTTTTTTTAACATGTTGGGATCTCCCACCAAAGTGGGATGTTAAAAAAAAAAAAATTCACTGTCATTCATTCAATCACTTTCTTGCCAAAAGTGTGGTGGCATCAGAGTTCAGACGACCCACTGAAGAGCAATCGTCTAATCTCTCTTTTAGAGTGCAGGTATTGTTCTTCCCACCTCCAGGACTCGAGTCCATCTAATCAGTTTCCCTAAATCCCTTCATAAATATTACCTTGCACATGCCACAACAGCATATCAGGTTATGAAAAACCACTTTCCTCCATGTGATCATACAAGCTTGTTGGATGTTCAGTTCACTAACACTTGAAACCTTTAATGCCCTCTTCCCCAACTCTTTCTGGGACAACACCTACCCCTCCTCCCTTCCTTCCTCAGATTTATGTTCCTTTTTAGTTATCCCATTTTGCTCCATCCTCTAAATGCATAAAACCACCTAACCAGCTTCTCCTCAGCTCTCTGAGTAATACTTTTAGTAACCTCACACCATCTTCTAATCTCCAGACTGAATTCTCTGCATGCTATTCAAATCACACATTGCCCTCAAAGATGACATCTCCAAAAGCTCAGTGCCCCAAGGCACTGTCCTGGCACCTCTTGCTGTTTCTCATCCTCACAGCAGATATAAATAAAAACACCTGGCACACTTTTGTATCATAATTTTGCAGATGACACTAAAATAAGCATGAAAGTCACTATGGTAGAGGACACTGAAAAAGTACAAGAAGATATAAGCAGGGTTTTCCAGTGGGCAGTGGAGAACAACATGACGTTCAATGGTGATAAGTTCCAGCTGCTTAGGTATGGAAAGAATGAAGAACTCAAAAGGAGCACTGTATACAAAACTCAAGAGGGTCACCAAATAGAATGTAAGGAACACGTAAAAGACCTGGGAATAATTATGTCGGCTGACCTTTCTTTGAAAGATCATAACAAGACAAAGATCACAACAGCCAGGAAGATAAAGGAGTGGGTATTGAGAACTTTCAAAACAAGGGAAATAATGCCGATAGTGACACTCTTCAAATCACTAGTGCTTCCCCATTTAGAATATTGCTCAGAGCTGATGGCCCCATTCAAAGCAGGAGAAATATTGGAGCTGGAACAAATACAGAGATCGTTTATGGGTTACATTGAGCCAGTAAAGCACCTAAATTACTGGGAACGCCTTCAAGTCTTGAACATATAATCATTGGAGCGGAGGAGAGAGAGATACAAATAATATATACCTGGAAGGTACTGGAGGGCCTGGTCCTAAATCTGCACACTGCCATAACATACTGGAGTGAGGGATATGGGAGGAAGTGTAGAATAAACCCAGTGAGGAGCAGGGGTGCAGTGGGGATAATAAGAGAACACTGTATCAACATCCGGGGTCCCAGATTATTCAACATCTTACCAGAAGATATCAGAAACACGGCTGGGACAAGAGAAAACTGGACAAGTATCTTCACCAGGTGCCAGATCAACCAGGCTGTGATGGATATGTAGGGCAGTGGGCCTCCAGCAGCAACAGCCTGGTTGACCAGGCAAGCACCAGAGAGTAGAGAAACTCTCAAAACTCTTCAAAGGTATATCAAAGGTAAGGTATGCCTCCAGCCTCCTCAAAATTGTAAAAAAAAAAAAAAAACATAATTGAAGATCATGTGGTGATGTACATCAAAGATCCTGCAACCACATGTCTGCTAATAGATGGAGGCAGTTTATTGTTTAGTTGTTGTACTCTTTGCAACTGCATGGTAATTATAGAGGAGGGGTAGAGTGGTTGAGGTGTACACAGGAGGGATGAGAGCAGTTGGGGTGAGCTGGTTCATTATGGGATTGAGGGATAAGGAGACCAAGTCCACTGATTCTGAACTTTATCCATTTTTGTTAGGATCATGAAAAATAAATTTTGTAATTTGGAATGTACTGACAACTGGCAATAATGTACACCCTTTCACCCTACTATTTGTCCATTAATATGAGGGTTCACTGCATAATTATATGAACATTTATAAACAAAAAATTACCCTTAAACATTGGCTGTTTCCCATCAAGGCAAGATAACTCAAAGGAAACACATTCATCATCACTCATTATCTAGATGTCTTCCAAATGTGCATAAATATAATTATGAGTAGAAGAGGGTTTCTTCAGATGATTTGGTCATACATTAAGAAAGCAAGGAAGATTAAGAGAGTGGATGAAAAATGATCCAGAGGATGTTTGATTAAGGATTGGGCAGAGGTTTATAATAGGTAGGGGTTTTAACATCCTCAGGCATATATGAGAGATTGGAGTGGGGACATGTGGTCTCTCTGATTTGATATACTGACTAGCCAGACATAAGTTTTGGAGGTGGGAAATGCTATGCCTTCGCTTAATTAGGTGGGGATATTGCAGTTTGATGAGTCAACATTGAATTAATGTTTGTTATCCTCTAGAAAGGCAGCTAAAAAGTAGTGGTTAACTTGTTTTCTTTGAGTAACCCTGTCTTGGTGTGAAACACATGCTTAAGAATGTATCAGCATGTATACTTGTATCTGACAGGTGACAGAGAGTGAGCAGAGTCTGGTAGAGTTACGACTAGTTCCTGCAGTGGTGCTAAACTTCAAGTGGGATCCCAGTATAGAAGATCCCAACCTTGATGATACAGTTTACCTCAAGCCAGAGACATTGATGCTCTTACAGAGTAAATAGTGATGAACACTTATGGACTAATCCTGACTAATAAATATGGGTCTTTCTCTGTATATTTATATTTATTGTACTTACATGTATATGTTGGAAAGAGTGAACAACTTTTTGGTAATATGGTGTTTACATCTAGTGATATTACATGTAAATTATGCATAAAGCATCAGTGTTGACAGTAGAATTTTTCTTTTAGCTTTGGTTTTAAAATGGAGGGGATTTCATCAACCTAAATATTTCTTCTTTCAACAAACCGGCCATATCCCACTGAGGCAGGGTGGCCCAAAAAGAAAAACAAAAGTTTCTCTTTTTAAGTTTAGTAACTTAAACAGGAGAAAGGGTTACTAGCCCTTTGCTTCCAGCATTTTAGTCCTCTTACAACATGCATGGCTTACGGAGGAAGAATTGTGTTCCACTGCCCCATCTTATTCTCTGTATATATCTGCTCTTCCTTATTTAATTAATTTAGTTTTTTATTCCAATCAGTATTGCAATACGAGACATTTTATCTGTTCTTACAATATTTATGCTTCATATAAAGTTAACTTTCAAATCAAATTCTTAGTCACTTTAGATAAATTCATAAATAGAAGTCTATGATTGCCTCATTGACAAAATTTGAAAATTATAAACAGTGTATAATTTTCTTTTTTGGCATTTTTTTTCCTGGTTTTCCTTGAGGCGATGATTTTTTTTTCCTGAAATTTTTTTAGCAGTCTTGGTTTTTGATAGCTTATATATTATTGTCTATGGAAAACACTCAGTGTTTTATTCGTGCCTTAGTATTGCTATTACCTCTTCATCATTTATGACACATACCCATATCAACAAAACTTACCAAATATTTTATGTTGAGTATTAGAATTCATTTTAAATTTGTTTTTGATACGTGTCTAAATGAATCTGATTTTTTCTGAGATTTTATTGATCCTAAAGTAATTGTTCTGTAGTGTTTTTGAGTTTAGTTTATTATAAAGCATACATAAGAGAGACATGGTTATGTATTGTCATAGCTATGTATCTGTAATTTGCTCATTTCCCTAAAACTGCTGTCACTTTGGCCATAATTTTTCCCACAATATATTGCCATAGAGCAATCTTAGTCACAGTGAATCTCATGTGTGTGTTACAAAAACATTCCTCTGTATATGAAAAATTGACTGTCATACTAGATAATTAATTCACAGTGACACTTCATTATATTTAATGTATTTATATAATATAATAAATATATTAGCCCCTTGTTAATGGTTCTAATGCTTAAATTAGTATATTATATTTTTTCATTATGAACAATGCATGTAAATATTATATCCATATACACTATTCACATGTATTGTAAAATTAAACTTCAGGTTTGATTAACTTGAAATTAGAGACAGAGTATCATGATACAAGGTGTCCTAGATTTGGAGCAAAAAATTAACTACAGTAGCACATTGCATATACTAGCAAGTTTTGTTTGCAGCACCCACTTTACTGTTGATTGACTGCAAGATGCTACTGTTGATTTTGAAGTGGTTCACTCACCTGTAACAACAAATGACACCTGTGTGATTTAGCATCTTAGCTAAGACAAATTTTGTTGCCATAAAATAGGCACAGACACTTTAGTGTTTCCTAAATGAGCAGACAAACTGTGTAATCTGAGCTGCTTTCACATTAGGACAAGCTGCTGCTTTTGTTCTCTGCCTTGCCAGAAAACAATGACGTGTGTAACTGGTTTAAGGTTTTTGCTTACATAAGGGCTTAAAGGATAGTTAAACTTAGCAGACAGAATTGAGCCTCTACCATTCTTTGGTAAGTGACCAGTGTTCCCTTTACATGCATACTCTATCCTTAAAGTCAGTTCTATGATACTGTGACTATTTTCCTTGAGTCGGCCATCTTGACACCTCATGGCATTGTCTTCTGAAAAGTTAGCTGTTCGGGGTTGTCAGCGTTTGCCACTATAATGGTTAAGCTCACAATTACCAGGCAGTAGATCAAGCTGCCAACAATCCATGTGTTGAATGACCCTTATAGGGCTAGGCTCACTATATGCAAAAAGTAGATCAAGCATCTATCACCCCTTGTGCTGCTTGACCCATTACAGTTTAATGCTTTACACAAAACTTAGAAATTTCATGATGACTAACCATGTTGACACTGGAATCTTTCCAGTGATATTAGTCTTACTTATTTGTGTTTGATGTTTATACCTGGCCAGTCATCCTGATATCTACAATTGGTCTCGACTTCACCTATAACTAATGAACATTCCTGCAGTTGTCATTTGCATTGTTACATTAAAATCTTGATACTTTGTGCTTATAATTCCATGTAAGATATAGCCACCTGATACTGGAAACAATTTTGCATTGAATCCATATTGACTATGTTAAAAGACATGCAACATGCTGAGGCAAACTCTGGCAGTTTTGTAAATGAATATTGTTGGAAAGCAAATGCATTGTATTATATTGTTGAACAAAATAGTCAACCATTATAACTAATATCAACATAATTTTCGTTTTAATTATCAAACAAAACACATCCTGTTTATGTGGTCCAGTGATTTGGGTAATTGCATTTCTTGTAGATGACTTCAGAACCAGTGGTAATAGCAGTTTGAATAACCCTTAAAACCCATCTTTCATAGGTCAAGCACTGTTCTTTCTACCTTAGTTCAGCTATTTTAAGTTATAAAAATACAAAATTATGCTATATAATAGTTTAAATAAACATGGTCGTGGAAGATATACAATATAACCTCCATGTATATACTACATTTCTTTCATAAAAAGAATTGCCTGCTAAATATTTGGCCTCTGCCCCCTTTTTCTTTTCTTTTAGCTCAGCTTGTGACCCTTAAATTGAAAAGTAACAATGGAATTCATTCAGTTTGCTCAATGGATTTCCCACTCACAAATCTCTCTTGCTTTTGAGAAATTCTAAGATGATGATTCCCTTTTGCCACATCATGTCAGTTCCCAGCAAGTATCATTTCTCCATAAAAAAGTGTTAGTGCTCAAGCAAGTTTCAGCATTATTTTTTTTATTACAAGCCATAATTTTCCTGTATGTAACATTTATTTTTGTTAACACATTAATTGAATACAGTAACCCATTCATCATGAGAATTTATGTAGTGCTATTTTGTTGTAAAGTGATTCAAATGAGTGCAGCCAAAAATTTTGATAGTTCCCTAAAATAATGATGTAAATAAAAAAAAATGTTTGGGCATTACTCTCTTTGACCACTAGCAGTGTAGCTTTCTGTACCATTTTCTAACAGCATTACTGTATTTTCCTTTGATATTACCAGTAATTTTTCAAATGCATTCATCTCCTAATGTTTGGTATTGTTTGGCAAGGAAATGTGGCTTTTATTATGACAGTGTTCATATACAGTGGACCCTCGCCTAACGATATTAATCCGTTAGGCGAAATTATCTTTAGCCGAATTAATTTTCCCCATAAGAAATAATGGAAATCAAATTAATCCATTCCTGACACCCCAAAGTACGAAAAAAAATTTTTTTACCACATGAGGTCAGACAAATCTTTCGATTTGTCTGACCTCCGCTCTCCTTTGACTATGTTTCTGGTCTTTCCCTCTACGGTGTGGTAATTTTCGAATCACCAGCCTGCTTCACGTTGGACCAACTCCGGTCCCACTCCTAAACGCCAATGACAATTGCCTGATGATGGTACTTCACCACCACGTTCTTCTCAGAAAAGATCAACACATTAAGCACTCCCTTTCCATGCTCAGTTTTGGAATGCACAATGGACTAAATTCTTTACTTTACGACCGACTTCCTCTATTGCCTATCTCTCCGACCATAGTATTGGCAAGGCACTCCTCCGCCATGTTGGTAGAGATATTTCCTTCCATGCTCTGAAGAGCAGTACGTGCATCATCACTGTTCAGAATGCTACCCAAGCTCATGATCTTTCTCTTCTTTCACATATTGATACTATTCCTGTCACTATCGAAAAACATCATTCCTTCAATTCTTGTAGTGGTACTGTCATTCTGCCCCATACCATAGTCCAACAGAATTTTCAGGCATGTGGCAATGACATTCTTGAACAGCTGGAACTCCAAGATCTCCCAATCCTCAAGGTAGATACTTATGTCCTTCCTGCCCATGGGCAGAGACGATACCCTTGCAATGTGGCTCGATTAACTTTCGACAGCCATGAACTCCCGTTCTCAGTTTATGTAGCAGGACATCGGTTACAAGTTTGAAAGGTGATCCCTACACCGCAAGTGTAGAAATTGCTGGCGATTTAGTCACCCAGCGAAATATTGTAGATCTACAACTGAATGCCCAGTCTGTGGTGCCGATGACCATTCTAATACGTCTTGCAGTCGACCTCTCTCTTGCCTTAATTGTCATGAGGCTCACCCTTCGTACTCTCGCCATTGCCAGGTCTACTTAAATGAGCGTGAAATCCGTTGCCTCAAAGAGGCAGAAGGTCTCCCTTATGCTATGGCAGTTTCTCATCTCCGCCTCCAAGGGAGACTACCTCATGTTTCTTATTCTCGTGTTTCAAAACGTCCCCCCACTTCTGGGGTCCCATCTTCTGCAGCCTCCTCTGTTGTTACCCCTCCCATAGTCACTCCTGTATCTAATCCTTTTGCTGTCCTGGGCTTAGACATCCTCAGTCTGTTCTGATATCTTCAAGTTCTCCCTCACACACCCCGGTATCGACAAGATCTCGTACGACACCTTCTACCAATTGCCCCTCTACTCAGAAGTTCAAAAAATTCCCTTTGCTCAAATCTTCTTTGCCCCCTCCTTCCCTTCTTCCACCCCCACATTTTACCTTTCCAGTCTCTGTACCTGGTTCTTCCCCCCCTCTCACTGGAGGTTCACCCTTCTCCTCCTTGTTCTGTGCCTTCCTCCTCTCCTCAAGGGGGGGCTCCTTGGCATGGTGAAGAGGCTCTTGGTCTGAGGAATTAGACCTGTCGGTCTCCTTCCTCAGACCGAGCCTAATTACCCCCCAATCCCCCCTTCCCTATCCCATCCTCCCCTTTTTCCTTTCCTCCTCCTCCTCCCCACCCCTCCCTTTTGCCCTTCCTATTTTTGGCCTTTGGGATTTTTCCCACAGGCACACTAGTTCATAGGTAGGGGGAAGGGTACCGGTGGCGTAGTTTGCCATGGGATCTGGATCGCCTGGGGATGTCCCAATCCCTCTCCGGTATCCCGGAGGGTGGCTTTGGGTGTCTTTTGGATGACGGGTGTATCTCTGGAAGCCACCTTTCGGATTCCGGGGGTGGTGGCTGAAGGAGGTATGCCTTGTGGCGGATATCCAGCCACCCTCTCTTTTGTCCACTGAGGTAGCTTGGCAGATGTGAAGTTGCTATCCCAGATTGCTGGTTTACTGGCATGAAGGGTAGGGTATGGCACGGGTTCCATGCTGCATCTGTGCTACTTGTGGTGCTGAGGTCCTCTTGGGTGCGGAGGGAGATTTCTGGCCCTTTCATTCCTCCTAGGAACTATCCCTCCCCGGTCTCCCCCCCCTTTTTTATTCTTTTTTTTTTATTTTTCTTTTATTTTCTTTTTTTTTTCTTAAAAAACAAAAAGAAAGAAGTAACCTAACCATGGAGTCCCAATCCATGACCCTGCTACCCCCGGGCCCCTTATTGTTACCGCACCCTGTTCTGACCTTGCCTCATCTTTTGGACACTCCTAAGGCCCCTGTACCTCTTGCTGGTGCTGTTTCCTCACCCGCTTTAGGTAATGGGGCTTCCACTGACTCCTTCGATTTGTCTGACCTCCGCTCTCCTTTGACTATGCTCCCGGCCTCTCCCTCTATGGTGCGACGATTTTCGAATCGCCAGCCTGTCTCACGTCGGACCGACTCTGGTCCCACTTCTAAACGCCAACGACAATCTCCTGACAATGTTACTTTGTTACCTTCCCATTCTAAACGGAAAAGACCGACATGTAATGCACTCCCTCTCCACACTCAGTTTCGGACCACACAATGGACTAAATTCTTTACTTTACGACCGACTTCTTCTACTGCCTATCTTTCTGACCACAGTACTGGCAAAGTGCTCCTACGCCACGTTGGTAGAGATATTTCCTTTCATGCTCTTAAGAGTGGTACGCGCATCATCACAGTCCAGAATTCTACCCAGGCTCATGATCTTTCTCTTCTTTCACAAATCGATACTATTCCTATCACTATCGAAAAACATCATTCCCTCAATTCTTATGGTGGTACTGTTATTCTGCCCCATACCATAGTCCAACAGAATTTCCAGACATGTGGCAATGACATTCTCGAACAGCTGGAACTCCAAGATCTCCTAATTCTCAAGGTAGACAATTATGTTCTTCCTGCCCGTGGGCGAAGACGATACCCTTGCAATGAGGCTCGTTTAACTTTTGACAGCCGTGAACTCCCATCCTCTGTTTATGTAGCAGGACATCGGTTACAAGTTCGGAAGGTGATCCCTACACCGCAACAGTGTAGGAATTGCTGGCGATTTGGCCATCCAGCAAAATATTGCAGATCTATAGCCGAATGCCCAGTCTGTAGTGCCGATGACCATTCTAGTAAATCTTGCAGTCGACCTCCCTCTTGCCTTAATTGTCATGAGGCTCACCCTTTGTACTCTCGCCGTTGCCAGGCCTACTTCAATGAGTGGGAAATTCGTTGCCTCAAAGAGGCAGAAGGTCTCCCTTATGCTATGGCAGTTTCTCATCTCCGCCTCCAAGGGAGACTACCCAGTGTTTCTTATTCTCATGTTTCAAAACGTCCCCCCACTTCTGGGGTCCCATCTTCTGCAGCCTCCTCTGTGGTTGCCAGTCCCATAGTCACTCCTGTATCTAATTCTTTTGCTGTCTTGGGCTCAGATGTCCCTACTTCAACACCTCAGTCTGTCCTCACTTCTTCGTGTTCTCCCTCACAAACCCCAGGTATCGACAAGACCTTGTACGATACCTCCTCCCAATCGTCCCTCTACTTCTCAGAGGTCCAACAAATCTCCTTTAACCCCTCCTTCCCTTCATCCACCTCCACATTTTACCTTCCCGGTCTCTGTACCTAGGTCTTCCCCTTTCACTGGCTCCGTTACAAGTGTGGAGGTTCATCCTCCTCCTTGTACTGTGTCTTCCTCCCCTGTCCCCTCCCAAGTTTCTTCCTCTGTTGCCACCTTCTGGGTTTCTGCCTCTTCTGTCCCCTCCCACACTTCTCCAGTTCCCTCCACCCTTTCGCCCCCCCCCCTACCTTGGTACAATCCATTACAGCTCCGATCTTTACTCAAACTCCTCCTCCTTCCATCTCCAATATTGTCTTCCATATGACGTCTCTGAACTCCGAAACACTTGAAGCAATCTCTAAATATACTGCAGAGACCAAACCATCAATGGACACTGATCCACCCTCTGTTCCTTCTCTTTCCTCTTCTCCATCTGCACAACTCCTTTCTTCACAACGCACAGTTCCTTCGCTACTTGAACGTTTTCCTTTGCCACCACATGTGGACTTTTCTAACCCTTCTAGTCTGTAGGTACCCTTACCTGCGGATTTCAGGTATCTTTATCGTTGCCAATCATGGCCTATTTACAGTGGAATATTCGCAGCCTCAGGGGTAATTGGGGTGAGCTTCAGATGTTGCTCTCCCAGTTTTCCCCTGTTGGTGTTTGATTACAGGAGCCAAAATTACACTCTGCCGTTATCTATCCCATCTCAGGCTATAATTTATTGTATTCTTCAGATCTTTTTCCTGATGGGACCTTTAATGAAAGTGCCCTTCTTCTGTGCACTGATATTCCGTACCATCAGCTATTTGTTTGTACTTCGCTGCATTACACAGCAGCCCGTATCCACTTGCATAGGTGGTATACACTCTGTTCTTTGTATCTCTCTCCTTCTCGAGTGTTATCTATCCCGGATATTGCCTTTCTTGTTTCGTCATTACCGCCACTACTTCTGTTAATTGGCGATTTTAATGCCCATCATTTCCTCTGGGGGGGGGTGTCTCACTGTGATTCCCGTGGCATTCAGTTAGAGGCTTTTCTTGCTATCCACCACCTCCATGTTTTAAATACAGGTACTCACACCCATTTTGATCCTCGAACTCATACTCTCTCTCGCATCGATCTCTCAGTCTGCTCTTCCTCCGCCGCATTAGACTTCACCTGGTCTGTTCTCCCGGATTTACATGACAGCGATCATTTCCCAATCATTCTTACTTCCCCTTCATATTCACCTCCTCTTCGTATCCCACGCTGGCAATTTGATCAGGCAAATTGGAACCTTTACTCACAACTAACTGTTTTTAGTGAGGTTCCTTCGTCCTCCATTGATGAGCGTTTACACCTCTTCTCGTCCTCTGTTTTAACAGCAGCTTCTCATTCTATACCTCAGGCATTCTCAGAAATGCATGCCTTGGTGGTCTCCTGCTTGTGCTCATGCAGTACGTTTGAAACGCACTGCGTGGGGCAGGTGCCGGTACAATAGAACCACAGAGAGACTTTTTGATTTTAAGCAGAAGCCTGCGATCGCTCGCTGTGTCCTCCGTGACGCTAAACGCACTTACTGATGAGATTGTCTCCACCATCACCTCTGCTTCCTCTGAGTGCAGTCTGGAAAAAAGTACGAAAACTGAGTGGTAAGTATTCTCCTGACCCGGCTCCTGTTCTGTGGGTTGCTGGTGTTTATATAGCAAACCCACTAGATGTTGCCAATGAAATTGGCAATCATCTGGTCTGTCTTTTTCGGGGGCTCCATCTATGCCCCTCGTTTCTTTCCTCAAAGTCTGCCAGAGAGTTAGCACCCTTGGACTTTTCTTCTCTCAGAGAAGAACAGTATAATGTGCCTTTTACACTTCAGGAAATGGAGGCAACACACTCAGCTTGCCGATCATCGGCAGCTGGGCCTGACGACATTCATTTTCGTATGCTACAACATTTACATTAGTCAGCCCTTGCAGTCCTATTATGCCTTTTCAATCTTATTTGGTCACAAGGAGTTCTTCCACAGCTGTGGAAATCTGCCATTGTTCTCCCTTTCCGCAAACCGGGTACTACGGGACACGAAGCCTCCCACTCTCGTCCCATTGCTCTTACCAGTGCAGTTTGCAAAGTGATGGAACGCCTGGTAAATAGACGTTTAGTGTGGTATTTAGAGAGACACAACAGTCTCTCCACTCGTCAATATGGCTTTCGTAAGGGCCTTTCTACCATAGACCCCTTACTATGCTTGGATACGTATGTAATGCCTTTGCGAATAACCACTCAATTATTGCCATATTTTTTGACCTTGAGAAGGCAACTTGGAGGTATAATACTTTGGCCCAAGCCCACTCCTTAGGCCTTCGAGGCAATCTACCATCCTTCCTTAAGAACTTTTTAACTGACAGACATTTCCGTGTTCGGGTTAATAATGTGCTCTCCCCGGACTTTATCCAAGCTGAAGGTGCCCCCCAGGGATGTGTTCTGAGCACAACACTTTTTCTCCTTGCTATAAATGATTTGGCCTCTAGTCTTCCATCCAATATTTGGTCATCACTCTATGTTGATGACTTCGCTATTGCCTGTGTAGGCGCTGACTGTCACCTCATTACAGTTTCTCTTCAGCATGCAGTCGACCGTGTTTCCAATTGGGCCACCACACATGGGTTTAAATTTTCCAGTACCAAAACTCGCCAAATTACTTTCACTAGACGCTCTGTCATCTCCGATCATCCTTTATACCTCTATGGCACCCGTATCCCTGAATGTGATAGTCAGATTTCTAGGCCTCCTCTTTGACTGTAGGTTATCCTGGAAACCTCACATTACCTCTCTGAAGACAACTTGTCACAGCCGGCTGAACCTTCTTAAAACCCTGGCTCATCTTTCATGGGGAGCTGATCGTCAAACTCTCCTTTGCCTACATTCCACCCTCATTTTATCGAAATTTGACTATGGTGACCAGATCTATTCAGCTGCCTCTCCTGCTACTCTATCTAGCCTCAACCCTATTCATCACCAAGGATTATGTTTATGCCTTGGTGCTTTTCGCTCTTCCCCTGTTGAGAGCCTCTATGCAGAGGCGAACGTTCCATCCTTATCCGATCGCCGTGATGCCCATTGCCTTCGCTACTATGTACGCTCTCATGATCTCTGCAATCCTTCCATTTATAGAAAGGTCACCGATATTAGTAGACATTCTTTATTTGTTCGCCGCCCCTGTTTTCTCCATCCCTTCTCTCTTTGCCTACATTCGCTCTTGTCTTCTCTTCAATTTCCACCTTTCTTTGTTCATGTAGCATCTCACTCTCCCATACCCCCCTGGGAAGTTCCAGCTGTTCGAATCTGTTCTTTCTTACTCCCTTGCTCGAAAGCCCAACTGTCTACGGTAGCTTCCCGCTCTCTTTTTCTTGACCACTTCCACTCTCATTCTCATACCATTGCAGTGTACACAGATGGCTCTAAGCCTTCTGACGGCGTAAGATTCGCAGCAGTGTTTCCGTACGAGGGCATTTACTATCTTCGGCTAGTATCTTTACTGCTGAATTGTATGCCATTCTTGCAGCACTTATCCGTATTGCATCTATGCCTTAGTCCTCCGTATCCAACTTTGGCTACGCCGCATCTCTACTAAGCATAAAGATATTGTTTTTTGTTGGGTCCCTGGTCATGTTGACGTACAGGGCAATGAACAGGCAGACACTGCTGCGCAGTCAGCAGTACATGACCTACCAGTTTCATATAGGGGTGTTCCATTTACAGACTATTTTGCTGCAATAGCTACCCACCTTCACTCCCATTGGCAACAATGTTGGTCTACTCTACTTGGTAACAAACTTCAATCTATTAAACCGAGTATAGGCTACTGGCCGTCTTCTTGTCACCAGTGCTGAGGTTGGGAGACTACTCTCTCCCGTCTCCGCATTGGCCATACTCGTCTTACTCATGGATATCTCATGGAGAGGCGCCCTGCTCCTCTCTGTGAGAATTGTCAGGTTCCATTATCAGTCAGCCACATTCTGTTAGACTGCCCACTTTATCAACGAACACGCAGAATTTACCTCCATCGTCGTCTTTGCTCCACTGCTCTCTCTTTACCTTCCCTTCTCCCTGATGAACCCACCTTTCATCCGGACTCTTTCATTGACTTTTTGACAACAACTGACTTACTTCACAAACTCTGATACCTTCAGCCCTTTCTACCTCGATCTCCTGCTACCCTCTACCCTGCACTATCCCCTGCCCTGCTGTTTTCTGTAACCTACTGATCGCCCCTTCCCCCTTCTGCTGCCCAATACCCTCGCTTCCTTTCCTACCATGCAGCGCTGTATAGCCCTTGTGGCTTAGCGCTTCTTTTTGATTATAATAATAATAATGTGCCTTCCTCCCCTGCCGCCTCCCAGGTTTCTGCCTCTTCTGTCCCCTCCCACACTTCTCCAGTTCTGAACACGCTTTTGTGCCCCCCTACTTTAGTACAGTCCATTACTGTCCCAATCTTTACTCATCCTCCTCCTTCTATCTCCAATATTGTCTCCCATACAATGTGTTTGAATTCAGAAACACTTGACACTATTTCAGAATATATTGCAGGGACTAAACCTTCAATGGACACTGATACACCTCCTGTTCCTTCTCTTCCCTCTCCTCCATCTCCACAACTCCATTCTTCACAACACTCTGTTCCTTCGCTGCTTGAACGTTTTCCGATGCCACAGCACGTAGACTTTTCTAACCCCTCCAGTACGTAGGTGCCCTTACCTGCGGATTCCTGGTATTTTCCTCGTTGCCAATCATGGCCTATTTACAGTGGAATATCCGCAGCCTCGGGTAATCAGGGTGAGCTTCAGATGTTGCTTTCCAGGTTTTCCCCTGTTGGTGTTTGCTTACAAGAACCAAAATTACACTCAGCTGTTTTCCAACCCATCTCAGACTATAATTTATTGTATTCTTCAGATCCTTTCTCAGATGAGACCTTTAATGAAAGTGCCCTTCTTCTACGCAATGATATTCCGTACTGTCAACTACTTGTCCATACCTCACTGCATTACACTGCAGCCCGTATCCACTTGAATAAGTGGTTTACAATATGTTCTTTATATCTCTCTCCTTCTCGGGCATTATCTATCCCAGATTTTGCCTTTCTTATTTCATCCTTACCGCCAATACTTCTGTTACTTGGCGATTTTAATGCCCACCATATCCTCTGGGGGGGTCTCATTGTGACTCACATGGCATTCAGTTGGAGGCTTTTCTCGCTTCTCACCCCCTCCATGTTTTAAATATGGGTACCCCCACCCATTTTGATCCTCGTACTCACATTCTCTCTCTTGCATTGATCTCTCGGTCTGCTCTTCCTCCACTGCACTCGACTTCGCCTGGTCTGTTCTACCGGACTTACATGACAGCTATCACTTTCCAATCATTCTTACTTCTCCTTCATATTCACCACCTCTTCGTAGCCCTCGCTGACAATTTGATTGAGCAAATTGGGACCTTTATTCGCAACTAACTGCTTTTAGTGAAGTTCCTTCTTCATCCTCCATTGATGAACTTTTACACCCCTTCTCGACATCAGTTTTAACTACAGCTTCTCATTCTATCCCCGAAAACTCAGGCAGGCATTCTCAGAAGTGTGTGCCATGGTGGTCTCCTGCCTGTGCTCAGGCAGTACGTTTGAAACGCGCTGCATGGGGCAGGTACCGGTACAATAGAACCACAGAGAGACTTCTTGATTTTAAGCAGAAGCGAGCAGTTGCTTGCCGTGTCATCCTTGATGCTAAATGCACTTGCTGGCGAGATTGTTTCCACCATCATCTCAGCTTCCTCTATGAGTTCAGTCTGGAAAAAAGTACAGAAATTGAGTGGTAAATACTCTCCTGACCCGGCTCCTGTTCTGCAGGTTGCTGGTGTTGATATAGGAAACCCTCTTGATGTTGCCATTGAAATTGGCAACCATCTGGTCTGTATTTCTCAGGGGCTCCAGAGAGTTAGCACCCTTGGACTTTTCTTCTCACATTGAAGAACCGTATAATGTGCCTTTTACACTTCAGGAACTGGAAGTGACACTCTCCACTTGCCGATCATCGGCAGCTGGGCCTGATGACATTCATATTTGGATGTTACGACATCTACATCAATCAGCTCTTGTAGTCCTCTTACACCTTTTCAATCTTATTTGGTCACAAGGAGTTCTCCCCCAGCTGTGGAAATCTGCCATTGTTCTCCCTTTCTGCAAACCGGGTACTACGGGACATGATGCCTCCCACTATTGTCCCATTGCTCTTACCAGTGCAGTTTGCAAAGTGATGGAACATCTGGTAAATCGATGTTTATTGTGGTATTTAGAGACATATAACAGTCTCTCCACTAGTCAATATGGCTTTCGCAAGGGCCGTTCTACCGTAGACCCCCCAGCTGAATAATCCTCCGGGTTTAGCGCTTCCCCCTTGATTATAATAATAATACCATAGACCCCTTACTACGCTTGGATACGTATGTTTGTAATGCCTTTGTGAATAACCACTCAGTTATTGCCATATTTTTTGACCTTGAGAAGGCATATGACACAACTTGGAGGTATAATACTTTGGCCCAAGCCCACTCCTTAGGCCTCCGAGGCAATCTACCATCCTTCCTTAAAATATTTTTAACTGACAGACATTTTTGTGTTCGGGTTAATAATGTGCTCTCACCGGACTTTGTCCAAGCTGAGGGTGTCCCTCAGGGATGTGTTCTGAGCACAACACTTTTTCTCCTTGCTATAAATGATTTGGCCTCTAGTCATGTTGATGACTTAGCTATAGCTTGTGCAGGCGCCGACTGTCACCTCATTACTGTTTCTCTCCAGCATGCGGTTCACTGTGTTTCCAATTGGGCCACCACGTATGGGTTTAAATTTTCCAGTACTAAAACTCACCAAATTACTTTCACTAGACGCTCTGTCATCTCCAATCATCCTTTGTACCTCTATGGCTCACATATCCCTGAACGTGATAGTCAGGTTTCTAGGCCTTTTCTTTGACTGTAGGTTATCCTGGAAACCTCAAATTACCTCTCTGAAGGCAACTTGTCACAACCCGCTGAACCTTCTTAAAACCCTTGTTCATCTTTCATGGGGAGCTGATCGTCGAACCCTCCTTCGCCTACATTCAGCCCTCATTTTATCGAAACTCGATTATGGTGATCAGATTTATTCAGCGGCTTCTACTACTCTCTCGAGCCATAATCCCATCCATCACCAGGATTTACATTTATGCCTTGGTGCTTTTTGCTCTTCCCCTGTTGAGAGCCTCTATGCAGAAGCGAATGTTCCATCCTTGTCCGATCGCCGCGATGCCCATTGCCTTCGCTACTATGTTTGCTCTCATGGTCTCCGCAATCCTTCCATATATAGAATAGTCACTGATGTTAGTAGACATTATTTGTTCGTCGCCCCTGTTTGCTCCGTCCCTTTTCTGTTAGACTACATTCACTCTTGTCTTCCCTTCAGTTACCACCTTTCTATGTTCATGTAGCATCTCGCTTTTCCTTGCCTCCCTGGGAAGTTCCAGCTGTCCAAGCCTGTTCTTTCTCACTCCCTTGCGCGAAAGCCCAACTGCCTACGGTAGCTTCCCGCTCTCTTTTTCATGCCATCGCAGTGTACACAGATGGCTCTAAGTCTTCTGATGGCATCGGATTTGCAGCAGTGTTTCCGGACAGTGTCGTGCGAGGGCATTTACTATCCTCGGCTAGCTTTCGTACAACTGAATTGTATGCCATTCTTGCAGCACTTATCCGTATTGCATCTATGCCTGTGTCATCATGTGTGGTTGTCTCAGACTCCCTTAGTGCTCTGCAGGCTATACGAAAATTTGATACACCTCACCCCAAGTCCTCCGTATCCAACTTTGGCTACACCGTATCTCTACCAAGCATAAAGATATTGCTTTTTGTTGGGTCCCTGGTCATGTTGACGTACAGGGCAATGAACAGGCAGACACTGCTGCGAGGTCAGCAGTACATGACCTACCAGTTTCATATAGAGGTGTTCCATTTACGGACTATTTTGCTGTAATAGCTACCCACCTTCACACCCGTTGGCAACAACATTGGTCTAATCTGCTCAGTAACAAACTTCAGTCTATTAAACCGAGTAATGGTAACTGGCTGTCTTCTTGTCATCAGTGTCGAGGTTGGGAGACTACTCTCTTCCGTCTTCGCATTGGCCACACTCGTCTTACTCATGGGTATCTCGTGGAAAGGCGCCCTGTTCCTCTCTGTGAGAAGTGTCAGGTTCCAGTATCAATTAGCCACATTCCGTTAGACTGCCCTCTCTATCAACGAGCACGCAGAATTTACCTCCAACATCGTCTCCACTCTCCTTTTCTTTCTTTACTGCCCTGCTGTTCTCCATAACCTACTACTCATCCCTCTCCCTTTTGCCACCTGATACCCTTGCTTCCTTCCTGCCCTGCAGCGCTGTATAGCCCTTGTGGTTTAGCGGTTCTTTTTTATAATAATAATAATAATAATAATTTCCCCAATTCTGACTGGCTAAATCTGGGAAAGAAAAAAGAAACAGTAACCATAGTAATAATAGTAATAATTATATTGAGCCTGAGACATTACGTATAAAAGCACGTGTTGATGGTTTGTTATGCGTTTTTTTAATTGCTGATGCAGCTGACTGGCAGGTTTGCCAGTCATCTAAAACAAATAATCGTACATAATAACGTGTGTAAATTACCTACAATAACCCAAAAAAGTCAGATAAGTGACTTAATGGGACCTTGATTTTAATTTTTTGTTTTTATGTACTGAATGGTTCTTCAGCTTGGCAGTATTTTTGTGTCTTTCAGTGTCACTATTTAGCTGCAATTGAACATTTTCAGGACTTTCCCTCATTTGAGTCACGTACAATACGTAACTAGACCTAACTGGATTATTATTATTATAATCAAAAAGAAGCGCTAAGCCACAAGGACTATACAGCACCTAACTGGATGTGTTCTCTTTCTGCTCACTGTCTGGATGTGTGCAAGTGGATGTGTCTACACCAAGGATTGTATATTGATTATGATTGTTTATTCATGTGTTTTAAAAATATTTTGTTTTTAAGTTTATTGATTTTACTATTTAATAAGAGTACATTTGTACTGTGTATTACTAACATATCTTACTGCTGTATCTTAACATATTTTACTGGCATATCTTATCGTATCTTACTGCCACATCTTCATTATTGGGTCATATGCAGGAGCTTAGATTACTGTTTAGTATTAAAAACTTCTCTAGGCTAAGGTTGAGACCTCTGAGCAAAGCAGGTGTGACTTGGACCTGCCAAGCATGGACCAGTAAGCCTGCTGCAGGGCTCATTCTTTCTCATCTTCTTATGTAAACTTCAGTCTCCAAGGTGCTGGGTAAATTTTCAAAACTTATTCTAGAAAAAAAAATAGCCTCTGATGCCATAAAATATGGTAATCATGGCCCCAAAAAAGTAGTGATCCAAACAAGCCTAAAAGGAAGCTTTGAGAACAACAATTAAAGTGAAAAAAAAGCTTATTGCGAAGTGAGAAAGTGGAACGTGTGTTGGACCTGGCCACTCAATATGGTATGGCAAAATCCACCATATCATCCATATTGAAAAATAAGAGGCAATAAAAGGGTCATGTGTTGAAAGGAGTGAAAATTCTTGCTGTGAAAAGGCCACAGATAACTGAAGAAATGGAAAACCTTTTGTTAGTGTGGATTAATGAAAAACTGGCTGGTGACAGTGCTTCCAAAACAATAATTTGTGAAAAAGCAAAGCAGTTATATAGTGATTTTAAGCGAGACACCCCATCTGGAATGGATTAATCCAACTTACATTATTTCTTATGGGAAAAATTGATTCATTACAACGTATTCATACAACCCACTACGTATTTGAACAGCGTTCTGGAACAGATTAAGTTTGAATATTGAAGTACCATTGTATTATGAAAATTTTATTGAAAGGCAAGTTTGAGAGTAGTATGATGTTCTAGAAGCTCCATTAAGATTGGCTAGAAATTTAAAACTGAATTTTGCTTTATGAGAACACTTGCAATAATAGATGGAAATAGACTTTTGGAAGTGTTGTAAAGTCAACGTGATTTATATAAAACATGATTGAATTTATCATAATTAAGTTATATGTTTAAGATACATATTTTAAGTTGTATATTGTGTGTATAAATCAATAAAAATCAATATGATCCTCACAAAATTGTACAGCTATTATGTGATATAAGGTAATAACTTACAACTTACTTTTAAGATAAATGACAAGAAGCTCAAATTCTTGTTGGGCAGACGTCTTGTGGACACCGCCTTTGTAGGAGTCCTGCAGTTGCTTTTCCTTTTATGGGTCTCTCCTTTTTTTTCACGTAATCTTGTTTAAGGTAATTAACAGTGTATATGTTGCATGGGAAGCCAAGTGCAATGTTAAGGCCTGGACAATGATTCTCACATTTGTACTTGAGACTACCTATGCAACAATGAATTCCAGATGTGTTATACACTTGTAAAGAGACTTGGGGTAGTTTGTCTAAACTCTTTGATGACAATAAACCCAAAATATAGTAAGTAGAATTATGGAGAGTGACAAAAGTGTTGAAGCTACACAGAGGCTTGAACTTACATTGGAGGTGATCACTGGCTGTGATTCTGTATTGTGATGGTTCATCAGCTGTCATTTCCCTCACTAGTCAAATATATAGTAAAACATTAGTGAATAATATGTGAATTATTTTAAACCAAGTCTGAATATCTAGAAGTAATACCTGTAAGGCATATACTAGTGAATAATATGTGAATTATTTTAAACCAAGTCTGAATATCTAGAAGTAATACCTGTAAGGCATATACAGCATTCTTGGTGTACGTTTTAACAATGGTTTACTTCCTTAAATATGGCTACATCACATGAACTCAAAAGAAAATGGTATTGTCTTATGAATACACTGAACTGGTCTTAATGGGCACTCTGCTCACCCAAGTAGGAATGAAAATTGCAAATTCCATTTGGGAAAAAATTTACTTTTTTTTTTTTTAATGAGCGAGTTATTATAATACGTAATCATGGGAAAGCGCTAAACCAGTAGGGATTATACAGCGCCTGTGGGGGGCATGGAAGGTATTCAGGCTCAATTCAGAGAAATGGGGCACAGATCTAGTTCCCTAGATCAAGAGCCCCTCACCAGCATCAAGGAACCTCCCTTGAAGGGTAAATGAGAGAAATTTCAGATTTCTGAAATTTAAATACCCCACAGATATGTGGTTTAGTCAAAAAAGTGATAAATCATTGTACAAAATTACCCATTGTATTATGTAGGCTTAATCACAATGAAAGTAATTAAATTCTAAGTGCTTTCAAAATCTCCCTCTCATATTCTAAAGGAATAACAGGTAATTAAATTTCAACCTTTTCATGATGCATCATTAATATAGTATTATAAGTGAGATCACAAAACTTAAATATTTTTCATTGTGATTAAAAACTTCGTATTATTTCACTTTGTTCTTGTAATCTTGTATGTAGAGGAGCTCTAGCTCTTGATCCCACTTCACTTTCAGCCAATACACAAAACAGCCTTGTTGTATCTGTTTTTGAACTGTGCAAGTTACTTCCAGTCTTTGTTCAGTTCATTCCACTTTTTTCTCACTCTTATGGCAAAATGTTTTCTTTGGCTCATTTGGATGTGTAATTTTAAACTACTCTTCTCTTATTCTTGTTACTTTCCTCACAACACCTAGATATCTTTATTAATAAGATGATGTAGCTCTGCAGTAGGGTTTTTCATCTTAATACTGAGGCAGCTATTATACTAAAGTGGAGAGGAAAGAAGTGGAGAGGTAATTTTAAGTTGTTCAGTCCTTTAGCCTTGACCAAACAGAAGCTTTGTTTACTAGAGTCAGAGAGGTACAACAGTTGAAGATTCACAGGTGGATAGGAGCTACTAGTGGAAGTAGGTCATGCCCATACTTGTTGGTATTGTATACCATTTATGTAATGATACATGTCTATGGCCTGAGTATTTTGTTGTAATCATAGCCCTTCTTGTTCTACCAATGACAGAAAAATGAAATATACTCATATAGGATCTCTACCAGGTGATTCCTTGTTTAAACTGCAGGGCCAGAGCTATACTGATGGTATTCTTTCTTCACTCATCTTTCATTAATTATTATTATAATCAAAAAGAAGCGCTAAGCCACAAGGACTATACAGCAATCTTTCATTAAAAAAAGCAATTTCCAGTACATTTAGCACCTTTGGGGCCAGTAGTGCTTCGAATTTCAGAATTTTTTTGAGTTTTGGAATGAAGGTGGGGTCTAGGGCAGCACCCCATAATCACCATTAACACTGCACCAAAAACGTATGAATACTCACACTAAGTGGGATAAATAAAGACTACAAATAATACTACAGTTTATTTATAGAGTAATATACAGTGGACCCTCGACCAACAATATTAATCCGTTCCAGAGAGCTCATCGTTCAACGAAATTATCGTTAGCTGGTGTTTATCCACACCAATAACAGTCTCTCAACATCTTCGAGTATTTACGATCTCTGTTTTGAAAACATACTTGCACCTTTCACAACAACAGGTTCCTTGATTGCCTTTCTGTTGGCCAAGATAGTAGCGATGGTTGATTGGGGTTTGTTATACAACCTGGCCAGCTCGGAGACACTCACTCCACTTTCGTACTTTGCAATTATCTCTTTTTTTTCAATTCCATACTAATTCTCACCCTTTTTACCACAGGGTTGGCACTAGAAGCTTTCTTGGGGCCCATGGTGACTTATTTTGCAGTTACAAGCACTAAAAACACTGGAATAATACAAAATGTACTGAATGTATGCATGGATGCAACCGCACTGGCTGGCTTGTAAACACTGGCACACAGGGGCAGCTAAGGTGTGCTCAGGTCACACGTGGACGCATTCTGGAAGAATCATGTTGGTCGAGTTTTTCATAGTTGGTCGGGCCAAAATTTTTACGCATGGTTTTAGAGCAGGACAATCATGTCTGTCACAGCTGCTGAACCATTATGACAGAATTACGGAGGCACTGGAAGACGGCCAAAACGCAGATGTGATTTACACAGATTTTGCAAAGGCATTTGACAAATGCGATCATGGAGTGATAGCGCACAAAATGAAGGCCATGGGCATTACGGGGTGTGAGGCTTGAGGAAAAATAACACTGATATTTTTGAGATAATATGCCTGGATGTTTTAGGACAAAAGTTATTAGAGCAAGTTTGTGGAACATGGCTCACTGAAGAGGGATTATGACAGACAATGAAGAGCAGGTCTAAAATTTTAAAATGTACGTGTAATTATAAATTTGTATGCATATTAAAATAAAGCTGGATGTGTAAAAGCTCTTCATATAATTTTGAACTTATGCCAAAATATAAGAAAAAAAAATTGTACGTTGTGATAGGAATTTAAAAATGGCACTGTATTATAAATTTTTATATAAAAATGTGCTACAAAAGTCAAAGAAATTGTATAAAAATTTGTGCAACAGTATGATAGCCATGTTAATCCTTAGCATTAGAATGACACTCAAGAATTCTGAAATGATAAACTGTAGTCATTAACCCTTTCACTGTCAGCGTCATATTAGTACGGCTTACAAGCCAGTGTTGGTGCCGAATTAATACCCCAAAATCTATCAGCTTCAAATCTAGCGGGAGAAAGCTGGTAGACCTACATGTGAGAGAATGGGTCTGTGTGGTCAGTGTGCGCAGTATAAAAAAATCCTGCACCACACAGTGCATAATGAGAAAAAAAAAAAAACTCTGATCGTGTTTTTGGTCTAAAATGCCGACTTTGAAGTGTACGCATTTTCGTATGGTATTTATGGTTGTATTCTCGTTTTCTTGGTCTCATTTGATAGAATAGAAGATGTACGTATTACAGATGATTTTGATTGATTTCATGATGAAAATTACCTTGGAATCGAGCTGAAAATAGCGGAAATGTTTGATTTTTGCCGATGTTCAAGAATAAACAAATGATATCACTGTCCAATACGTGTCCAACTGGCTAGTCTAATATGCAGTCACAAATGGGTTGACATTATTTATACAATTATTACAATAATGCAGTAGTCTGCATAACAGTAAATCTTCTATTTTTTGTGTGAATAAAAATTCAAAATGGAGAGCTAGACATGACTATTGAAAATGTTATTTTAGTGCCAGGAATGTCCGCTTTGTATTCTGGACCCTATTTTGAAATTGGCATCTTTTGAAATTTGTGTGATGTTAGCCAAATTGCCAATTTCTGACCACTTTACTGGGTAGTTGAAATCGGTTAATAGACGATTTCTTGTACACAGTTGATAGAACAAATGGAGTTCTAGCAAAATAGCTGAGTTTGGTTCACTGGAACAATGGAATTGGCTGAAAATTGGGCTCAAAGTGGGCAAAATCGGCGAGACTGCAAACTTTGCGACAGCTATAATTCTGTAAGTTTTCTGTCAAATTTCATACTTTTGGTGTCATTACCACCAGGAAAAAAATTTCTATCATTTCATAAGAATTTTTTTTTTTTAAATTCTTCAACACCGAGAGCAAGTTTGTTAGCAGGGTTCTCGGCAGTGGAAGGGTTAAACTTACAATATATTATTGGTAATTGGAAAGGTGAAGTGTTTAAATGTATATAGAGGTAATAATATATTAGCAAATGGAAAGGAGAAGTACTTAAAATATATGTAAGTGAAGAAACACTACAAAAATGTTTTGTGTGTACTGTATTACTTCTTGAACAAGAATTAAGTCTCACTGTAAGTGTTCTCATATCTTCCAGAAACGAGCCCTCAGCTTCTCTATATATACACTATCTGATTTTTTTAATTTGCCTACAAACAAATGAAGTTAAACTGTGAACAGTAGTAACAGATACCAGTGTCAATATATATTTTATTGAAAAAAATTAAATCAACTTTTATTGTGCTTAAATTACATGTCTGAATTTGTTTCTCAAGTAATTAAGAACGTTATATGAAGTGGGAGTTTTCACTGTTGGTTTTTGCCGATGACATGGTGCTTTGGGAGATTCTGAAGAGAAGTTGCAAAGGTTTGTGGATGAGTTTGGGAGGGTTTGTTAAAGAAGGAAATTGAAAATGAACATAGGAAAGAGCAAGGTGATGAGGGGTAACCAAAAATTTTGGTAATGAAAGATTGGATATCAAACAAGGGATGGAGTATGGAAGAAGTGAATGTGCTGAGATATATGGGAGTGGACTTGTCAGCAGATGGGTCTGTAATAATAATAATAATAATAATAAGTATTATGGTGATTACGTGTGAATGATGGTGAAAGTGTTTCGCACTCTTATATGAGTGTGAAACATGGGTTATGACTGTTCCAGCGAGGAAGAGGCTGAAGGTGGAGATGTCTGTGGGCAATGAAAAAAGTCTACAAATTTACCATCATTAATTACTTACATAACTGTTGCAGGTTTAGCTACTGATTTCCAGATTGTTCCTCAGGCTTTAGTTTTTATGGGCCTCAGTCCTGACTGGGATTGAGCTCTGCCAGCATTTCTTCTGCAGTTGGTTTATCATCATCTAACAATTCATGGATATCTTCAAAGCTCTCACATCTCATAGTTTTTGCCAGAGCTACAATTTCTGAGACCTGAGGGAAAAAACAGAGAAATATTCATTACAACACGCCAAAAAGACACTGGTAGCAGAGAAGCCTTTTAATATAATGTTTTGCCAAAAGCTGGACTTAAGCAAATACACAGTGTTATAAGGCAAGTGAGCAACGTGAGGTCAAGCTTGCAGAAAGACAAGTCACATATTAGATCACAAAATTGCAAGATATAGGCAAGGCCAGATATTATGAGGTTAGGAGGACAGGACTAAGGTAACAAGTTTATTATATGAATCATGGACAGTAGGTTCAACCAACAAATACATTCCAGTTTTTCTCAATGGTAGTGAGATAAACAAGTTAAAGCCTAGGGAAAGAATGGATTTATCAGTTAAAAACAGAGTAGGGGAGTTAGTTGATGGGGAACTGGAGGTATTGGGTAGATGATGGGAATATTTTTAAATGTCAATGAAGAAAGGGAGGTAGTAATTTTATGCATTGGCCAGGGAGGTATAACATCTTTTAGGAGTGAAGAAGAGCAGGATGTGAGCACGGGGGAGATGCACCAGGCATTATGTAGAATGAAAGGGGGTAAAGCGGCTGAAACTGATGGGATCATGACAAAAATGGTAAAACCCAGGGGAGGGGGGGAGTGTTGGAGTGTCTTTTTTTTTAATAGATGTATGAAAGAGGGGAAGGTACCAAGGGATTGGCAGAGAGGAAGGAGGACAAGAGAGATTGTAAAAATTACAGGGGAATGAGTTACCAGGTAAAGTGTACGGTAGGGTTATTATTGAAAGAATTAGAGGTAAAACAGAGGGTAAGATTGCAGATGAACAAGGAGGCTTTAGAGTGGGTAGGGGATGTGTAGATCAAGTGTTCACATTGAACATAAGAACATAAGAATGGAAGAACACTGCAGAAGGCCTACTGGCCCATGCAAGGCAGGTCCTTATCAAAACGACCTCTACCTTAAGCAACATATGTGAACATATGAAGCACATATGTGAACATATGAAGCACATATGTGAACAGTATTTAGATAAAGGTAGGGAAGTTTTCACTGCATTTGTGGATTTAGAAAAGGCATATGATTGAGTGGATAGGGGAGCAATGTGGCAAATGTTGCAAGTGTATGGAATATGTAGTAAGCTACTAAATGCTGTAAAGAGTTTTTATGAGGATAGTGAGGCTCAGGTCAGGGTGTGTAGGAGAGAGAGGGAGATTACTTCCCAGTAAAAATAGGTCTTAGGCAGGGATGTGTAATGTCACCATGGTTATTTAATATATTTATAGATGGGATTGTAAAAGAAGTAAATGCTAGAGTGTTGGGGAGAGGGGTGGGATTAAATTTTGGGGAATCAACTACAAAATGGGAGTTGACAGTTACTTTTTGCTTTTGGGAGATTCTAAAGAAAAGTTGCAAAGGTTAGTGGATGAGTTTCGGAAGGTAGAAAATCGAAAGTGAACATAGATAAGATTAAAGTGATGAGGGTATCAAATGATTTTGATAAAGAAAAATTGGGTATTACATTGGAGAGTGGGAGTATGGAAGAAGTTAATGTTTTCAGATAATTGGGAGATGATTTGTCACCGGATGGGTTTATGAAAAATGAGGTTAACCATAGAACTGATGAAGGAAAAAATGTGAGTGGTGCATTGAGGTATCTGTGGAGACAAAAAACGTTATCCACGGAGGCAAAGAAGGGAATGTATGAAAGTATAGTGGTACCAATACTCTTATATGGGTGTGAAGCTTGGGTTGTAAATGCTGCGGCGAGGAGGCGGCTGGAGGCAGTAGAGATGTCCTGTCTAAGGGCAATGTGTGGTGTAAATATTATGCAGAGAATTCGGAGTGTGGAAATTATGAGGTGTGGAGTTACTAAAAGTATTAGTCAGAGGGCCGAAAAGGGGTAGTTGAGGTGGTTTGGTCATTTAGAAAGAATGGAGCAAAGTAGAATGACTTGGCGAGCGTATAAATCTGTAGCAGAAGGAAGGTGTGGTAGGGTCATCCTCAAAAAGGTTGGAGGGAAGGGGTAAAGGAGGTTTTGTGGATGAAGGGTTTGGGCTTCCAGCAAGCATGCATGAGCATGTTAGATAGGAGTGAATGGAGATGAGTGGTTTTTGGGACCTGATGATCTGTTGGAGTGTGAGCAGGGTAATATTTTATGAAGGGATTCAGGGAAACCGGTTAGCCAGACTTGAGTCCAGGAAATGGGAAGTATAATGCCTGCCCTTTAAAGGAGGGGTTTGGGATACTGGCAGTTTGGAGGGACTTCTAAACTGTTGTATCTGAGTGCCTCTGCAAAGACAGTAATTATGTATGAGTGATGGTGAAAGTGTTGAATGATGATGAAAGTATCTTTCTTTATGGGTCACCTTGCCTCCGTGGGAAGCGACTGATGTTTTAAAAAAAAATTGAGGTGGATCACTGTTGCTTTCAAATTCTATGTCTAGCCATGTTCTCATGATATTACTCTTGTGCCTTTCTCCAGTACATAGTATGAGAATGAAGGCTGTGATACATTACACATGAATTGTTGGTTTTATTATTCCTGCAGGCACAGTTATGTTCCTGAAGACATGTCAGATGCTCTGTACTCCTGCTGTGCAAATAGTTCTGGGTTTAGGACATTGGTGATTTCTTTGATACCTTTGGTGGTAAGGACGCTACATGTATGTTGGTTTTTTGGAGAATCAGGGCAATAGTGACGGCACTCTGCCCAGTGGGGAGGACCAGCATATCAAACTGCCATCACCATCACCCCGATTCTCTGAAAAGTCAACATGGAAACAGCATTCCTTATCAAAACTATTAGAGATATCAGAGCGTTTACCCACCCTAGCTTACCAGATGGCAAAATTTTTGGGCCTCCTGTTTAATTACAGAATATCACAGAATGCAGGCATCAGTGGGTAAAAAGCAGCATATCTCAGCAGACTGAATTTCCTTAAAATTATCATGTTTTCCATGAAGCAGATAGATGGGTGCTTCATCTTCTTTCTACCATATTATATTCCAAATAAATTCCTCAGCCTCTGATTCCTCCCTTTCTAAGCTTGATGTGGTCCATTACCAAGATCTACACTTGTATCTGGAGGCTTTTTGTTTATCCCCAGCTAAGTTTACATGCAAAATCTAACTTGCTGTCTTCACATGACTGCTATGATCTCCAATGTCTATGCTACTATGTTCGACTCCATGATCCACATGATCCTCCAACTTGCAGGACACTGATGTAGACAGAGCTACCGCCATTGATCGACAACCTTCACCGCTACTTCCTTTTCTGTCCACCTGCAGGCCCTTGCTGCTTCTCTCCATCTCCTCCAGCTTTCCATTCACTCCATTTGTACATCACTATCCCACCTTGAAACATCCCAACAGTCCAAGTATGTCCCTCCCTCTCTAATCACATATTTCTCCATTTGTTGTGTGCTCCACATTTTCAGAGCATTTTCAATTTCTCTTCCATGCTATGGCTGCACACTGACGGGCCCAGATCTACAGAGGGTTCAGGTATATAGTCATCTCAGATTACATGATCCTGGGCCTCTCACTAGATATAAAGTAATCAGCATTTTCACAGTGGAGCTGTATGCACACCTTACTGCTATCATCTGTATGGCATCCCTGTCAGTTACAAACTCTGTTATACTTTTATATATTAAGTGCCTTACAAAAGATTCGGTGCTGTAATTCTTCTCATCTTTACAACAAGAAGTATAAGTAATAGAAGTCCTCAGGTTATACTTCATCCTTGGTAAGGATTCATTTAGTTCTGGTCTTCATATTACAGAATAGACATAAATACACATACAGAGAAGGATAATGATGATCCCATGTATTAGAAATCTTTCCTACGAAAGTAGATTGAAGATTATTGAATCCACACACTCTGGAAATGGGTAGAAGCAGGGGGTAAATGATTGAAGTGTAAAAATGGAAGAAGAGAATAAAGGGGATATAAATAACATGCTGAAAAAATGTAACCAAGACAGGACTTACGACAATAAGTTGGAAAAATTTACGTTTCGAAAGGATATAGGAATGCACTGGTTTGGTAAAAGTTGTGGATGATTGGAACAAACTCTAGAGTAGCATCATTGAAGTAAGACCCTTAAATAAATAACAAAAAGGCACAATACCGTGACTGGAACGATACACAAATAACCCGCACATAAAAGAGAGAAGCTTACGACGACGTTTCGGTCCGACTTGGACCATTGACAAAGTCACATGGTCCAAGTTGGACCGAAACGTCGTCGTAAGCTTCTCTCTTTTATGTGCGGGTTATTTGTGTATAAGTAAGACCCTTATTGGTATTGTGCTTTCTTTGATTATAATAATAATCACTGAAGCAAGAACCTTGGATGGACAAGTGCAGGAGTGGGAGTGAGTTACACCTACTTAGCATGGGCCAGTAGGCCTGCTGCAGTGCTTGCTCTTTCTTATGTCGTGCATATCTAACAGTGGCTGTGTAGCATCTCTAGTCAACACCAAAATGGCTTTTGCTTCTTGGACATGTAGGTGCACAGGGCAGACTTTTCTGCACACTTTGCATCCCTCAAGGAAGGTCCCTCGATGCCGGTGAGGCTCTTGATCCGAGAAATTCGATCTATCCCTCCATGGGCCAAACTTGATTGTCTCCCTTTTCCCTGGGCACTGCATAACCCTATGGGTTTAGCACTTCCATGAATATAAAGTAAAAATGCTTGTTCTGCAGTACAGAACATGTTGACATCATAGAGAGATTTATCCACTTCTGACTGTTTTTCATCTTGCTTCAAAGCACTTTGACTGTGTAGGTCATCAGCACTTACAGGCATAAAATATACACAATAAATACAAGGATTAAATCAACAAAGAATAACAGCATTGAACATCAACACTAACACAAATAAATAAATATGTCAAGTTAAAATAGCCAACATCAATTATCCCTTTCAGGGGCTGTCATGTAAAAATATGCAATTTGATGCCACGATCCCTCACATAGATCTACATCATAAGCTCAGCTCACTCAGATAAGCTGTGAACAGTAAATTTTGACATAGATATGAGAGAATGGGTCTGTGCAGTAAGTAGTGTGCACAGTATGTATAAAGAACCGTGCAACACACGTTGCATAGTGAGAAAAGCAAAACTGTGATCTTGTATGTGGTTTAAAATGTTTTCTAGCATGGTTTTTATGGCTTTATTGGCTATTTATTGATACCATTTGATAGAATGGAACACATACTACTAAAATAGAGACGATATTGGTTAGTTTCAGGACCAGAAGTAGTTTGAAATTGGGCTTAACAGCAGAAATATTAAATTTTTGTTGATTTTCCAGAGGTTGAGTAGGGCCCCCTACATCCATGGTCTGTTTTATGAGTTTTTAATAGGTCTGACTCAATTGTTGGGATGTCATAAACCATGACCAATCATTCCTGGTTATATTTTATTATCAGGGAAATAAGAGTAAATCTTCTATTTTTCTGTGATCGTGAATTCAAAATGGAGAGGCCAGGGGACATGAATAATGAACGGAGGAAATACTGTTTTAGTGTCAGGAATGTCTACATTGTTTATTTTGGACTCTATTTTTAAATTGGTATTTTCTTAACCCTTTGAGGGTTTTGGTCGTACTAGTACGTCTTACGCGTAGGGGTTTTTGACGTACTAGTACGCATAAATTCTAGCGGCCTCAAATCTAGTGGGAGAAAGCTGGTAGGCCTTCATATGAAAGAATGGGTCTATGTGGTCAGTGTGCACAGTCTAAAAAAAATCCTGCAGCACACAGTGCATAATGAGAAAAAAAAAACTTTGACCATTTTTTTGGAATAAATCAGCGACTTTGCAGTGTATTTTCGTATGGTATTTATTGTTGTATTCTAGTTTTCTTGGTCTCATTTTATAGAATGGAAGACATATTACAGAAATTGAGATGATTTTGACTGGTTTTACAATGAAAGGTGCCTTGAAATTGAGCTCAAAGTAGCAGAAATGTTCGATTTTTACCAAACTTCAAAAGTAAACAAATCGTGCCAAGCGTGCAATACACGTCAACTGGTGAGTCTAATATTCTTTCACAAGTGCACCAATAATATTTATACCATTTTTTACACTAATGCAGTAGTCTGCATAACAGTAAATCTTATATTTTTTGTGAGAATAAAAATTCAAAGTGGAAAGCAAAAGAATATAAGAGGGGCCTTGAGACGTGACTAATGACTAGAGGAAATGTCATTTTAGTGCCAGGAATGTCTTTCTTGTTTATTCTGGACCCTATTCGGAAATTGGCATCTTTTGAAATTTGTGTGAAATTGGCAAAATTGCTAAATTCTGACCACTGTACTGGATAGTTGAATTTCATAAGTGGGTGGTTTCTTGCACCCATTCGATAGAAAAAATGGAGTTCTAGCGAAATATTCATGTTTTTTGTCGACTAGTACAGTGAAATTGGCCGAAAATGGGGCTCAAAGTGGGCAAAATTGCCGATGCGTAAACATCGCCGAGACCGCTAACTTTGCGAGAGCATAATTCCGTAAGTTTTCTATCAAATTTCAAACTTTTGGTGTCTTTATGATCGGGAAAAGATTCTCTATCTTTTCATAAGAGAAAATAATTTTTTTTTTTTAAATTTGGCCGACCCTGAGAACGAGTTTCGGAGAGGGCCTGTCGACCCTCAAAGGGTTAATTTTGAATGAAATTGGCCAAATTATTGACTTATGTGCACTTTATGGGTAGTTGTAATAGTTGAATGGGTAGTTTCTTGTGATCACAAGTAATTTTTTTATTGTTTTTCTATTTTTAAAAGTGGACACGGGAATAAATATCAGCCCTCTCACTGTCCAGACCCCCAAAAAGGGCTCTTGATATGAGGACTTGGACCTTTTGTCCCATTCCTCAGATCAAATCTAAATACAGTACTAACTTTCCCTCTCCTTTTGGCCTCATTTGTGGAGATATTTTGCTTTTGGTAAAATCCAGCTACTCGACAGAAGGAAAGGGTTCTCAATTTAAGGGAATCAACAGACCTTATGAAATATAGAATACTTACCTTCACAAATAAGAAAAGGTATTTCTTCACTGCTGTGGATCCAATGATTCCTGCAACCTGTTTCCATCTTGCTATGTAAATTCCTTGTTGTTAAGCATATCAACAAATTTAAAGTTGTGATCTCAAGTGCTGCCGTCAGTGGAATCTATAGCAATTATCATTAATAAAAGTTTGTCTCTGGTAATAATCTAGCTTCACAAAAAAAACAATGGGTAAGTTGAAAGCAACACTTACAGGCTTGCAAGGGTGAGAGCTAGAGGCCAAGCAATTCTGGAGGGACTGTTGCACCTATGACAGCATAACAAATTTTCATCAAAGGTACCGATATTACCAGTATCCAACCAAGATTCATTTTTTATCTGTAATATATATGATTGAAATAAATTGTTTTGTATGCTTTAATATATGAATTAGGGAACTTGGTAGTATTTATGCATTTTTTACTACATATAAAATCCATGAATTGCAGTAGTATGGCTCTATATTTTGTCATGCTATTGTACTCATTTAGCAGTTTGGCTAAATATGATGTGATTATTATTATTAATGAATAAATTGTAGTATTAAAAAATGATACATTTTGAATGTTACTTCTTCCTGTAAACAGAGGCTTCAGATTTTTTTGCTGTAGGACTTACTGTAAGTAACACATTCTGTGTTGCTCGTCTTGGTAGGTCTCCTGGAACAATAAATATTAAAATTAATTTTCAGATATTATATAATTCATGTAAAACTTCTTTGATAAATGTTTAGATCTGATATCAGTACATAATTACAGTACATTACCATAAAGTTAAATGCTTCACTGCATTAAGTTGGTTATTAAAAATTAACTGTAATACTATCATGCCCTTTTATTTATCCATTCTGTATATCAATACTATTGTTTTCATCAAGCAATTTTCTCAAAGAAGACACCGTAATGTTTAATGACACTGGACATGGTTCTTAAGCTACAGTGGAACCTCTATTTTTGTTTGTCCTGGTTTTAGTCGAATTCGATTTTTGATGACTTTTTTCGTCAAAATTTTGTCCCAGTTTTTATTTATCACCTCAGTTTTCGTCGGTCCACCATACCAAACATGCCCGCCTGCCCGCACCCACACAAGTATCCCACACGTTCTGCCTCAGTCTGGCTTTGTTTCTCGTTGAGTGAGCATTACCCTGCACATTCATCCAAAACATTTCATAATAATCCATTATTTTTGTGCTTGTTTATTGAGTGCAACTGCTAAATAAGCCACCACGGGGCCAAAGAAAGTTCCGAGTGCCAGTCCTTTGATAAAGAAGGCGAGAAACATGATAGAATTCAAGAAAGAACTCATAGCAAAGTACGAAAGTGGTGTACCTGTGGTCGATCTTGCCAGGATGTACGGGAAGTCCTCATCAACAATCAGTTTCATCTTGGCGAAGAAAAAAGAAATCAAGGAATATGATGTTGCGAAAGGAGTAAATGTGCCAACGAAACAGAGATCGCAAACAATTGAAGATGTTGGTGTGGATCAACCAAAAACAGCTAGTGGGAGATAGTGTTGTGGAGGCGATAATTTGTGAAAAGGCAAGGCAGTTGCATGCGGATCTCATAAAGAAAATGCCTGGAACGAGCGCTGCTGTTAGTGAATTTAAGGCCAGCAGAGGTTGGTTAGACAAATTCAAGAAGCGATCTGGCATACACAGTGTGTTAAGGCATGGCAAGGCTGCAAATTCGGACAAACGTGCGGCCGAAGAATTTGTTGATGAATTCAACGAGTACATAGAGGCCGAAGGATTCCTCCACCAAGTCTTCAATTGTGACAAAACAAGCCTCTTTTGGAAGAAAATGCCAAAGAAGACCTACATCACACAGGAGGAATAGGCACTGCCAGGACACAAACCTATGAAGGACAGGCTAACTCTTTTGTTCTGTGGTAACGCTAGTGGGGATTTCAAAGTGAAGCCTTTACTGGTGTATCAAGAAAAACAATGTCATCAAGAGTAAATTGTGTGTGATGTGGAAGGCTAACAATAAGGCATGAGTCACGAGGCAAATTTTCATTGAGCAGATCAATGAAACGTTTAGCCTGAGTGTGAAGATATACCTCCTGGAAAATAAATTGCCACTCAAGTGCCTCCTGGTAATGGACAATACTCCTGCTTATTCTCCAGACTTGGAAGACCAATTGTGGTTCCATTATATCTATGAACCTTGTGTACTTGTGAAACAACGTACGTAGAAGCAGTCTGTACGTTGTGTTAAGTTTATTTTAATGTCTTTATGCATGTGCTTATTCAATAGATTGTGTGGTGAATGTTTATTGCTCATCACCAGTGTCAATGTTACATATTGATATATGTACCTATATATATTTGTACATGAAGTTTTAAATAAAATATAAAAAAAAAAAAAGTTTCATCACAGTGAAGTTCTTGTCTCCTAATACCACTCCTCTCATCCAGCCTATGGACCAGCAGGTCATTTCAAACTTCAAACAACTCTACACCAAAGCAATGTTTCAAAGGTGCTTTGAAGTGACCTCGGACACTGAACTGACCCTACGAGAGTTCTGGAGGAATCACTTCAATATCAAGTGACTTCCAGGTCAATAAACTCTGCTTGGAGAAAACTGTGGCCAGAATGTGTCCACAGAATGTTAGGATTTTGAAGGATTTGAGGCTGACTCTGGGAACCCTACGCCTGTTGTGGAATCTATTGTGGCTTTGGGGAAGTCCATGTAGTTGGATGCGAGTGGCCAGGATGTGGAAGAGTTAGTGGATGACCACACAGAAGAGGTAACCATTAAAGACACAGCATCAACAACACAGCCACTTGATACTGGAGTTCCGCAGGGAAGTGTCCTTGGTCCCCTGCTCTTCCTCATATACATCAATGATCTTCCAAACATATCCCAACACCTGAACCCCATTCTCTTTGCTGACGACACGACTTATGTCATCTCTCACCCTAATCATGCCACCCTCAACACCATTGTTAATGAGGAGCTGATCAAAATATCGACTTGGAAGACAGCCAATAAACTTACGCTTAACACTGACAAAACTACTATATTATGTTTGGTAACAGAGCAGGAGTTGCGCAAATTAACATTAAGATCGACAACACTCTAATTGCCAGACATAATGAGGGCAAATTCCTAGGCCTATACCTCGACAACAACCTGAATTTCAGCACCCATATCCAACACATAACCAAAAAAGTATCCAAAACAGTTGGGATCCTCTCCAAGATACGATAATACGTGCCACAAAATGCCCTTCTCACACTATACCACTCACGTATTTATCCATACCTCACCTATGCTATTTGTGCTTGGGGATCAACTGCAGCAACACACCTAAAGCCAATAATAACCCAACAAAAAGCTGCAGTAAGAATAATCGCTAAATCCCATCCCTGGCAACACCCCCCCCCACTCTTCATAGATCTAAACTTACTCCCTGTTCAGTACATCCACACTTACTATTGTGCAATCTACATCTACAGGACCTTAAATTCCAATATTAACCTTGACCTAAAACGCTTTCTTGATAGTTGTGACAGAACCCACAGAACACCAGACACAAACATCTCTATGACATTCCCCGTGTCCGACTAAACCTTTACAAAAATTCAATGTATGTCAAAGGCCCTAAAATCTGGAACTCCCTACCTGAAAACTCTAGAACTGCAGACACATTCATCGCCTTCAAAACTACCATTAGAAAACATCTTATCTCCCTGATACACCCTGTCAACTAATTACACGAATACCACCTGGTGGTTCACACTTACACTCACTCACCCATTTGACCATAAACAGAAATATCAATCTCAATCTTAAAATAATAAATCCTAACTAGTCATAAGTTGGCCTGTGGTATTCCAATACTGAAACTATGTATTGTGCCAAAACAAAAGCATTCACATTGCTAAACTCACAAACTAGTATTTAGTCACTTAGCCATAATACCAACTTACCTCATAAATTGTAATATTTTAAAGTTAAGAATTAATCTAAGTCTGCCTGAAATGCCTAGCCATGCTAGGTGTTCTAGTGGCGCCCTCTGTAATTAGTATTTTACTAAATGTAAACCACACAATAACCAAATTCTGTAAACTCAGCAATGTAATCCTTATAGAGAATAAACTTTGAATTTGAAAGTGCTGCAACACCTTCAACTGGAACAGCAACAGATTGCAGCTGAGGAAATTGCTTCAGAGGAGGAGGAAGAGAGAGGGGAGAATGTGCCTTCTTCAGTAATTAAAGACGTGTGCAAAGTTGAGTGAGTTGCAAAGTTTTGTGGAGAAATATCACTCTAACAAAGCTGTTGCAAGCCATGTCTGCAACATGTTCAATGACAATGCCTAGTCCCATTTTAGGCAAATCTTAAAGAGACGCCAGAAACAGACCTCTCTGGACAGTTTTGTGCGACAGGGGTCCAGTGCCAGTAAAAGACAAAGAAGGGAAGTAACCCTGGATAGGGACTTGATACCTGAAATCCTTATGGAGGGGGATTCCCCTTTCAATCAATACCTTCTTCTTCCTCTTCCTCCTTCCCCTCCCATCCTCGTGTCTTTCATACGTCAACAAGAGTCTTCAATAAAGGTAAAAGTGATATTAAATGTTCAATTATCCATTTCATTAGTCCTTTATATTTATTTCTCATTGTTTTCTGTATGTAAAATTATAGTTTTTCCCTATAAAATGTATTTTTAGTCAATACTTTTGGGTGTCTGGAACGGATTAATTGGATTTACATTATTTCTTATGGGAAATATTGCTTCAGTTTTCATCGAATTCGGGTTTCGTCAGACTTTCTGGGATGAATTAATGACGAAAACTGAGGTTCCACCGTATAGAATTTATCTCTTAGTTTATAAAGTTCTATTCAAGTGACAACTCTGACACAAAATACATTATGAATTTGGTAAATGTATATGAAAGTGTAAACTAGTAAAGTACTGGTAGTGGTGCTGGCTCCTGCAACTATTTCACAAGTGACTGACACTAAAATGAAAATGTGTACCTGAAATCAAGATTCATTTAATATATAGTACAGATTTCCCAACTTATGAAGTTCATAATAAAAAAAAAAGTAGGTTTAACCCTTTAACTGTTTTGGTCGTATATATACATCTTACGCGCCACTGTTTCTGACGTATTTATACGCATAAATTCTAGCGGCTTCAAATCAAGCAGGAGAAAGCTGGTAGGCCCATATGTGAGAGAATGAGTCTGTGTGGTCAGTGTGCACCACATAAAAAAAATCCTGCAGCACGCAGTGCGTAATGAGAAAAAAAAAAGACAGTTTTTTTTTGGATGAAAACACCGTCTTTGAGGTGTATTCTTGTATAGTATTTATCATTGTATTCTCGTTTTCATGGTCTCAGGTGATAAAATGGAAAACATATTCCAGAAATAGAGATGATTTTGATTACTTTCACCATGAAAACGACCTTGAAATTGAGCTCAAAGTAGCGGAAAAGTTCGATTTTTACCAATGTTCAGGAGTAAGCAAATCACACCACATGTCCAATACACTTCAACTGTGGAGTCTAATATTCTTTCACTAGTGCACTGATATTATTTGCACCATTTTTACAATAATGCAGTAGTCTGCATAACAGTAAATTTTGTGTTTTTTTTTTTTGTATGAATAAAAAATGAAAATAGAATGCAATAATAATATAAGAGGGACCTAGAGATGTGACTAATGAACAGAGGATATGTTATTTTAGTGCCAAGAATGTCTACATTGTTTATTCTGGACCCTATTTTGAAATTGGCATCTTTTTTAATTTGCATAAAATTGGCCAAATTGCCAATTTCTGACCACTTTATTGAGTAGTTCAAATCGGTAAATGGGCAGTTTCTTCTACTCAACTGATAGAAAAAACGAAGTTCTCAAGAAATAGCTATGAGTTTGGTCAACTGGAACAACGGAATTGACCAAAAAAAAAAGGGCTCAAAGTCAGCGAAATCTTCGATGCATATGTGTCGTCGAGACCGCTAAGTGAGTTTTCGGCCAAATTTCGTACTTTTGGTGTCATTACCATCGAGAAAAGATTCTCTATCATTTCATAAGAACAAATATTTTTTTTTTCAAAAAAATTTATCAACATAGAATGACAGTTTCAGAAAGGGGCCTGCAACAGTCAAAGGGTTAATAATGATACGAATATGTGCCAAACAGCCACCTTTTGTACTGATGTATTCTTTGGGATAAAAGGTTCATAAACTGAAATACCAGGAGCACAACTTGTTCTTAAGCTGCAGACCCCTCCCTCTGCAATCCTATTAGCAAGAGGCAAGTATGTAATGAACATTCTGTCTTTACAAGTACAGTACAGTACATATGAAAATTACAAACAAGAAATTTGGGTGGGAGGCATCAGGCAAGATCCTCCAAATCTAAAATCATATAGAAATACTGTACACTGCAGGTATCTTGAAACAAAAATATAAATGATAATTACTGCATAATGATTAAATATATTTACTACACTGGCATGAAATAAACAATCATATTTTTTTCAGTGAAGGTTAAGATGATCCTTTACTTTTGAATGATAAGAATGCTTGTAATAATTTGATGTTAGATGACACTAGTTTAGAAGCATTTAACAAGGTGGAAAATCGAAAAGATTCTGACAAAAAAATAAATTGTGTGGCATTTGCTGTACTGACTACTTTTACTGCTTGAACTATTAATAAGACAATACTCTAGAAGCTACTTTAAAGCTTCATTTTACAATATATTATTCCAAACAGTTCAGGTAATGTAGCAACTTTGAAAAAATGCTCCTAAACCAGGCATATTTCATATGCCTGCAGTGAGTTATTCTATATAGTAGTGCCTGAGCTGTGAGCAGAGCCTCAGCATATGCACACACAGCCTGAAGGAGGGAGTCGCACCCTCACACCCAGGAAGTAACAAGTGTACAGTAAATGAAGAAAGTGATAGCAAGCAATAAGGGATAACTCTCAAACCTGTCTGTAAGGAATCCACTAAACAGTTACAAAAGACTAAGAATCAAAGTACTGTACTGCACAGTAATGGTTTTCAAAAGGAATGAGAGAAGTTTGGTAGAGAACTACAGATATACAGTGGTACCTTGACTTATGAGTGCCCCAACTTACAAGTTTTCCGAGTTGCAAGCTGTTGCTCGGCCGACTTTTTGCTTTGAGTTGAGAGCCAAAATCCGAGTTATGAGCAAAAAAAAAAAAAATTACTAAAAAAAAAAATTTACTGAAAATGGCATTTGACAAGAACCCCAGTCTAAATGGCACAATGAAAGATGGTTTTGGGACTTGGTACTTATAAAACAATGCTAGTGCAATGTTCTCACTGGTGGTAATTGTTTAATTATTTTTAGTTATTCTACAAAAAAAAAATAAAGTTGTTAAGGTTTTGACATTTGCAAAATATCTTGCCCTTTACTCCCACACAAATCCCAAAACATTTAGAATATTTCCAATATTCCACAAACCAATTGTAGAACAATCATTTTTTTATGATTCCTGTCAATATTATCATTTACTTTCAAATTCAAATTTATTTATTTATTTGCAAGTAGTACATTAAGATTATGCATTTACAATAATGGGTTGCAATGCAAAGAGAGCCTCTATTATGCCTAGGCATTATGGGCCGACTTAATTTAACCCTTTGACTGTTTTCGACGTATAAATACGTCTTACGAGCCAATGTTTCTGACGTATATATACTCAATAATTCTAGCGGCTTCAAATCAAGCGGGAGAAAGCTGGTAGTCCCACATGTGAGAGAATGGGTCTGTGTGGTCAGTGTGCACCACATAAAAAAAATCCTGCAGCACACATTGCATAATGAGAAAAAAAAAAAAACGATCGTTTTTTTGGAATAAAACGCCGACTTTGAGGTGTATTTTCGTATAGTATTTATCGTTGTATTCGCGTTTTCATGGTCTTAGGTGATAAAATGGAAAACATATTACAGAAATAGAGATGATTTTCATTACTTTGACGATGAAAACGACCTTGAAACTGAGCTCAAAGTAGTGGAAGTGTTCGATTTTTACCAATGTTCAGGAGTAAATAAATCACACCACACGTCAACTAGGGAGTCTAATATTCTTTCACTAGTGCACTGATATTATTTATACCATTTTTACAATAATGCAGTAGTCTGCATAACAGTAAATTTTGTATTTTTTTGTATGAATAAAAAATAAAAATAGAAAGCAATAATAATATGAGAGGGGCCTAGAGATGTGACTAATGAACAGAGCATATGTTATTTTAGTGCCATGAATGTCTACCTTGTTTATTCTGGACCCTATTTTGAAATTGGCATCTTTTTTAGTTTGCGTGAAATTGGCCAAATTGCCAATTTCTGACCACCATATTGGGTAGTCCAAATTAGTAAATGGGAGGTTTCTTGTACTCACCTGATAGATAAAATGGAGTTCTAAAGAAATAGCTATGAGTTTGGTCAACTGGAACAATGGAATTGGCTGCTGAAAATAGGGCTCAAAGTCGGCGAAATCGCCGATACGCATATGTCGCCGAGACCGCTAACTTCGCGGGAGCATAATTCCATGAGTTTTCGACCAAATTTTGAACTTCTGGTGTCATTACCATCAGGAAAAGATTCTCTATCATTTCATAAGAAAAAATAGTTTTTTTTTTAAAAATTGAGCGACATAGAATGACAGTTTCAGAGAGGGGCCTGAAACAGTCAAAGGGTTAATGCCTTACTGACTACTTAACACTAAAGAAATTTATCATAGTTGTACAGTACAGTGGACCCCCGGTTTACGATATTATTTCATTCCAGAAGTATGTTCAGGTGCCAGTACTGACCAAATTTGTTCCCATAAGGAATATTGTGAATTAGATTAGTCCATTTCAGACCCCCAAACATACACATACAAACGCACTTACATAAATACACTTACATAATTGGTCGTATTGGGAGATGATCGTAAACTGGGGGTCCACTGTAGTTCTATTACTTATAAGTGAATTGAATTTATACAAACAAGGATATATTCATATATTCAAAAATGCTTTTTATGAGACATGATTCAACAGTAGTTTACAGTATAAGAATACTACAATTTGGTAAACGGCAGTACTGCTTTTGGTAGGTATGTATACTTCAATAATAAATGGTGAGCTTCATGAAATAAGTCAATAACTTACTTCCGAGATACAGTGGACCCTCGGCTATCGGCCAACTCGGTTATCGCCCAGTTTTTTGGCCGAAATTTTATGCTGGTTATCGGCTGTTATTTCGCTCATTGGCTGTATTAAACGTGTCCACCCTCCAGCCACTTGCACATTTGGGAGTCAGTCTGGCTGTCTCTGGGTGAGTGAGGAAACTTCTGCTCATTCATGCAAACATTTCACTATAATCCATTGTTTTTTGTGGCTATTGATTGAGTGCAACTGCAAAATAAGCCACCATGGGCCCAAAGAAAGTTTCTACTGCGAGGGGAGAATGTGCCTTTTTCAGTGATTCAGTGATTCTACTATATGTACGATATTAAAGCAGCAGATGATGAAGGCTATAGTGCCAGCCAGCAATAAAGTGTAGCATTAACAGCACAGCAAGTAAGTTAAATGATTAAGCGATAGAAAAAGGACGACAAAAAAGTCTTCCATTGCTGTTGGAGGTACAGTGGACCCCTGACCAACGGCGGCATCGACTAACGCCAAATTCGTCTAACAGCGCTCTTTGGTGTAAAAAAAAATGGCTCTACCAATGGCGAAAAAATCACCTAACGGCTTTCGTCCCAAACATGTCCATGCAGCCGGAGTGTGGCCTGCGTGGGCCCAGCCACTCCAAGACTCAGTGTGCCATTGTTTACAAGCCATTGCAGTCGATTCCACATGTACCTGCTATATATTTTGTATTATTCCAGTGTTTTTAGTGCTTGTAGCTGCTAAATAAGCCACCACGGGCCCCAAGAAAGCTTCTAGTGCCAGACCTTTGGTAAAAAGGGTGAGAATTACTATGGAAATGAAGAGATACATCATTGAAAAATATGAAAGTGGAGTGCGTATGTCTGAGTTGGAAAGGCTATATAACTAACCCCATTCAACCATCACTACTATCTTGGCGAACAGAAAGGCAATCAAGGAAGCTGTTGTTGTGAAAGGTGCAAGTATGCTTTCAAAAAAGAAATCACAAATAATTGAAGAGGTGGAGAGACTGTTGTTGGCGTGGATAAACAATAAACAATTATTAGGAGATAGTGTTTCTCCGTCATTAATATGTGAAAAGGCAAGGCAGTTGCATGATGATCTCATTAAGAAAATGCCTCAAAATAGTGATGATATTGATGAATTTAAGGTCAGCAAAGGGTGGTTTGAGTGATTTAAGAATTGTAGTGGCATACACAGTGTGGTAAGGCATGGTGAGGCTGCCAGTTCAGACAAAAAAGTGGCTGAAAAATATGTGCAGGACTTTAAGGAGTACACAGACACTGAAAACTTAATACCTGAACAAGTGTTTAATTGTGACGAAACAGGCCGGTTTTGGAAGAAAATGCCAAACAAGACTTACATTACTCAGGAGGAAAAGGTACTCCCAGGACATAAGCCTATAAAAGACAGGCCGACATTAATGTTGTGTAGTAATGCTAGTGGTGATTGCAGATTATTATTATTATAATCAAGGGGGAAGCACTAAACCCGGAGGATTATACAGCGCCTGGGGGGGATGTGGAAGGCATTCAGGATTAATTCAGGGAACTGGAGCACAGATCCAATTCCCTAAATCAAGAGCCCCTCACCAACATCAAGGAACCTTCCTTGAGGGGGGGGGGGTGATTGCAGAGTGAAGCCTTTATTGGTGTATCACTCTGAAACTCTCAGTGTTTTCAAGAAAAAAAATATTGTTAAGGGTAATTTGTGTGTTGTGGAGATCAAACACTAAGGCATGGGTGACTAGGGAAATTTTCCTGGACTGGTTTTATGGTGTGTTTGGCCCCACTGTGAAAAATTACCTAATGGAAAAGAAATTGTCACTTAAGTGCCTCCTGGTTATCCTGCTCATCCTCACGACTTGCAAGAGCAAATTGCAGGGGAGTTTAGCATTGTTAAAGTGAAGATTTTGCCTCCTAATACAACTCCTCTCCTCCAGCCCATGGACCAGCAGGTCATTTCAAATTTCAAAAAACTCTACACACAAGCAGTGTTTCAAAAACGCTTTGAAGTGACCTTAGACACTGAAGATTTTTCGAAAGATCACTTCAATATCCTCAGTTGCATAACCCTTATAGGTAAGTACTTTGAACTCTGCTTGGAGGAACTTGCAGGACTTTGAACTATGCTTGGAGGAAACTGTGGCCACAATGTGTACAAGAGTGGGATTTTGAAGGGTTTGGGGCTAACTCTCAGGAGCCTATGCCAGTTGTGGAAGCTATTGTGTCATTGGGGAAGTCCATGGGATTGGAGGTTTGTGGCAAAGATGTGGAAGAGTTGGTGCAGAACGACAATGAAAAACTAACCAATGCAGACCTGCAAGAGCTTGAGGTGCAACAGCAACAGATCACAGCTCAGGAATGTGCTTCAGAGCAGGAGGAAGAAGTTGCCTTCGTCAAGGATTAAGGAAATATGTACAATGTTTACAAAGGTGCAAGCATTTATGGATGAATTTTATCCTGTCACAGCTGTTGCAAGCCGTATTGGCAACATGTACAATGACACTCTTGTGTCCCAATTTAGGAAATCCTAAGGGCACGTGAGAAACAGAGCTCTCTGGACAGATATTTTGTGCGACAGGGGTCCAGTGACTCTCAAGCTGGTCCTAGTGGCATTAAAAAACCAAGAAGGGAGGTAACCCCACCATAGGATTTGGTACCTGAAGCCTTTATGGAAGGGGATTCCCCTTCCAAACAATAGAAAACCTGAATCTCCCCTACTGCTGGCACATCACTCATCAACAACTCCACAATAAAGGTAAGTGGCATTTAATTATTGTTTATTTTACATGGACCATTTGTTTCTGTGTAGGGAAATGTATATTTCATGTTAAAAAAATTTGTTTTGTTTAATACGTTTGGGTGTCTGGAACAGATTAATTATATTTCCATTATTTCTTATGGGAAAAATTAATTTGACTAACAGCTAATTCGACTAAAGACTAGCTCTCTGGAACGGATTAAAGCCGTTGGTCGAGGGTTCATTGTATATAGGGCCACTGATAACATGCTGCCCTGCATATCTTCCACCACCCTAAATCTCTACCAGCATCTCAATAATCACTTTATTTCTTTACATTTTCCACAATAACCACTTTATTTCTTTACATTCTCTAATATGTTTCTATACAATATTTCTTATTTATAAATTACGTACATTGTTTCAGTGTGACTAGTGGTGGCGGCCACTATATGTATGGCTTATGCTGTCAGTGGCCCTTATAAACCCAACAACCACATTGCCACTAGCCACATACGTTATGACATATTTTTATTCATTCTAGATTATATATCATGTTTCTAGGTTATTAACCCTTTGACTGTTTCGGTCGTATATATACGTCTTACGAGCCACTGTGTTTGACGTATAAATACTCATAAATTCTAGCGGCTTCAAATCAAGCAGGAGAAAGCTGGTAGGCCCACATGTGAGAGAATGGGTCTGTGTGGTCAGTGTGCACCATATAAAAAAAATCCTGGAGTATGCAGTGCATAACGAGAAAAAAAAACTCCAAAAGTTTTTTTAATTAAAATGCTGAATTTGTGGTCTATTTTTGTATAGTATTTATAGTTGTATTCTCGTTTCCTTGGTCTCACTTGATAGAATGGAAAACATATTATAGAAATAGAGGTGATTTTGATTGGTTTTACTATGAAAAACCTGGAAATGGAGCTCAAAGTAGGAGAAATGTTTGATTTTTGATAATGTTCAAAAGTAAACAATTGATGTCACTGTCCAATAAATGTCCAACTAGCCATTCTAATATGCAGTCATGAATTGGTTGACATTATTTGTACAATTATTACAGTATTGCAGTAGTTTGCATAACAGTAAACCTTCTATTTTTTGCTTGAATAAAAATTCAAAATAGAAAGCATGAGTAATATCAGAGGGGCCAGGAGACATGACTGATGAACAAAGAAAATGTTGTTTTAGAGCCAGGAATGTCTGCAGTGTTCATTCTGGACCTTATTTTGAAATTGTCACATTTTTTAATTTTCATGAAATTGGCCAAATTGCAAATTTCTGACCACATTACTGGGTAGTTGAAATTGGTAAATGAGCAGTTTCTTGTACTCAATTGATAGAAAAAACGGAGTTCTAAAGAAATAGCTATGAGTTTGGTCGACTGGAACAATGGAATTAGCCGAAAATAGGGCTCAAAATGAGTGAAATCGCCGATTTGTAAACATTGCCGAGGTCGCTAACTTCGCAAGAGCGTAATTCCGTCAGTTTTCCATCAAATTTCATTCTTTTGGTGTCATTACAATTGGGAAAATATTCTCTATCATTTCATAATAAAATATATAAATATATTTTTTTTTTTAAATTTTGCGACACCAGGAGACACCTCAGGACTGGGGGTTGCGACAGTCAAGAGGTTAATATTGTTTATTATGCCCTATTAGATGAATTGTGATAGATAAATAAGCCGTAGAGTTGATATTTGCGCCAAGAAGAGTCTTCAATTAAAGTAAAAGTGATGTTAAATGTTCATTTATCCATTTCATTTAATTCTCATTGTTTTGTGTATGTAAAACTAAAGTTAATCTTTAAAAAATTTATTTCTTGTTAATAGAATGGACCCTCAGTTAACGACATTAATCCGCTCCAGAGAGCTTGTCTTTAACCGATTCTGTCGTTATCCGACTTAATTTCCCCATAAGAAATAATGAAAATCCAATTAATCCGTTCCTGGCACCCAAAAGTATTAAACAAAAATTTTTTACATGAAATATACATTTCCCTACACAGAAAACAATGAGACATGCAGAATAAACAATACTAAAATGACACTTACCTTTACTGAAGACTTATTGATGAGTGATGAGATGGGAGGAGGGGAGAGGATGGAGGTGTATTATTGTTTGGAAGGGGAATCCCCTTCCATAAGGACTTTAGGTATCAAATCCTATTCTGGGGTTACCTCCCTTCTTTGTTTTTTAACCCTTTGAGGGTCGCCAGGCCCTCTCAGAGACTTGTTCTCAGGGTCGCCCAAATTTCCCGAAAAAAAAAAAATATTCTTATGAAAAGACAGAGAATCTTTTCCCGATCATAATGACACCAAAAGTATGAAATTTGATGGAAAACTTTTGGAATTATGCTCTCGTGAAGTTAGCGGTCTCGACAATGTTTACGCATCGGCGATTTTGCCCACTTTTCAGCCAATTCCAGGGTACTAGTCGACAAAAATCATAACTATTTCGCCATAACTCCATTTTTTCTATCGAATGAGTACAAGAAACCACCCATTTACCTATCTCAACTATCCAATAAAGTGATCAGAATTTAGCAATTTTGCCAATTTCACACAAATTTCAAAAGATGCCAATTTCCGAATAGGGGCCAAAATAAACAAGAAAGACATTCCTGGCACTAAAATAACAAGTTCTCTGTTCGTTAGTCACATCCCCAGGCCCCTCTTATATTTCTTTGGCTTTCCACTTTTGAATTTTTATTCTTACAAAAAATAAAAGATTTACTGTTATGCAGACTACTGCATTAGTGTAGAAATGGTATAAATAATATCAGCGCACTTGTGAAAGAATATTAGACTCGCCAGTTGACGCTTGGCATGATTTGTTTACTTTTGAACTTTAGTAAAAATCGAACGTTTCTGCTACTTTGAGCTCAATTTCAAGGTACTTTTCATTGTAAAACCAGTCAAAATCATCTCAATTTCTGTAATATGTCTTCCATTCTATACAATGAGACCAAGAAAACTAGAATACAACAATAAATACCATACGAAAATACAGTGCAAAGCCGTTGTTTTAATTAAAAAACACGGTCAAAGTTTTTTTTTTCTCATTACGCACTGTGTGCTGCAGGATTTTTTTTATACTGTGCACACTGACCACATAGACCCATTCTTTCATATGTAGGTCTACCAGCTTTCTCTCACTAGATTTGAGGGCACTAGAATTTAGGCACACTAGTACATCAAAAACCCTGGGGAATAAGCCGTACTAGTACGGCCAAAACCCCTAATGGGTTAATGCCACTAGGACCAGCTTGAGAATCACTGGACCAGTCACACCAAAAATCTGTCCAGAGAGCTCTGTTTCTGGAGTCTCTAAGATTTCCCTAAAATGGGACACAATATTGTCATAAGACGTCTACTGAATTAATGATGAGGAATATTTGCTTTTTGGGGGTCACTCTCTTGATGGGACATAGCAGATAGTGAAAAAAAAAATAGGGGTTATGAAAACAGTTGCCTTACAATTCTGCCAATGCCCTTTGGCAGAAATTTTCAGCTTTCTGCCCAAATTGGGAAGTCATATACATATTCTCTTAATAGAGACTATTTTATTTGGTTCCTGAACCAGAAGTAACTTGAAATTGGCCTGAAAATTGCAGAAATATTTGATTTTTAAAGATTTTCCAGAGAATGAGTAAGGCTCTTCCTCCCCTCCTTCTACACTCACAGTCTGTCTTCTGGGTTTTTACTAGGTGTGATTCAATTACTGGGATGCTGTAAGCCATGACCAATCATTCCTAGTTAAATTTTATTATTCAAGAAATTGAGTATATCTCTGACTTCTCCTGTGATGATTTCAAAATGAAAGGGAAGTGTAATACAGGTCCGCCATCACAAATCCGGCAATCAGTTATTAGGCACTAATTTTGGCTAGCATAATTTCAAATTTCCAGGGTCGCCACACCAACCTGCTGGTACTGTTTGGTGACGATACTTGCTGCATAAGTCATTCCAATTTCTTTTTCTCCATTTATTGTTTTAACCTGCTTACTTTTAGCCCTAGCCATGGTTCCAATGAATAAAAGAAATGCTTCTCATTATGTAAAGCACCTACACAGTACATTATCCATTAAAGATAAGGTGGCTTTGAAGCCACTGTCGGCTGCCATGAGCTCAGTCTCATGAAGCAGGAGAATATGCTTTATTATTATGCTAATATCAACGCTACAGCTTATTTGCCTATCACAACTGATCTAATATGACATAAGAAACAATATAAATAACATAAAACATGTTAAATACTCCAGAATGAATAATATTTGGCATAACACCGAGCAATTCGATGGAGGTATGAAGACGATACGGTATACAAATACCATTCTCCTATCCCTATCTTGGGGGCTTATATTAGAGAAAAAGGAGTGTAGCACAGGGCTAACTGTGATATACACTCGTACTGCACCATAAACCTGAAACAAAAAAGTTATTTTCTCTATGTAGATTATCACACATAGCAGCATATGTGTAGAGAACCTAGGATAACCCAAAAAAGTCAACGTGGCTTATTTTTAGTACCTGGCTTGGGTTAGCCATATATGATTTTTGGTAAATATTCGATTCCCAGCCAGGGTAGAAACATTAGGCGTGTTTCTTTATACCTGTTGTCTATGTTTACCCATAAGTAAATGGGTACCTGGGTGTTAGCCAACTAGTGTGGGCGTTATCCTGGGACACTGACCTAATTTTCTTGAAATACTCTGCATAACAAGCAGCTTTCTATATAGTAGTATGTCACTGATGTCAGCTAGGCCTGTATACCTTGTACATGTACGTGTAGTAAAAAAAGATATTATTATTATTATTATATTATTTTCTTAGTTGTTTGTTGGGTTATCTTATTCAAACTTGGGCAATGTATGATGGAAAGATACTTCTTAACGTACACCAAAAATGAAAGAAATCAGACCACAAATAGCGGAGTTCATTTCTCAGCCATTAGCGGCATATTTTTGTATGTTTTTTTATGGTTATATTCTCATTTTTTCGGTCTCATTTGATAGAATGAAAGATATATTACAGAAATAGATATGATTTTGATTGCTTTCATGACGAAAAGTACCTTGAATTTGCGCTCACAGTAGCAAAAATGTTCTATTCTTTAGCGAAGCTCAAGAGTAAACAAATGACGTCACCGTCCAATACCTGTCTGCCTGCCAGTCTAAATTCCAATACGGCGTCAAGAATGGGTTGAAATTATTTATACAATTATTACAATAATGCAGCAGTCTGCATAACAGTAAATCTTCTATTTTTTTGTGAATAAAAATTCCAATTGGTAAGCAAGAGTAATATAAGAGGGGCCTGGAGCCATGACTAATGATCAAGAGAAAATGTTATTTTAGTGCCAGGAATGTCTGCATTGTTTATTCTGGATCCTATTTTGAAATTGACATCTGTTGAAATTTGTGTGAAATCAGCCAAATTGCCAATTTCTGACCACTTTATTGGGTAGTTGAAATAAGTGAATGGGCGGTTTCTTGTACTCAGTTGACAGACTAGAAGTAAATAAGTTTATTCAGGTATACACAAATACAGTTACAAATATTATCATATATAGCAGTGTATGTATAGAGAACCTAGGATAACCCAGGAAAGTCAGACAGTGACTTATTTCCAGTACCTGGCTTGGGCTTGCCATATATGATTTTTGGTAAATATTTTTTTTCTCAGTTGTTTGTTGGGCTATCTCATTGAAACTTGGGCAATGTATGATGGAAAGATGCTTCTTAACGTACAACAAAAATAAAAAAGATGGACGATAAATAGGGGAGTTCACTCCTCACCCATTAGCCGCCTCTTTGCAGTATATTTTCGTATGTTTTTTATGGTTGTATTCTCAGTTTTTTGGACTCATTTGATAGTATGGAAGATATATTACAGAAATAGACATGCTTTTGATTGCTTTCATGACAAAAAGTACCTTAAAATTGAGCTCAAAATAGCAGAAATGTTCGATTTTTGCCGATGTTCAATGAACTTTGTGTAAGTCAAGTTGGTTAATTTTATTAATTGTATTCTAACCTAACCACTCTGTAATCCGGCAAACTCAGTAATCCGGCACACTACAGGCCCCGATGATGCCGGATTTTTGATGGAGGACCTGTATAGGAAATGCTTGGGGACATGATTAATGAATAGATGAAATGGTGCTTTAGTGCCTGCAATGTCTACAGTGTTTATTTTTTTAATCTCTTTTTTTTTTAATTTGGAATTTTTTTAATTTTGAGTAAAATTGGCCAAATTACTGACTTCTATGCACTTTTTAGAGTAGTTTTGATAGTTGAATGGGGAGTTTCCTGTACTCAATCGACAAAACAGAAGGCATACTAGCGTAATAATTAAGAATTTTTTTGAATTGAGTAATACAATTGACTTAAAATAAGACTCAAAATGGGCAAAATCACCGATGTGTAAATTGCACCCAGACCACTAAATTTGTGCCTGCGTAGTTCTGTAAGCTCTCTGTCAAATTTCATACTTTCATGCCATTACCTTCACAAACACATTCCGCTGTTTTTTTTTTTTTTTTGTTTTTTGTTTTTTTTGAAAATGTGGACACTGAACATTCAATTTCAGGGTTTTGGACAGTGAAGGGGGTTAAATGTGTGTACAACTGCTTGTGGGTTACTTTCTCAAGCATAATTGCAATATAACCCTCGAAGGAGGCTTCTTGATGCCAGTGAGGGACTCATGATCTAGGAAATTGGATTTGTCATCACCTTCCTCTGGTCAAAGTTGATTGACTCCCACTCCTCCATGCGCTGTATGATCTCCAGGGGTTTAATGCTTCCACATACAGTATAAGTTGATAGCAATGGCATAATAGAAATTGGACTGCAGTTAACAACATCGGTTCAATCACCACCTTTGTGGATGGGAGTTATACTGGAAACATTTTTGAATACCTGGAAATGTTTGCTTTTATGGAGAGTTGCTGATAAGTATTGCTATAGCTGGAAATAATACTTGTGTAGTTTTTTGTAGATAACTGTAGAAACTCTAAGTTCCAGGCTACTGATGTAATGTGAGAACTGATGTGATGAGTAACAGCTTTTTTTCACTTTCAAATGCATGTAAAATGCTTGATAACAAGTATATACTATCATATACACCTACCATCCGACTTATGACCTGCTCGACATACAACGACTCGACTTACGACCGTGTTTTTTATGCCAAATTTCTGGGAAATAAACAAGTGTTTGTGTTGTACACAGTGTTTATCCTAAACCTTACAGTATAAAATACAGTATTAACAGCATAAAAAGTAAAATAAAAAATGAAATACCAAAATAAAACAATAAAATAAAGACATCAAAAAAATGTTATGTTGATATTCAGTAGTAAAGTTCAACTTACATCCATTTCAACTTACGACCGGTTTCTCGGAACCGAACTTGGTCGTAAGTCGGATGGTAGGTGTATTAAGTGAACAATACAGCTAGGCCTAAAAAATGCATATACATTACACATTTTTTTTTTTCAACAATCCGGCCATATCCTACCTACGCAGGGTGACCTCAAAAGAAAAACTAAAGTCTTTCTTTTTAAATTTATTAATACACATTAGTGAGTGGTGAATATATTTATTGTAGAAAGTCAGAATAAATAAAGAATGGGTAAAATTGAAAACTGTTATCTTAGCGAAATGCCAAAAAGCGAAGCACTTTAAAGTGGGGCCCCTCCTGTACCTCTTTGCTTTTTATAACATTGGTTAGCTGTTGCTGTTACATTTAATCGTTTGCTCGAGTAGCTCAGTAAAATTGTGCATCAAAGCATGTTTTCCAGTCCATACTGCTTTTATTAAATCTTTTCACAGTATTTTTTTGTACATTTTTTTTCACTTTTAACCCTTTGACGGTTTCAGTCGTATATATGCGCCTTATGAGATACCGTGTTTGACATATATATACTCATAAATTCAAGCGGCATCAAATCAAGCAGGAGAAAGCTGGTAAGCCCACATGTGAGAGAATGGGTCTGTGTGGTCAGTGTGCACCATATAAAAAAAAATCCTGGAGCACGCAGTGCATAATGAGAAATTAAAATGCTGACTTTGTGGTCTATTTTCGTATAGCATTTATGGTTGGAGGGAGAGAGTATGGAGGAGGCGAATATATTCAGATATTTGGGAGTGGACGTGTCAGCGGATGGGTCTATGAAAGATGAGGTGAATCATAGAATTGATGAGGGGAAAAGGGTGAGCGGTGCACTTAGGAGTCTGTGAAGACAAAGAACTTGGTCCTTGGAGGCAAAGAGGGGAATGTATGAGAGTATAGTTTTACCAACGCTCTTATATGGGTGTGAAGCATGGGTGATGAATGCTGCAGCGAGGAGGAGGATGGAGGCAGTGGAGATGTCATGTCTGAGGGCATTGTGTGGTGTGAACATAATGCAGAGAATTCGTAGTTTGGAAGTTAGGAGGAGGTGCGGGATTACCAAAACTGTTGTCCAGAGGGCTGAGGAAGGGTTGTTGAGGTGGTTCGGACATGTAGAGAGAATGGAGCGAAACAGAGTGACTTCAAGAGTGTATCAGTCTGTAGTGGAAGGAAGGCGGGGTAGGGGTCGGCCTAGGAAAGGTTGGAGGGAGGGGGTAAAGGAGGTTTTGTGTGCGAGAGGCTTGGACTTCCAGCAGGCATGCGTGAGCATGTTTGATAGGAGTGAATGACGACAAATGGTTTTTAATACTTGACGTGCTGTTGGAGTGTGAGCAAAGTAACATTTATGAAGGGGTTCAGGGAAACCGGCAGGCCGGACTCGAGTCCTGGAGATGGGAAGTACAGTGCCTGCACTCTGAAGGAGGGGTGCTAATGTTGCAGTTTAAAAACTGTAGTGAAAAGCAACCTTCTGGCAAGACAGTGATGAAGTGAATGATGGTGAAAGTTTTTCTTTTTCGGGCCACCCTGCCTTGGTGGGAATCGGCCAGTGTGATAATAAAAAAAAAAAAATATGGTTGTATTCTCATTTTCATGGTCTCATTTGATAGAATGGAAAACATATTATAGAAATAGAGGTGATTTTGATTGGTGTCATTATAAAAAGAACCTGGAAATGGAGCTCAAAGTAGGGAAAATGTTTGATTTTTGTCGATGTTCAAAAGTAAACAAATTATGTCATTGTCCAATAAATGTCCAATTAGCCATTCTAATATGCAGTCATGAATGGGTTGACATTATTTGTACAATTATTACAGTATTGCAGTAGTCTGCATAACAGTAAATCTTCTATTTTTTGTTTGAATAAAAATTCAAAATAAAAAGAGTAATATCAGAGGGGTCTGGAGACGTGACTGATGAACGAAAAAAAATGTTGTTTAAGAGCCAGGAATGTCTGCATTGTTCATTCTGGACCCTATTTTGAAATTGTCATATTTTTTAATTTTTATGAAATTGGCCAAATTGCAAATTTCTGACCCCGTTATTGGGTAGTTGAAATTGGTAAATGGGGAGTTTCTTGTACTCAATCGATAGAAAAAACGGAGTTCTAAAGAAATAGCTATGAGTTTGGTCGACTGGAACAATGAAATTAGCCGAAAATAGGGCTCAAAGTGGGCGAAATCGCCGATTTGTAAATTCAGTGGTCCCTCGTTTTTCGTAGTTAATCCGTTCCTGGAGTTGCTACTATTAACGAAATCTACGATTTGCAAATCAATTTTCCCCATAAGAAATAATGTAAATACGTACAATTAATCCGTTCCTGACACCCAGAAGTATTAAAACAAATAAATTTTTTACATGATATATACATGTCGTACATAAACAATACAATGGGAAATGATGAATGAAACATTAACAGCATAACACTTACCTTTATTGGAGATTCTTCTTAGTGTATGGGAGACTGGAGGAGGACAGAGATTGGATTGTTTATAGTTTGGAAGGGAAATCCCCTTCCAGCAACACCTCAGGTACCAATTGCTTTTCTGGGGTTGCTTCTCTTCTCTGTTTCTTAATGCCACTAGGACCACCTTGAGAGTCACTGGAGTCCTGTTTCGCAAAACAACTGTGGAGAGGGCTCTGTTTCTGGCGTCTCTTTAACACTTCCCTAAAATGGCCCAAGACTTTGTCACTGTACATGTTGCCCACATGGCTTGCAACAACCTTGTCAGGGTGATGTTTCTCCATAAAGCTTTCCATCTTACCCCACATAGCAAAAATCTCTTTAATTTCTGAAGAAGGCACCATCTTCCATCTCTCTTCCTCCTCCTCTGAAGCAAGATTCTGAGCTGCGATCTGTTGCTGTTCCTGCTGAAGCTCTTGCAGCTCCTCAGTGGTGAGCTCTTTGTTGTGGTCTTCCACCAATTCTTCCACATCCTCCAAACTCACATCCAACCCCCATGGAACTCCCCAGTGCCACAATTGATTTAACAACAGACATAGGCTCATCAGGGTCAGTCCCAAACCCCTCTTGTCGACACAATCTGGCCACAATTATCTCCAGGCAGAGTTCAAAGTCCTGGTAGTCACTCCCTCCCAAGCCATACCTATAAGGGTTATGCAATGGAGGATGCTGAAGTGTTCTCTCCAAAATTCCCTTAGGGTCAAGTGAGTGTCTGTGGTCACAGTCAAGCACCTGTGAAACACTGCTTTGGTGTAGAGTTTTTTAAAGTTTGCAATGACCTGCTGGTCCATGGATTGGAGGAGAGAAGTGGTATTTGGGGGCAAGAACTTTACTGTGATGAACCCAAACTCCTCGAAAATTAGGTCATCCAAGTTTGGAGGATGAGCAGGTGCATTGTCCATTACTAGCAGGCACTTGAGATCCAATTTCTTTCCCAGGAGGTAATTCTTCACACTAGGGCCAAACACTTCATTGAACCACTCGACGAAAATTTCCCTCGTGACCCATGCCTTACTATTAGATTTCCAATACACACACAATTTACTCTTCATAACACTGTTTTTCCTGAACACTCTGGGATTTTCAGAATGGTACACTAGTAACGGCTTCACTTTGAAATCCCCACTAGCATTAGCACAGAACATTAGCGTCAGCCTGTCTTTCATAGGCTTTTGTCCTGGCATTGCCTTTTCCTCCTGTGTAATGAAGGTCCTCTTTGGCATTTTCTTCCAAAAGAGGCCTGTTTCGTCACAACTGAACACTTGTTCAGGTTTCAGTCCTTCAGCCTCTATGTACTCCTTGAATTCATGCACATATTTTTCAGCAGCCTTGTGGTCCGAACTGGCAGCCTCACCATGCCTTACCACACTGTGTATGCCAGTACGGTTCTTAAATCTCTCAAACCAACCTTTGCTGGCCTTAAATTCACTCACATCACCACTATTTTCAGGCAATTTCTTTACCAGATCGTTGTGCAACTGCCTAGCCTTTTCACAAATAATCCAAGTCATAAGAGTATCTCCTTCTAGTTGTTTTTTTTTTTTTTACACAGGGTTTGACAAGGTTAAGGATCCCTAGCTTTATTGACAGCTATTTACAGGTTAAGGATTCCTAACTTTATTGGCAAGCTAAGAGCTGTTACCTACATCAGCTCATTTGAAAGCATTTTTATTGTTATGAGACATACAAGTAGGGAACAGGATGAAGTTGGAGCCATCTGTGGGCCAGCATTTTCATTTGATCAACTGACGTTATCTCGTTGACATCATTATGCTGTACGAATGTGTTCCATACTCGAGTCATCCTGGGTATGTATGATCTCAGATGGAGTGATGTTCTGGAGAAGGGTACAGCCAGAGTGAAGTTGCTGCTTTCTGCCCGTCTTGTGGCATAAAAGCTTGTTTCACGCTGTCCTCGAAGTGGATCCAAGTGTGGTATTTTGACAATATTGGCCTTGTACATAACAGTAAGGCCACCCACATCCCTCCTATGTTGAAGGCTCTGCTGAAATGACAGATCTATCGAGGATGGGTCCAGGCGAGAGATGAGACGTCTTGCTCTGTTCTCTACTCTGTCAAGCAGTCGCAGATGAGAGGGGGGACAGGCAAACCAAGTAAGTGGAGCATACTCAAGGTGTGAGCGTACTTGTGCCTCGTACAGGATCTTGCAACCCCTACTGTCAAGCAGATGCGAGATACGGCGAAGTGCTGTAAGCTTCCTGGCTGCCTTGTTTGCAAGATTTACAACATGGTTCTTCATTTATCAACACCAAAAATAACTTCTCAACCTCTTCGAGTACTGGTGATCTCATTTTTGTCAGCATAGTTACCCCCTTTGCAACAACAGTGTCCTTGATTTCCTTTTTCTTGGCCACTATGGAACATATGGTTGTGTAGGGTTTCTTATAGATCCTGGCCAGTTCGGCCGCACTTGTACCACTTTCATATTGTTCAATGATGTTTTTCTTAAATTCAATCGTATTTCTCACCTTCTTTACCACAGGCTTGGCACTAGGAGCTTTCTTTGGAGCCATGGTAGCTTATTTAGTACTTGCAAGCACTAAAATAAATGGAATATTATGAAATATTTCGCTGGAGCACGGGAGGGGACCATCGCTCACTGGTAAACAATGCCAGACTGGCTGCCGCCCCGGCTCACGCTGTGGGTACGCGTCCCGGACGAACTACTACTTGCGAGTCAACCTATGAAAAGCGAGCCCATGTTTATACGAAAATATCCCTATGATTTCCGAAATCTATGATTGCCAAGAACTACGAAAAATGAGGGACCACTGTATCGCCGAGGTCGCTAACTTCGCGAGGGAGTAATTCTGTCAGTTTTCCATCAAATTTCGTTTTTTTGGTCTCATTACAATCGGGAAGAGATTCTTTATCATTTCATAAGAAATTTTTTTTTTTTTTTGGAAATTTTGCGACACCAGGAGACACCTCAGGATTGGGGGTTGCGACAGTCAAGGTGTTAACCATCTGAGGGTCCAGACCCCCTGATCTCAAACTTGCTCTCAGGGTCTCAAAAAAAAAAAAAAAAAAAAAATCTTGTGAAATAATTTTTTTTTCTGAAGGTAATGAAACCAAAAGTATGAAATTTGATGGAAAACTTTTAGAATTATGCTCTTGCAAAGTTAGCTGTTTACAAGATGCTAACGCATCAGCGATTCTGACCAATTTAAGTAACCCTATTTTGGGCCAATTCCATTGTTCCAGTCGACCAAACTCATAGCTATTTCACAAGTATTTATTTTACTCTACTAAATACAAGAAACCACCCATTTACCTATTTCAACTACCCAATAAAGTGATTAGAAATTGGTGATTTGGCCAACTTCACACAAAATTAAAAAACTGCCAACTTAAGAATAGGGTCCAGAATAAACAACGTAGACATTCCTGGCACTTAAAAAACATTTCTTCTGTTCATTAGTTACATCCCAAGGCCTCTCCTAAATTACGTTCTCTTTCCATGTTGTTGTAGATTCGCCGGTATAATTGTTTGGTCTGGGCCTTTTCCAAGAGGTGGCCTGGCCTTGGCTCCCTGTCATGGAAGTGTCTCAGACCAATGTTTGCCATGGGAGGAGGTACAAGTACCTCTTCAACTTCTGGGACCAGCTGTCCCCAGGCCTACCCCATTCCCCGCCCCCACGGGGCTCGGAGGGAGAAGCTAGGCACCTTGGGCTGCCACAAACCCCACCCACACTGGGCACAAAAGGGTATGGCAGCTGCACAGCAGCAGATGATGTTAGGAGGTGCAAAGGCAGCAAACACTACAGAATCCTTCTGGAGCCACAGCCCAGCTTTGGGCCTAAGACCGAGGGCTGGGAAAGCTCAAAAATGCCTCTTGCTGTGTGTGTTGCTGTTGCTACTACACTTGTCTGCTGCACTGTGACAACACAAAAATTATATGTATTATGCAGACTACTACATTATTGTAATAATTGTATAAATAATGTCAGTGCATTTCTAAATGTGTATTAGACCGGCCAGATGCATGTGTATTGGATGAGTGATGACATTTGTGTACTCTGGAATACCGGCAAAAATTAAACATTTCTGCTACTTTGAGCTCAATTTCAAGCTACTTTCAATTCAGAAACCAGTCAAAATCATCTCTATTTCTGTATTATTTTCCATTCTATCAAATGAGACCAAAAACTGAGAATACAGCCATAAAAAAATCATACGAAAATACACAGCAAAATCACTGTTTTAAACCAAAACAATAGTCACAGTTTTTTTTCACCAGTAGCTGGAGAATTTTTTTTAAACGGTGCAAAAGTACCGCACAGACCCATTCTCTCATATCTAGGCCAGAATTTACCACTCACAGCTTAACGGAGTGAGCTGAGCTCATGGCATAGAACTATGGGACCAACTCTGGCGCTTCAAAGCCGTGGAACTACAGGACTGACCCTGTAAGGATTAGTTGTGCTGTGACTGTAATTTTTATTTGATTGGATTTCCTTAACATTTTCTAAGTCAGTTAATAATATATGCAGTTTGTTGATAGGTGATGATTTTACCTGCCAATTTTGTTAGGGAGGTTTATCATAGATGCTTGAATTCTTAGCTACTGATATGTTGGCTCTCTGTATTTTTGTGAGATTCACCAAAACCCTCAAGGAGTTAGTAAATAATTCATTTTGGTTGACCATATTACTTGTTATGATTGAGATATTAGCCCCCAAGCTGTTGAAGGAAGATTCTGTGAAACTTTGTTCGCCTCTGGTCCTTTGCACCCGGAGATTGTTTTAGTGGTTGGGTTTCCTGAAGTCTTTCCCTACTAATAAACAGACGATCAATGACTTAAGGTAGCATAATATTCACCTCAATCTTCTTTCAACATTAAGTATCATTTTTCCCTTACTCAAAGTTCAGGGCAGGGAAAGGCACTTAACGTAAATATAAACATCCCCTTTGTCATGCCTCTTCATTGGCACTAGCACTATGTGGGATATTAGGGCATTATGTGAATGTTATCAAGTATATTTTAGCAACAGCACAAACAATAGAGTATTGGAGAGAGGTCACTAGGAGGTGGTAGATAATCCATGCCTGCATAAAGAAAACAGTAGTCTACATATAGGGATGACCAGATATGTGGAGGAACAGTAGTTTTCCTCAGAGGCCTAAGGAATAGACTTTGGACAAGATGATGCAATGCCAGATACGTAGTTATATTTCTCTTAACTCTTAAACTGTCCAAACGTAGATCTACAATTTTTCAACATTTGAAAGTATATTAAAAAATGTAGATCTTCTTTTTTTTTTTTACATTTGAAAGCGTGTAAAAAAACTCTGATCTACGTTTTTGTTTTTATATTTGAAAATATGTAAAAAACGTAGATATATTTTTGGAGCACTACACATGTGAATGTAGATTTATGTTTGGACAGTTTAACCCTTAAACTGTCCAAACGTAGATCTACGTTTTTTCAACATTTGAAAGTATGTAAAAAAAGTAGATCTTGTTTTCTTTTTTTACATTTGAAAACGTGTAAAAAAACTTTGATCTACTTTTTTTTTTGTTATATTTGAAAATATGTAAAAAAAAACATAGATCTACTTTTGGAGCATTACACATGTGAACATAGATCTGCTTGGACAGTTTAAGGGTTAAGGGTTAAATAAGAAAAAATTACTTCATTAATGGAGTAATTATTAGAAAATGCATTCCAGTCACATGTAGTGAAGCATATTAAGGCTTCAAAAGAGGAAATGCCCCTTTAAAAAAAAAAAAAGAAAAGAATGGAGCAATTATCAGGTTCCTCATATTACACAAGTCATTTATTAACCAAGTGTTGCAGCAAGTTACAAAAAATACTGGGTCTATGATGATGTGTCTTTGACTGAGGTACAGAGCCTGGCTCATGAAAAGGGAGGACTATTGTGGTTTTTCTATTGTAAAAGTATAACTCTTTCAGACCAAATACAATTGAAAAGTTGTAAAAGAAGAAACAGTGCTATGCGGTGTAAGAACTGCAGCAAACAGACATGAATGTTATCTTCTTCTTTCAACAAACTGGCCCTCTTCCACCAAGGCAGGGTGGCCCAAAAAGAAAAATGACAGTGTCTCTTTTTAACTTTAGTAATGTACATAGAAGAAGGGGTTACTAGCCCTTTGCTCCTGGCATGTTAGTCACCTCTTACGACATGCATGGCTTACGGAGGAATAATTCTGTTCCACTTTCCCATGGAGATAAGTGAAAACAAACAAGAACAAGTAAGAAAACAGAAAAAAAACCCAGAGGTGTGTGTATGTAGGTAGGTAGGTAGGTAGGTAGGTAGGTAGGTGTAGGTAGGTAGGTGTAGGTAGGTAGGTAGGTACGTGTAGGTAGGTAGGTACGTGTAGGTAGGTAGGTGTAGGTAGGTAGGTGTAGATACGTGTAGGTAGGTAGGTAGGTGTAGGTAGGTAGGTAGGTGTAGGTAGGTAGGTGTAGGTAGGTAGGTGTAGGTAGGTAGGTGTAGGTAGGTAGGTAGGTGTGTGTGTGTGTGTGAATATATATATATATATATATATATATATATATATATATATATATATATATATATATATATATATATATATATATATATATATATATATATATATATATATATATAATGTTTGTACATGCATGTGTAGTGTGACCTAAGTAGAAGTAGCTAGACATACCTGAAATCCTGCACATTTACAAGACAGAAAAAAAGACACCAGCAATCCTACCATCAAGTAAAACAATTACACACTTCCGTTTTACACACACTTGGCAGGATAGTAGTACCTCCCTAGGTGGTTGCTGTCTACCAACCTGCTATCTAGGATGGATGTCATCATACTTAAGACAAAAAAACAAAAATTTCTGATCAGTACTTACCGAGATACAGTGGCAGGAAGTTGACCCAAAATGACCGGGTGGCAGCAACATCAGTGACTTCCGCAAAATCCCATTTTTTTATTTTGCGTTTTTTATACTTTTTTCTTTTCTTTTCTATTTTTTTTCTTTTTCTAATAACATTTGTGGCCTGTGAGACCAGTATATTGTATTAGTGTATACTCATTGTATTCCACGCAATCAGGGCCGGATTACTGCATAGGCAAACTAGGCATTTGCCTAGGGCCTCACGCATTTGGGGGCCCCGTGGTCCAAGGGGTTCAGGGGCTCATCCAAGACTGCGCACATGGTGCAAGTACTCAACACGCCTTTGTTTACATTAGAACAGCTGTGTTTTCCCGCTAATGGGTGAGTATGGGAGATTCCTCTCCAATTTTCTGTAGTAATTACACGTTATCTAGACTTGTACTGTGACATATTAACTGAAGTGTTGTTGATAGACATTGATGTATATGGATAAATGTTTGTTTTCGCCTCTAAATGTTAAGGGAGGTACCTGATAGGGTTACTTGACCAGTAAAGACGCATTTTTGGTAAAAATACTATAAAGAAAAACCTAAAAATGCAAACTGACTTCCGTTGGTAGGTTTTAAAAGCACTTTGTCCTGTCTTTAAGTCTTTATCATTTCAATAACAGATCTCAATTGATTGATGTTCTACATCACTTCCGTCGCAAATGCTTAGTTTTCAAGTTGCGAAGGAAGTGATGAAGAACATCAATTAATTTACTATATATTTCCCCAGAAACACATAAGCCACATCAGAAAATCGTTGGTTGGGTGAAACTGAAAATTGTCCCTCCATTCTTTAATTCTCATGTCCTTATCTATGGTGGTAGGCCATATATCATGCAAAACATAATGATTAGTTTAGTTATGAAAATGGTAATATAAATATCATTGTGCATTGTTCTTGGACTCGGTATGATTTCTGTTTAAGTAAATTGGAGATCAAGGAGGATGAATTAGTAAAATATTCGTAGCCCAAATCATTAACCTAATCTATGGTAAAAGATCTGTATATGACTCCTTTCTGGTAACATTTTGAATTTTTAGAAGCGCAGCCAGAGGAAAGGGGGCTACAAGGGCCATATCTCCCCAATTGACAGAAAAAAAAATTAATAATAATTAAAAAATTAATAATAATTGATAATGAAAAATTTGTATTTGCATGATTACAGACAGTGATACATCCTCATTATGGCATCTCGTGAACGTGATGTTGGACGTTCTTATGCGAGTGGGTCACAGAAAAGAAAGAAGAAAATTCAAGAAGAACAGAAAAAGAAAGATGTAGGAAGCTGCAGAAAGATCACAGACATGCTCACGAAAACAGTTTCTGATGTTACCAGTACAGTTGAATCTGCAGATACGTCAGATCATACAGGAAGCCCTCCCTCCATTATTTCTCAGCCAGCATCTACTTCTTTTGTGTCTCCTCTCAATGTCTCAACGGACATTTCATCCACAGGATATGTCTTAAAAGATCCTGCCTCATGGCCAAATGTAATCCCAGATTCTCTACGTAATGCTTTCATTGCAGAAAACTTCAGTCAAACTCTGAACATTGACTTTAGGAAATCAGCAAGGATTTATGATGATGGAAGTTGTCGTTGTTTAAAGTCATCTATGATTTATAGGAAGCTTGCGAATTCAGAAACTGTGAAAAGATCATGGATGGTATACTCTGAAAGCTCAGGAAAAGTGTACTGTTCAGCATGCAAGCTATTTGCTACCAAAGAAAATACCTTCACACAGGGGTTCAATGACTGGAAAAATTCCAAGCGTTTCGAGGAACATGAAATAGCACCACTCACAGGAGCTGCATTTTAGCCAGTGTATTTCGTGCACAGAAAAAAGGCTTATTGGATTCTCATTTGGAAAATCAAATTGAAAAAGAGCGCACTTATTGGAGAAAAGTTCTAGAAAGAGTTGTTGCTGTTGTAAAATTCTTAGCTCTAAGAGGACTTGCTTTCCGTGGAGAAAATGAGGTTTTTGGTTCGGAAAACAATGGCAATTTCCTAGGGATCATAGAACTGCTAGCACAATCCGATCCATTCTTAGCAAATCATGTGTCACGCCTTGGGAATGCAGGAAGAGGCACTGTATCTTACATGTCATCTACTATATGCAATGAATTTATTGAACTGATGACTAAGAAGGTCCTCAATAACATTATAGCAGCTGTGAAAACTGCAAAATACTTTGCAATAAGTGTAGATTCAACACAAGATATTTCACATACAGATCAATTGACATTCATTGTTTGCTTTGTCGACTCCAGTGGTAAGCCTGTAGAGCGCTTTATAAAATTCATTCCTCTTTCAGGCCATGATGGAGAAACAATGACGAATGTAGTACTGGATACTCTGCTTGAACATGATCTCTCTATTATGGATTGCCGTGGCCAGAGCTACGACAATGCAAGTAACATGTCGGGTAAATATAATGGATTGCAAGCCCGTATCAAGCAAATCAACCCACTTGCTGAATATGTGCCCTGCTCAGCACATTCTCTTAACCTTGTTGGGTCATGTGCTGCGGAGTGTTGTGTCACGGCAGTTTCATTTTTTGGACTTTTACAAGCACTCTTTAAATTTTTCTCTGCTTCAATGCATCGGTGGAGTATACTCAAGTCAACCATTCATGGAGATGTCATCAAATCATTATCAACAACAAGGTGGTCAGCACAGCATGATGCAACACATGCTTTGAAAGACATCTTTGCTGAAATACGTTCTGCTTTGATCCAAATAGCAGAGGATGAAGACCAGACAGCAACTACAAGAAGCGAAGCAGCCAGCTTAGCATCAAAATTGGAAGATTTTGAATTGGCTTTACTCTGTGTGCTTTGGGACTGTATACTGGAACGGTTAAATGCCACGAACAAGACACTTCAGAAAATTGAAATTGAAATGGCTACTTGTGCTAACCTCTATGCAGGCTTAGTGGAATTTGTAAGCTCACTTCACAATGATGAAGCTTTTGAAATGTTTGAAGAGAAAGCTAAACTGCTGGTGAAAGACTACAGTTACCGGGCTGATCATCAGCGGTCAAAGAAGAGGAAACGCAATTTTGAAGAGTCAGACAATGAAATTGTGTTGCTACCAAGGCAGAAATGTAAGACAGCTACATACTTCGTCATTCTGGATTCACTGATTACAGAATTGGTGAAAAGAAAAGAAATCTACCTGAATCTCAATGACAAGTTTGGATTTCTGTTCAAAATTACTACTATGCCAGATGCAGAATTGAGAGAAGCTGCATTAAAGTTGCAACAACACCTTTCAGCAGATGTTCAGGACACATTTGTTGAAGAAATAGTTCATTTTTCTGGGTATATGAATCAGATTAAAGCTCCACCTGAAAAATGTGCGCCCTCAGCTGCTTTGAAACATTTAAGAAATGCAAGTATCTCAGAAACCTTCCCTAATGTTGACATAGTGTATCGCCTTTACCTAACACTTCCAGCTACTAACTGTGAAGGAGAACGTTCATTTTCTGTTTTGAAAAGAGTGAAAAACCAGCTCCGTTCAACAATGAGCCAAGACAAATTGTGTAACCTAGCCTTGTTGACCATTGAGTCTGATCTAACAAGAAATATTGATTTTCAGAAAATAATTGATGATTTTGCCAATATGAAATCCAGAAAAAAGTTTATTTAAGAAGTGCCTGTGAATATAAACAATTCTTTACTTTCTTGAGTTTATATGATTTGATAGTCTTATGCATGATGCAATGATAACAATAATGGTCAGTGATTTATAAAGGGAATAATAGTGCTGTAGTGGTTATGCTGAATATAATAGGTACATGATGTCACTACTTTAATAGCCTAATCTAGTAATACTATGCTGTCTTGAGTTTATTCTCTTTAAAATGCATGATTTAACAAGATAGTTATAATGGCTGTTGGTAAATGGTTGGTTTTGGTTGTCTTGATGTACTTTCCCTATTAAATTTAATCTAAATAGCCAGAATGTATTTAATTAGATCTCACACCGACCACCCCCCACCCCCAAGCTGGAAGGGGTCGCTTCGCTTACCCGTAACTCAAAGGGGGCCCGCCAATCTCAATAGCCTAGGGCACGGAGACTTCTTAATCCGGCCCTGCACGCAATAACTGCACTAATTTATCATTATATTGCTTACAAAACTTGTTTACAAGTTTATTGTAAACAAAATGATGAAAATATTAGTGCGGTTATTGTGTTGAATACAACGGTACCATATGGTACAATGGTGCCATAGGGTGCAATTGTACCATATGGTACAATATGGTACCATATGGTACAATATGGCACAATGGCACCATTTGGTACAATGGTACCATATGATACAATGGTACCATATGATACAATGGTACCATATGGTACATTGTACCATACAGTACAATGATACCATATCGTTCATTGTACCACATGGTACTGTTGTATTCAACACAATAAACACTAATATTTTCATTATTATTTTGTTTACAATAGTTGTTTACAACAAAAATATGTAAATGTTGTATATTAGTAATGTTCTGTTATATATTTACAAGTGTACAGGAACCTGACGTGTTCCTCGAGGTGGATGACAAAGCACTTTGTCTCGGAAACTGCAGAGTCAGTAGCTAGCTTGCGTCGCCACTCACTCAAGTCTTGGCTGGTGTCTCATGCCACCAACAGCTATTGACCATATGGTACATGGTATCATGTTACAGGGTACCATATGGTACATTGTACTATATGGTATAGGGTACCATGCAGTACAGGATAACATATGGTGCAGGGTACCATATGGTACGGGGTTACCATATGGCACAGGGTACCATACAGTACAGGATACCATATGGTACAGATACAGGGATAACTATTGAAATAAGTCACCCTGATATTTTTGGGTTATCCTAAGATTTTATATGTATGCTGCTATGTATGATAATCTACGTAATTGTATTTCTGTACACCTGAATAAACTTACTCAAGTGCATGTGGCATCATAAGTAAGTTTATTTAGTTATACACAAATAAAGTTACATAGCATATCATACTTAGCAGCATATGTTTGGAGAACCTAGGATAACCCAAAAAAGTCAGACTTAGTTCCATTAGGGTCCCTGTACCATATGGTATAATGTACCATATGGTATAATGCTCTGGTGGCCTGGTAGGGGCTCTGGTGGCCTGGTGGTTAACGCTCTCGCTTCACACGGCGAGGGCCTGGGTTCGATTCCCAGCCAGAGTAGAAACATTGGACGTGTTTCTTTCCACCTGTTGTCTATGTTCCCCATCAGTAAAATGGGTACTTGGGTGTTAGTCGACTGGTGTGGGTCGCATCCTGGGACACTGACCTAAGGAGGCCTGGTCACAGACCAGGCCGCGGGGGCGTTGACCCCCGGAACTCTCTCCAGGTATCTCCAGGTAATTATTATTATTATAATCAAAAAGAAGCGCTAAGCCACAAGGACTATACAGCGCTGCAGGGCAGGAAGGAAGTGAGGGCATCAGGTGGCAAAAGGGAGATGGATGAGCAACAGGTTATGGATAACAGCGGGGCAGTGGATGGTGAAAGGGTAAAGGGCAGCAAGAGACTGAACCAGAAAGGGCTGAGGGGAGTGCGAAAAGCATCATCAGAGTTTGTGGAGTAAATCAGTCGTTGTCAAGAAGTCAATGAGAGAGTCAGGATTAAAGGAGGGTCCATCAGCAAGAAGGGAAGGTAAAGAGAGAGTAGTAGAACGAAGACGACGTTGGAGGTAAATTCTGCGTGCTCGTTGATAGAGAGGGCAGTCTAACAGAATGTGGCTAATCGATACTGGAACTTGACACTGCTCACAGAGAGGAACAGGGTGCCTCTCCATGAGATACCCATGAGTAAGACGAGTGTGGCCAATGCGAAGGCGGGAGAGAGTGGTCTCCCAACTTCGGCACTGATGACAAGAAGACGGCCAGTAACCTATGCTCGGTTTAATAGAATGAAGTTTGTTACCGAGCAGAGTTGACCAACGTTGTTGCCAACGGGTGCGAAGGTGGGTAGCTATTGCAGCAAAATAGTCCAGAAATGGAACACCTCGATAGGAAATTGGTAGGTCATATACTGCTGACCGCGCAGCAGTGTCTGCCTGTTCATTGCCCTGTACGTCGACATGACCAGGGACCCAACAAAAAACAATATCTTTATGTTTGGTAGAGATACGGCGTAGCCAAAGTTGGATACGGAGAACTAGGGGATGAGATGTATCAAACTTTCGTATAGCCTGTAGAGCACTAAGGGAGTCTGAGACTACTACAAATGATGACACAGGCATAGATGCGATACGAATAAGTGCTGCAAGAATGGCATACAGTTCAGCAGTAAAAATGCTAGCTGAAGATAGTAAATGCCCTCGTACGACGCTGTCCGGAAACACTGCTGCGAATCCGACGCCGTCTGAAGACTTAGAGCCATCTGTGTACACAGCGGTGGCATGAGAATGGGAGTGGAAGTGATCAAGAAAAAGAGAGCGGGAAGCCACCGTAGGCAGTTGAGCTTTCGAGCAAGGGAGTGAGAAAGAACAGACCCGAACAGCTGGAACTTCCCAGGGGGGTAGGGAAAAGTGAGATGCTACATGAACATATAAAGGTGGTAACTGAAGGGAAGACAAGAGTGAATGTAGGCGAAGAGAAAAGGGACGGAGCAAACAGGGGCGGCGAAAGAATAAAGAATGTCTACTAATATCGGTGACCATTCTATAAATGGAAGGATTGTGTAGATCGTGAGAGCGTACATAGTAGCGAAGGCAATGGGCATCACGGCGATCAGACAAGGATGGAACATTTGCTTCTGTATAGAGGCTCTCAACAGGGGAAGAGCGAAAAGCACCAAGGCACAAACGTAAGCCTTGGTGATGGATAGAGTTAAGGCTAGAGAGAGTAGCAGGAGAGGCCGCGGAATAAATCTGGTCACCATAATCGAGTTTCGATAAAACGAGGGCTGAATGTAGGCGAAGCAGAGTTCGACGATCAGCTCCCCAGGAAAGATGAGCAAGGGTTTTAAGAAGGTTTAGCCGGCTGTGACAAGTTGCCTTCAGAGAGGTAATGTGAGGTTTCCAGGTTAACCGACGGTCAAAGAGAAGGCCTAGAAACCTGACTGTATCACGTTCGGGGATACGGGAGCCATAGAGATACAAAGGATGATCGGAGATAACAGAGCGTCTAGTGAAAGTAATTTGGTGAGTTTTGGTACTTGAAAATTTAAACCCATGTGTGGTGGCCCAAGTGGAAACACGGTCGACCGCATGCTGGAGAGAAACTGCAATAAGGTGACAGTCAGCGCCTGCACAAGCAATAGCGAAGTCATCAACATAGAGTGATGACCAAATATTGGGTGGAAGAACAGAGGCCAAATCATTTATAGCAAGGAGAAAAAGTGTTGTGCTTAGAACACATCCCTGAGGGACACCTTCAGCTTGGACGAAGTCCGGGGAAAGAACATTATTGACTCGAACACGGAAATGTCTGTCAGTTAAAAAGTTCTTAAGGAAGGATGGTAGATTGCCTCGGAGGCCTAAGGAATGGGCCTGGGCCAAAATATTATACCTCCAAGTTGTGTCATATGCCTTCTCAAGGTCAAAAAATATGGCAATAACTGAGTGATTATTCGCAAAGGCATTACGAACATACGTATCCAAGCGTAGTAAGGGGTCTATGGTAGAACGACCCTTACGAAAGCCATATTGACTAGCGGAGAGACTGTTGTGAGTCTCTAAATACCACATTAAACGTCGATTTACGAGGCGTTCCATCACTTTGCAAACTGCACTTGTAAGAGCGATGGGGCGATAGTGGGAGGTATCATGTCCTGTAGTACCCGGTTTGCGGAAAGGGAGAACAATGGCAGATTTCCACAGCTGGGGAAGAACTCCTTGTGCCCAAATAAGATTGAAGAGGTGTAAGAGGACTACAAGGGCTGACCGATGTAAATGTTGTAACATACGAATATGAATGTCATCAGGCCCAGCTGCCGATGATCGGCAAGCTGAGAGCGTTGCCTCCAGTTCTTGAAGTGTAAAAGGCACATTATACTGTTCTTCTCCGAGAGAAGAAAAGTCCAAGGGTACTAACTCTCTGGCAGACTTTGAGGAAAGAAACGAGGGGCATAGATGGAGCCCTCGGGAAATACGGACCAGATGTGTGCCAAGTTCAATGGCAACGTCGAGAGGGTTTGCTATATCAACACCAGTGACCCGTAGATCAGGAGCCGGGTCAGGAGAGTATTTACCACTCAATTTCCTCACTTTTTTCCAGACTGCACTCATAGAAGAAGCAGAGGTGATGGTGGAAACATAGTCTCGCCAACAAGTGCGTTTAGCTTCACGGATGACACGGCGAGCGATCGCACGCTTCTGCTTAAAATCAACAAGTCTCTCAGCGGTTCTATTGTACCGGTACCTGCCCCATGCAGCACGTTTCAAACGTACTGCACGAGCACAAGCAGGAGACCACCAAGGCACGCACTTCTGAGAATGCCTGCCTGAGGTTTGGGGTATAGAATGAGAAGCTGCGGTATAAACTGATGTCGAGAAGATGTGTAGGAGCTCATCAATGGAGGATGAAGAAGGAACCTCACAAAAAGCAGTGAGGTGTGAGTAAAGATCCCAATTTGCCCGATCAAATTGCCAGCGAGGGCTACGGAAAGGTGGTGAATAGGAAGGAGAAGTAAGAATGATCGGAAAATGATCGCTGTCATGTAAGTCTGGTAGAACAGACCAGGTGAAGTCTAGTGCAGTGGAGGAAGAGCAGACTGATAGATCGATGCAAGAGAGAGTATGAGTACGAGGATCAAAATGGGTGGGAGTACCCGTATTTAAAACATGGAGGGGGTGAGAGGCAAGAAAAGCCTCCAACTGAATGCCACGTGAGTCACAATGAGACCCCCCCCAGAGGAAATGGTGGGCATTAAAATCACCAAGTAACAGAAGTGGTGGTGGTAAGGATGAAACAAGAAAGGCAAAGTCTGGGATAGAAAATGCTCGAGAAGGAGAGAGATATAAAGAACATATTGTAAACCACTTATTCAAGTGGATACGGGCTGCAGTGTAATGCAGCGAGGTATGGACAAATAGTTGACAGTACGGAATATCATTGCGTAGAAGAAGGGCACTTTCATTAAAGGTCCCATCTGAGAAAGGATCCGAAGAATACAATAAATTATAGCCTGAGATAGGTTGGAAAACAGCCGAGTGTAATTTTGGTTCTTGTAAGCAAGCACCAACAGGGGAAAACCTGGAAAGCAACATCTGAAGCTCACCCCGATTACCCCTGAGGCCGCGGATATTCCACTGTAAATAGGCCATGATTGGCGATGAAGAAAATTTCAGGAATCTGTAGGTAAAGGCACCTACGGACTAGAGGGGTTAGAAAAGTCAACGTGTGGTGGCATTGGAAGATGTTCAAGTAGCGAAGGAACGGAGCGTTGCGAAGAATGGGGTTGTGAAGATGGAGGAGAGGGAAGAGAAGGAACAGGAAGTGAATCAGTGTCCATTGAAGGTTTAGTCTCTGCAATATATTCTGAAATGGCTTCAAGTGTTTCTGAATTCAAAGATGTATGGGAGACCATATTGGAGATAGGAGGAGGAGGGTGAGTAAAGATTGGGACAGTAATGGACTGTACCAAAGTAGAGGGGGAGGGAAAAGTGTAAGGGACTGGAGATGAAGTGTGGGGGGGGACAGAAGAGGCAGAAACCTGGGAGGTGACAGAAGAGGGAGAAACTTGGGAGGGGACGGGGGTGGAAGGCATAGTACGAGGAGGAGGGTGAATCTCCACACTTGTAATAGAGCCAGAGAGAGGGGAAGAACTAGGTACAGAGACTGGAAAGGTAAAGTGTGGAGGCGGAAGAAGGGAAGGAAGGGGCAAAGAAGATTTGAGCAATGTGGATTTTTTGGACTTCTGAGTAGAGGGGCGATTGGTATTAGGTGTCGTACGAGGTCTTGTCGATACTGGGGCTTGTGAGGAAGGACGCGAAGATGTGAGAACAGACCGAGTTGTAGTCGGGACGTCAGAGCCAAGGACAGCAAAAGGATTAGATGCCGTAGTGGCTATGGGAGGGGTAACAACAGAGGAGGCTGCAGAAGATGGGACCCCAGAAGTGGGGGGACGTTTGGAAACACGAGAATAAGAAACACGGGGTAGTCTCCCTTGGAGGCGGAGATGAGTAACTGCCATAGCATAAGGGAGACCTTCTGCCTCTTTGAGGCAACGGATTTCACGTTCATTTAAGTAGACCTGGCAACGGCGGGAGTACGAAGGGTAAGCTTCATTACAATTAAGGCAAGATGGAGGTTGACTGCAAGATGTATTAGAATGGTCGTCGGCACCACAGACTGGGCATTCGGCCATAGATCTGCAATATTTCGCTGGGTGACCAAAACGCCAGCAATTTCTACATTGTTGCGGTGTAGGTATCACCTTTCGAACTTGTAACCGATGTCCCGCGACATATACAGAGGACGGGAGTTCTCGGCTGTCAAAAGTTAAACGAGCCACATTGCAAGGGTAACGTCTCCGCCCCCGGGCAGGAAGGACATAAGTGTCTACTTTGAGGATTGGGAGATCCTGGAGTTCCAGCTGTTCAAAAATGTCATTGCCACATGACTGGAAATTCTGTTGGACTATGGTATGGGGCAGAATGACAGTACCACTACAAGAATTGAGAGAAAGATGTTTTTCAATAGTGATAGGAGTAGTATCGATATTCGAAAGGAGAGAAAGATCATGAGCTTGGGTAGCATTCTGGACAGTGACGATGCGCGTACCGCTCTTGAGAACGTGAAATGAAATATCTCTGCCAACATGACGCAGGAGCGCTTTGGCAATACTATGGTCAGAAAGGTAGGCAGAAGAAGAAGTTGGTCTTAAAGTAAAGAATTTAGTCCATTGTGTGGTCCGAAACTGAGCGTGGAGAGGGAGTGCTTGACGTGTCGGTCGTTTCCGAGTAGAATGGGAAGGTAACGACGGAGCATCATCAGGAGATTGACGTTGGCGTTTAGGAGTAGGACCAGAGTTGGTCCGGCATGAAATGGGTGGGCGATTCGAAAATTGCCGTACCGTAGAGGGAGAAGCCGGAAGCATAGTCAAAGGAGAGCGGAGTTCAGACAAATCGAAGGAGTCAGTCGAAGCCCCGGTACCTGAAGCGGGTGAGGAAACAGCACCAGCAAGAGGTACAGGGGCATCAGGAGTGTCGGAAGAGTGGTCTAAACACAAGGCAGGGTCAGAATGGGGTGCGGTATCAAGAAGGGGCCCGGGGGTAGTGGTTTCATGGACTAGGGCTGCCATGGTTAGGTTACTCCTTTGCTTTTTGTTTTTAAGAAAAAAAAAGAAAGAAGAAAAGAAAATAAAAATAAAAAAAAGAATAAAAAAAGGGGGGAAGCGGGGAGGAATAGTTCCCAGGAGGAATGAAAGGGCCGGAAATCTCCCTCCGCGCCCAAGAGGACTCGACACCGCTAGTAGCGCAGATGCAGCATGGAACCCGTGCCATACCCTACCCTTCATGCAAGTAAACCAGCAATCCGGGATAGCAACCTCACATCTGCCGAGCTACCTCGGTGGACAAAAGAGAGGGCGGCCGGATATCCGCCACAAAGCATACCTCCTTCAGCCACCACCCCCGGAATCCGAAAGGTGGCTTCCAGAGATACACCCGTCGCCCAAAAGACACCCAAAGCTACTCCGGGATACCGGAGAGGGATCGGGACATCCCTAGGCAATCCAGATTCCACGGCAAACTACGCCACCGCCAAGAAACCTCAACGGAATGGGATGGACCCCGGTGTCCTTTCCCCTACCTAGGAACTAGCGCGCCTGTGGGAGAAATCACGAAGGCTAAAAAGAGGAAGGGCAAAAGGGAGGGGTGAGGAGGAGGAGGAGGAATGGAAAAAGGGGAGGATGGGGAGGATGGGATAGGGGAGGGGAGAATGGGGGGTAATTAGGTTCGGTCTGAGGAAGAAGACCGACAGGGCTAATTCCTCAGACCAAGAGCCTCTTCACCACGCCAAGGAGCCCCCCTTGAAGAGGATCTCCAGGTAAACCATATGGTACAATGTACTATATGGTACATTGTACCATATGGTACCATTGTACCATATACAATTGTACCATATGGTACAATGTAATATATGGTACATTGTACCATATGGTACCATTGTACCATATGGTACCATTGTACCATATGGTACCATTGTACCATATGATACCATTGTATGACATGGCACCATTGTACCATATGGCACCATTGTACCATATGGCACAATGGTACCATATGGTTCAAAACCACAGAATTCGTCTTCAGCTCCACTTCCATCAGTCTTAGTTGTGAAGAGGAGAGTCAAAATTCGCCCAGAGAGTGAGTGGGGAGTGAGAGCTTCCTTGCCACCAGGCACAATGAACAAAGGTACTGTGCCGGCGTTCCCACAATGCCATGCGGGCGTCCAGATTTTTTCTATGGTGTGCACACTGACCACCCAGACCCATTCTCTCAGATGTAGGCCTACCAGCCTTCTCATGCTAAATTTGGCGCCGCTAGAATTTTGGCGTAGATCTACAGTTTGGACCCTGAACGTAAAGCCGTAGATCTACGTTCTACGGGATGGACCCTGAAAGGGTTAATGCAAATTTGTGGAATGTGAAGGAAACATTGTAGGGTCCTCAACCTGAGAGGTAAAATCTAATAAGGTGGACTCTCACTCAGGTTTGAACACATAAAAAGAGGAAAAAATGGGGTTCAATCACGGATTAGGGAATAAACACACATGATGTGTGGCTTGGTAACTTATATTAATTACCCTTTCAGGGTCCAGAGGCCAAATTTCAAAGTGTACACCAGTGTCCAAGAATTTTCAAAAAATAATTTTGTTATTATTTCTTATGAAATGGTAGAGAATCTTTTTTCTGGAGGTAATAAAACAAAAAGTACGAAATTTGATGGAAAACTGACAAAATTATGCTCTCGTAAATTCTGATGTGTCAGCGACATTTACGCATCGGCAATTTTGCGGACTTTGACTCTCATTTTAGGCCAATTACATTATTCCAGTCGACCAAATTCTTAGCTATTTCACTAGTATTACTTCTATTCTATTGATTGAGCACAAGAATTCGCCAAGTCAACTGTTTCAACTACAAAGTAAAGTGATCGGAAATTGGTAATTTGGCCAATTTAATGCAAAGTTCAAAATACTCCAATTTCAAAATAGGGTCTAGAATAAACAATGCAGGCATTCCTGGCACTAAACTAACATTTCCTCTGTTCATTAGTTACATTTTCAGGCTTTACTAATGAATTCCATTTTGACTTTTTATTCACAATGAATTTTTACTCAAACCAAAAAATAGAAGATTTACTGTTAGGCAATATTGTAATTATTGTATAAATAACATCAGCACATTTGTGAACGTATATTAAACCCACCAGCAGGCGTGTATTAGACATGTGAGGTCATTGTTAACTCTTGAACATCGGCAAAAATTTAACATTTCCGCTACTTTGAGTTCAGTTCCATGACATTTCCAGTACTAAAACCAATCAAAATCATCTCTATTTCTGTAATATGTCTTCCATTCTATCAAATGAGATGAAGAAATCGCAAACACAGCTATAAAAAAACATACGAAAAAGCACTGCAAAGTCGCTGTTTTAATCGAAAATTACGGTCTCAGTTTTTTCCTCTCATTATGCACAATGTGCTGCAGGATTTGTTTTATGTGATGCACACATACCACATAGATGTATTCTCTCATATCAAGGCCAAAATTTACTGCTCACAGCTTATCAGAGTGATCTGAGCTCATGATGTAGATCTATGGTTTGGACCCTCAACGTAAAGCCGTAGATCTATGGCACAGACCCTCAAGGGGTTAACGGTAAATAAGGGGAATGCCAAGCCTGACCTGCCTCCTCTCTATCATCTCGACTTGAACTGCCCTGCAGAGTGCCTGGAGGGGCGAGCGGAATTCAAATCATACTAGGTCAGCAGTAACGGTCAGTGATATAGTCAGTGAATCATGCAGGGAGGCGGTGAATCAGTAACAATTACTGTGAGTACAGTACCCAGTACTAACATGCTGGGGATAACTACACAAGTATATCACCTAAGGAATCAGTAATACTATTGACACATGGCCTTCGAAAGTTTCAACAGAGTCTGCAACATTTTTGCCAGAAACAGAAAAAACAAAGACAGGATCTGGGGAGTACTTGCTTGCTAGCTCTCATATTTTTCCAAAATGCACATATAGAGGTTGTGGCATTCAGTAGACACACATGTCCAGTAATAAGTTTGCATAGCTTCCTTGCTTGTGCATTCTTGCTTGTTTGTAACCTATGAAACTGTCTATAGGTCAGTTATAATGACAGACTTATGAAATGGGTTTCAAACAAAGTGCACATATGCAATCAGCACACCACCAAAACACATTTTTTTAAGTCTACTCAAGGTCTGGAAGACTGCATGTCTGGCTGGAGAAAACAGAGTTGGTGAACTCATTTGCAGATGCATCAAGAATAATACCAGGAATAGAGGCATAATGTGTACAGTGTTCAATTTAAACTAGAATCAATGAAGAAGTTGGATTTAGGAACAGAAAATACAGGGTGAGGAAAGGGAAATGACATACAGTAGTGTGCAAATTAATTGGGACTGAAGTAAATTTTGTGATCATCTCATAATATGTCTTAGTCTCTGGTTTAATTAATGTAGTTTGGGTTCTTTTCTTTTCAGAAGAGTTTACTACCGACTTCTAGCAACCATCCAGCCATGGTGTTACCCTGCGGCTCTTGCCAGTGCTACACCTGCTGTTCTGTAAGTCTATTTCCTGCAGACGTGCTCCCTGAGTGAATGCGGTTTTGCCAAATTCTCCCCTTCAGTTCATGATGGATGTTACACTTAGTATTCTCTCTCTTAGAAAACATGCCGGCTTGAATACGAGACAGATCGCCAAAAATTTGAGCCTAGTGAAGTCAACTGTTGGTTGGATTATGAAAAGAGCTGACGACACTGGCAACTATGCAGCACTGTGTCGAGGAAGATGCAGACGAAAATGCAAGACTACACCTCACAATGACAAAGTTATCATATGAAATAGTGTGACGGATCCCTTGAAAACCAACAAAGATCTACAGAGAGATTTGGCTTCAGCTGGCGTAAATGTTGATTCTTTAACTGTTCGACAAAGGCTCCTTAAAGCTGGCAGAGCAGCCTTAGTGCCTCAGCTGCTCTGCCTTCAGCTAGTGTGTCATTGTTTACAAGCCAGGGCGGACGATTTAATACATACATGCAATACATTTTGTATTATTCCATTGTTTTTAGCGCTTGTAACTGCTAAATAAGCCACCATGGGCCCAAAGAAAGCTTTTAGTGCCAGCCAGCCCTATGGTCAAGGGGTGAGTGAGAGGGGAGAATGTGCCTTTTTCAGTGATTCTGCAATATGTACGATACTAAAGCAGCAGGAGTCTATAAAGGCTATAGCGCCAGCCAGCAATGAAGTGTAGCATTAACAGTGTAGCAAGTAAGTTAAGCAATTAATCAATAGAAAAAGAACAGCATGAAACTGACTCCTCCATTGATGTTGGAGATATATAGGGCCACTAACTAACACCTCCACCTCTCCTGCTGCCTTCACCACCATTTTGTAAGGCTTAAATTTCAGTAGCCGGAATACAGTGGACCCTCGACCAACGATGGCATTGACTAACAATAAAATCGGGTAATAATGCGGTTTTGCTCAAAAATATTGGCTTGACCAACGATGAAAAGCTTGGGTAAGGACATTCGTCCTGAACGAGTCCGTCCAGCCTTAGTGCCTCAGCTGCCCTGCCTTCAGCTAGTGTGCCAGTGTTTACATGCCAGGGCGGACGGTTCCACGAACACATTCAATACATTTTGTATTATTCCATTGCTTTTAGTGCATGTAACTGCTAAATAAGCCACCATGGGCCCAAAGAAAGCCTCTAGTGCCAATCCTGTGGTAAAAAGAGTGAGAAATACTATCGAGATACTATTGTACCAAGGTCAGCTATTGCTGCACCACCGTCAGCTGCTGCTGTACCATGGTCAGCTGCTGCTGTTGCTGCACCACCATCAGCTGCTGCTGCACCACCATCAGCTGCTGCTGTACCACGGTCAGCTGCTGCACCACTGTCAGATATTGCTGCACCACCATCAGCTGTTGCTGTACCACTGTGAGCTGCTGCTGTACCACGGTCAGCTGCTGCTGCACCACCATCAGCTGTACTACTCGAAGATGTCGAGAGAGTGTTGTTGGTGTGGCTTAACAAGAAACAATTACTACTGAGAAACAATTAACCCCAGAGGGTTAGCCACCCAGGAAAACCCAAGAAAGTCAGTGCATCACCGAGGACTGTAACTTATTTCCACTGGGGCCCATAATCTTGTCCCCCAGGATGCGACCTACACCAGTCGACTAACACCCAGGTGAACTGGAAAAAATGCTTGAAACTAGTGCTCATATTAGTGAATTTAAGGCCAGCAATGGTTGGTTGAGAGATTTAAGAATCGTAGTGGCATACACAGTGTGATAAGGCATGGCAAAGCTGAAAAATTCCAACCCCAACAATTGTTCAATTGTGACAAAACAGGCCTGTTCTGGAAGAAAATGCCAAACAGGACCTACATTACTCAGGAGGAAAAGGCACTCCCAGGACACAAGCCTATGAAAGACAGGCTAACTCTCATGTTTTGTTGTAATGCTAGTGGGGATTGCAAAGTGAAGCCTTTACTCATGTATCACTCTGAAAATCCCATAGGGTTCAAGAAAAATAGTGTCTCATCACTCATCAATACTCTTCAATAAAGGTAAGTATCATTTTAGCATTTATGTATTTATTGTGCATGTCTCATTGTTTTCTTTGTAGGGAGATGTATATTTCAGGTAAAAAAAAAAAATTTCTTTTTTAATACTTTTGGCTATCTGGAACAGATTAACTGGATTTCCATTATTTCTTATGGGGAAAATTAATTCAGCTAACGATAAATTTGGCTAAGGATAAGCCCTCTGGAATGGATTAAAATCATTAGTCGAGGGTCCACTGTACACCCAACAGCAAACAACACACCACCACTCCTGACATTCTTAATGCCATACTTCATTCATTCTAGAGTATATACCATGTTTCTATGTTATTAATGTTGTTTATTATGTCATGCCAGATGAATTGTGGTAGATAAATAAACTGTAGAGCTGATATTAGTGTCATATTGAAGGGCTATCTTCTCCTGTCTCCCAACACAATTACTAACATATGCCAGAAACAGACCTCTCTGGAAAACTTTTTTGAGAGACAGGGGTCCAGTGACTCTCAAGCTGGTCCTGGTGGTATTAAAAAACAAAGACGGGAAGTAACCCAGGATAAGGACTTGGTACCTGAAGTCTTTATGGAAAGGGATTCCCCTTCCAAACAATTGTAAACTCCTCCATCCATCTTCCATACATCACCATGTCTTCAATAATGATAAGTGTGATGTTATTATTGCTTTATTCCTCACATATCATTGTTTTCTCTGTAGGTAAATGTATATTTCATGTAGAAAACATTTTTTTAATACTTTTGGGTGGCTGAAACGGATTTCCATTATTTCTTATGAGGAAAATTAATTCGGAATAAGTCACTCTCTGGAACGGATTAATTACGTAATTCAGGGGTCCACTGTACTAGAAAATTTAAACCCATGAGTAGTGGCCCAAATGGAAACACGGTTGATCACATGCTGGAGAGAAGCTGCATTGAGGTGACAGTAAGCCTGCACAAGCGATGGCAAAGTCATCAACATAAAGCGATGATCAAATATTGGATGGAAGAACAGAGGCCAAATCATTTATAGCAAGGAGAAAAAGTGTTGTTCTCAGAACACACCCATGGAGGACACCTTCTGCGTGGACAAAGTCCGGGAAAAGCACATTATTAACCCGAACACGGAAATGTCTTTCAGTTAAGAAGTTCTTAAGGAAAAATGGTAGATTGCCTCGGAGGCCTAAGGAGTGGGCCTGCACCAAGATATTATACCTCCAAGTAGTGTCATATGCCTTCTCAAGGTCAAAACAGATGGCAATAACTGAGTAGTTATTGGCAAGGCATTACGGACACACGTATCTAAGCGTAGTAAGGGGTCAATGGTAGAACGGCCCTTACGAAAGTCATATTGATTAGTGGAGAGACTGTCTCTCTCTAAATACAACATCAAGTGTCTATTTACCAGACGTTCCATCACTTTGCAAACTGTACTGGTAAGAGAAATGGGAAGATAATGGGAGGCATCATGTCCTGTAGTACCCGGACTGCAGAAAGGGAGAACAATGGCAGATTTCCACAGCTGGGGAAGAACTTCTTGTGCTAAATAAGATTAAAGAGTGTTAAGAGGACTGCAAGGGCTGACTGAGGCAAATACTGTAGCATCCGAATATGAATGCAGTCAGGTCCAGCTGCTGATGATCGGCAAGCTGAGTGTTGCCTCCAGGTCCAGAAGTATAAAAGGCACATTAAAGATTCTTCTCTGACAAAAGAAAAGTTTAACCCTTTGACTGTTTCGGTTGTATGTATTCGTCTTACGAGCCAATGTTTTCAACGTATTAATACACTAAAATTCTAGCAGCTTCAAATCAAGCAGGAGAAAGCTGGTAGGCCCACATGTGAGAGAATGGTCTCTGTGGTCAGTGTGCACAGTATAAAAAAAAAAATCGAGGAGCCAGTGGTGCATTGTGGGAACACCATTTCAGTAGTCCTTGTTCAGCATGCCTAGCGGCAAGAAATATCTGACTCCCCTGCGAATCTGGGCCTCTTCTCTTCCCAAGTGATAGATCTAACACAGATGGAAGTCTCAATGAAGATGAATTTCATGGTTTTGAGGAGTTTGTGACCAAAAGCAATGCCCAGGATACCAGAAGAAAGAAAGAAAGAAAAAAAAGAAAGAGAAAGGAGAAAAAAGAAAGAGAAAGAGAAAGAAAGAGATAGGAGGAGACAGAAGGAGAATAGATGTGGTCTCACAGGCCACATAAGTTACATGAAAAAATACAGTAGTGGAAATAACAAGAAACCTTCGAATGAGAGTAAAAAAAATGTTTACTGGGTGAGCGGTATTCACCGCTGTTGCCATATAAGGCTCATATTCTGCCAACTTTACGCCTCTATATCTCGGTTAGTACTGATGACAAAAAAAATTTTTTTTTAGACTTAAAACACTCAGCAAAATAATCCTAACATTCTGGTAAGACATAAACATTTCTATTTTTTTAAATATTTTTCGAAATAGGAAAACAGTTTCAGAACTGGGATTGCGACAGTCAAAGGGTTAACCCCTTCAGGGTCCAAGGCCCAAATCTGAAGTGGTGTCCCAGTGTCCAAGAATTTAAAAAAAAAAAAATTGTTATTTTTCTTATGAAATCGTAGAGAATCTTTTTGTGAAGGTAATAAAACAAAAAGTACGAAATTTGATGGAAAATTGACGAAATTATGCTCTCGCAAATTTTGATGTATCAGCGATATTTACGAATCGGCGATTTTGCCGACTTCGACTCCCATTTTAGGCCAATTACATTATTCCAGTCAACCAAATTCTTAGCTATTTCACTAGTATTACTTCTATTCTATCGACTGAGCACAAGAAATCGCCAAGTCAACTGTTTCAACTACAAATTAAAGTGATCGGAAATTGTTAATTTGGCCAATTTAACACAAAGTTCAAAATATTCCAATTTCAAAATAGGGTCCAGAATAAACAATGTAGGTATTCTTGAAACTAAACTAACATTTCCTCTGTTCATTAGTTATGTTTTGAGGCTTTACAAATAAATTCCATTTTGATTTTTTATTCACACAATGAATTTTTATTCACACCAAAAAATAGAAGATTTACTGTTATGCAATACTGTAATAATTGTATAAATATCATCACCATATTTGTGAATGCATATTAGACCCACCACCTGGCGTGTATTTGACGTGTGAGGTCGTTTGTTTACTCTTGAATATCAGCAAAAATTTAACATTTCTGCTACTTTGAGCTCAGTTTCAAGCCATTTCCAGTGCTAAAACCAATCAAAATCATCTCTATTTCTGTAATATGTCTTCCATTCTATCAAATGAGACCAAGAAATCGCAAATACAACTATAAAAAAAACATACGAAAAAACACTGCAAAGTCGCTGTTTTCATTGAAAAATCATGATTTCAGTTTTTTTCTCTCATTATACACAGTGTGCTGCAGGATCTGTTTTATGTGGTGCACACATACCACATAGATGTATTCTCTCATATCTAGGCCCAAATGTACCACTCACAGTTTATCAGAGTGAGGTGAGCTCATGACGTAGATCTACGGTTTGAACCCTGAATGTAAAGCCGTAGATCTACGGGACGGACCCTGAAAGGGTTAAGGGAGGGGTGAGTAAAATCACCATTTTTTTTTTTTTGTCAGAATTCAATGAGATTCTGACAGTGGATTGGGTAGCATAAAAAAAAATGTATAGGCTATGTTTGTTTTGACTGTTAGCCTTCAAGTTAGATAGAAAAAAAATAATTATGCACAATTTTATGGGTCACAAAACTTTCCTTTTTATACTAAATTGGGAAGATGTACAATGCTCTAGTTAACATCATATGAAATATAAAGGCTAGATTACTGCTGACCCAGAGTGTTTCAGCGATAATGTCAGTAGATTCCATAAAAAAAAATGTTGAAGTTAGTAGTTTTTTTTTTTTTTTGGGGGGGGGGAGGGGGGGGGAATAATTAAAAACAAAGCTGTAAACAATATCACAAATATCCCCCTGGGTGTATGTAGAACCATCATTCCTCAGTAACGTGTGCAAAAATCATGACAATTTTATTAATACTTATTGCAGAAAAAGGAAAACAATGTCAATAACTTATCATGACTCACGAAATCGAAATGACATGATTGCTAACAAACCATACCACGGGCGGGGATACAACCCGCGATCAGATCGCGGGTTCTATCCCCACCCGTGGTATGGTTGGTTTCAATGACTTATTTCTGAGTTATTATTTTTCTTGTTTGGTGTGAAACTCTATGGTTACGACACGCCAAATCTCATCGTGTTGCACTCCTCAATCAACCAATCAATCAAGTCTATTCTCTATAAAGATTACAATGCGGGGTTTACATATTTTGGATATTGTGTGGTTTACATGTTATAAAATACTAATTATAGAGGGGGCCACTATGACACCTAGCATGGCTAGGCATTTCAGGCAGACTTGGCATAATTCTTAACTCTAAATTATTACAGATTATGGAGTAAGTTGGTATCAAGGCTAAGTGACTACATTATAGTTTGAGAATTTAGCAATGTGAATGCTTTTGTTCTGGTACAATACAGTTTCTATACTGGAGTATCACAGGCAAACTTATGATTTGTTAGGATTCATTATTTTAAGATTAAGATTCGTATTTCTGTGTTTACAGTAGGGCCCTGCTTTATGGTGTTTCGCTTTACGGCATTCCTCTAATATGGTCATTTCAAATTATAACCAAAACTCACTACATGGCTCCCCCCACCTGACTTTCTAATACGGTGACCACGCCCCACCCGGTTTGTTTACATTCTATGTGAGATCCGTAAGCACTAAGTCTCCCCATTATGTCTGGAAACTCCAAAATTTCAAGTGTTTTTAAAAATTATTTCATATTTTATATATACTCTGATAATTATACTTATGTATACCTGTACCTAAATAAACTTACTGTGCTGGCATGCAGGTACACATTAAAGTCAGTAAGAGTGTCTTATGTCTCGAAACGTCATTTTAGTAATAAAATAATAATAATCACCGAGTCTCATTTAAATGTCATTTATTAAGTTAATATACACATTTTCATTAATCAATCTATGATATTTTTTTCAAAATTATATAATAAACACGATGCATAACATAAAGATGATAAATACACCCCACAGTAGAATAAATAAACAAATATGAGATGTGGTAGCCAGACGACTTGCACAAATGACGCCATATTAGAAATGATAATTATAATTATAATAATAATCACAGTCTCTCATTAAATGTCGTATATTACGTTAATACATATACAAATTTTCATTAATCCATCCATGATAGTTTTTTTTTTCAAAATTATATAATAAACACAATACATAACATAAAAAGATGATAAATACACCCCACAATAGAATAAATAAACATAAATATGAGATGTACAAGTGATGGCAAGAATAATATTTTCTCTAGTCTAACATAAGAGAAAATGTGTTACTGGGGGTAACTGTAGAACATTATTCCTTTCGTATGTAAGTTTATTCAGGTATACACAAATACAGTTACATAGATTATCATACATAAAAGCATATATGTAGAGAACCTGGGATAACCCAAGAAAGTCAGACAGAGTGACTTATTTCCATTGCCTTCACTCAGAGCGTCATTTCTTCTAACAATGGTGTTATATGAGAATGGGAGTGGTGTTCTTTATTTATTCTAACGTATCAATGTAGAGACAACTTGTACACAAACCAGATGTGTACACTTTGTTAACAAAACATACGTTCACCTGGTTTGTTTACACAACTCTGTGCCTGTCCTCTCTCATGTACTCATTCTCTCTCTCTCTCTTATTTATTCGCTTTAACTCGTTTACTCACTCTTGACCCTACATTAAGACTACAAATATTTTAAGGTAAGTAATGAGGGAACTGTATATGCATTTTATTACTCTAGGATGCTTAAATTTCATAGAATAGTATGTGTGGTTGGAATGGCCTGGTATGGTAGCCCGGCTGACTACCATACACACCACACTTGATTTCTTACAATAAATACTACTCATCTCACCCTAGATTAAGACTACAAATATTTTAAGGTAAGTAATGAGTAAACTGTATATGCATTTTATCACTCTGGGATGCTTAAATGTAATGTAATATTATGTGTAGGTGAGGTGGCCTGGTATGGTAGCCCGGCTGACTACCATACATACCACACTTGATTTCTTATAATAAATACTACTTGTTTCACCCTAGATTAAGACTATAAATATTTTAAGGTAAGTAATGAGTGCAATATGTGTGTATTGCACTTTTTTTAGTTTTTTTGATGCCTAGTTCTATTGCTAACTTAATATATAAGAACATAAGAACATAAGAACGAAGGAACACTGCAGAAGGCCTACTGGCCCATGCGAGGCAGGTCCAAGTCCCTACCGGCTTAAGCCAATGCACCCAACCTAGTCAGGTCAGGTCACATTGACTTAAGGGAGGAACACGGCAACCGACCTGTTAGCACAAGCTATCAGGTCCAACTCACACCCACCCACATCTACTCATGTATTTATCCAACCTATTTTTAAAGCTACACAACGTTCTGGCCTCTATAACGGTACTTGGGAGTTTGTTCCACTCATCCACAACTCTATTACCAAACCAGTACTTTCCTATATCCCTCCTGAATCTGAATTTTTCCAACTTAAAACCATTGCTGCGAGTCCTGTCTAGGCTAGATATTTTCAGCACACTATTTACATCCCCTTTATTTATTCCTGTCTTCCACTTATAAACCTCAATCATATCCCCCCTAATTCTACGTCTTTCTAGAGAGTGCAGTTTCAGGGCCCTTAGTCTATCCTCATAGGGAAGGTTTCTGATACATGGGATCATCTTTGTCATCCTCCTTTGTACATTTTCCAGAGAATTTATATCCATTCTGTAATACGGTGACCAAAACTGTGCAGCATAATCTAAATGAGGCCTAACCAAGGATGTATAGAGTTGAAGAACAACCTGAGGACTCCTATTATTTATGCTTCTTGATATGAAGCCAAGGATTCTATTAGCTTTATTGCGAACACTTATGCACTGTTGTCTTGGTTTCAGATTACTGCTAACCAGAACTCCTAAATCTATGTTAGAGTAAACTTGTTATCTAGTGTTTGTATGCATTTATAAGGGGAAAAAAAGGGTGTTCCACTTTACGGCGATTTCTGCTTTACGGCAATAGCCTGGAACCTAACCTGCCGTATAAGTGGGGCCCTACTCTATAGTCAAATTGGTGAGTGAGTGAAAGTGTGAACCACCAGGTGGTTTTCATGTAGTTAGTTGACAGGGTGTATCAGGGAGTTAAGATGTTTTTTAATGGCAGTTTTGAAAGTGATGAATGTGTCTGCAGTTCTAGAGTTTTCAGGCAGGGTGTTCCAGATTATAGGCCCTTTGACATACATTGAATTTTTGTAAAGGTTCAGTCGGACATGGGGAATGTCATAGAGATGTTTGTGTCTGGTGTTATGCCTGTGGATCCTGTCACAACTATCAAGAAAGCATTTTAGGTCAAGGTTAATATTGGAATTTAAGGTCCTGTAGATGTAGATTGCACTGTAGTAAGTGTGGATGTTCTGAACAAGGAGTAAGTTTAGATCTATGAAGAGTGGGGAAGGGGGGGGGTGTTGCCAGGGATGGAATTTAGTGATTATTCTTACTGCGGCTTTTTGTTGGGTTATTATTGGCTTTAGGTGTGTTGCTGCAGTTGATCCCCAAGCACACAGAGCATAGGTGAGGTATGGATAAATGAGTGAATGGTATACTGTGAGGAAGGCAGTTTGCGGCATGTAGTATCGTATCTTGGAGAGGATCCCAACCGTTTTGGATACTTTTTTTGTTATGGGTTGGATATGGGTGCTGAAATTCAGGTTGTTGTCGAGGTATAGGCTAAGGAATTTGCCCTCGTTATGTCTGGCAATTAGAGTGTTGTCGATCTTAATGTTAAGTTGCACAACACCTCTGCTACCAAACATTATATAGTAGGTTTTGTCAGTGTTAAGTGTAAGTTTACTGGCCGTCATCAAAGTCGATATTTTGAGGAGCTCCTCATTGACAATGGTGTTGAGGGTGGTAAGATTTGGGTGGGAGGTGACATAAGTCGTGTCATCAGCAAAGAGAATGGGTTTCAGGTGTTGGGATACGTCTGGAAGATCACTGATGTAAATGAGGAAGAGCAGGGGACCAAGGACACTTCCCTGCGGCACTCCAGTATTAAGTGGCCGTGTTGATGAAGTTGTGTCTTTAATGGTGACATACTGATACCTATTAGTAAGGTAGGATTTGAAATATGCAAGTGCATGGCCTCTTATACCATAATGGTCAAGTCTGTGGAGCAGGATGCCATGGTCTACTTTGTCAAAAGCTTTTCTTAGGTCAATAAAAATTCCTAGCGCATATTCCTTATTTTCCAATGCTGTGTAAAGCAGATCTAGCATTTTTACAATTGCATCATTAGTGCTTTTATTTTTCCTGAAACCAAATATGTTTTGTGCTGTTCCTTCCTTGTTGACAGCCTGCAGGCTACTAAGGGAGACACTCATTGTGTCTTACAGTTTAACCCTTTCAGGGTCCGTCCCGTAGATCTACGGCTTTACGTTCAGGGTCCAAACCGTAGATCTACGCCATGAGCTCAGCTCACTCTGATAAACTGTGAGTGGTACATTTGGGCCTAGATATGAGAGAATACATCTATGTGGTATGTGTGCACCACATAAAACAGATCCTGCAGCACACTGTGTATAATGAGAGAAAAAAACTGAAATCATGATTTTTTGATTAAAACAGCAACTTTGCAGTGTTTTTTCGTATGTTTTTTATAGTTGTATTTGCGATTTCTTGGTCTCATTTGATAGAATGGAAGACATATTACAGAAATAGAGATGATTTTGATTGGTTTTAGCACTGGAAATGGCTTGAAACTGAGCTCAAAGTAGCGGAAATGTTAAATTTTTGCCGATATTCAAGAGTAAACAAACGACCTCACACGTCTAATACACGTCAGCTGGTGGGTCTAATATACATTCACAAATATGGTGATGATATTTATACAATTATTACAGTATTGCATAGCAGTAAATCTTCTATTTTTTGGTGTGAATAAAAATTCATTATGTGAATAAAAAATCAAAATGGAATTTATTTGTAAAGCCTCAAAACATGACTAATGAACAGAGGAAATGTTAGTTTAGTGCCAGGAATGCCTACATTGTTTATTCTGGACCCTATTTTGAAATTGGAATATTTTGAACTTTGTGTTAAATTGGCCAAATTAACAATTTCCGATCACTTTATTTTGTAGTTGAAACAGTTGACTTGGCGATTTCTTGTGCTCAATCGATAGAATAGAAGTAATACTAGTGAAATAGCTAAGAATTTGGTTGATTGGAATAATGTAATTGGCCTAAAATGGGAGTCAAAGTCGGCAAAATCGCCGATTCGTAAATATCGCTGACACATCAAAATTCGCGAGTGCATAATTTCGTCAATTTTCCACCAAATTTCGTACTTTTTGTTTTATTACCTTCACAAAAAGATTCTCTACGATTTCATAAGAAAAAATAACAAATTTTTTTTTTGAAAATTCTTGGACACTGGTGCGTGACTCCAGATTTGGGCCTTGGACCCTGAAAGGGTTAACCAGCACAGAAGATGCCATGTAGAGCATTTAGAACGAAACAATCATAAAAATCGTAATTTTTGGAGAAAAAAAAAAAACACTAATTGTCAACGTGTATTTTTGATGACAGCTAGAAGAAAAAAAATACATTTAAACCTTTCAGGGTCGAGAGGCCCTCTCCTAAACTTGTTCTCAGGGTCGAAAATTTTTCGGAAAAAAAAAATTCTTACGAAAAGACAGAGAATCTTTTCCCAGTGATAATGACACCAAAAGTATGAAATTTGATGGAAAACTTACGGAATTATGCTCTCATGAAGTTAGCGGTCTTGACGATGTTTACGCATCGGCGATTTCACCGACTTTGAGCTGTATTTTTGGCCAATTCCAGTGTACTAGTTGACAAAAATTGTAACTATTTTGCTAGAACTCCATTTTTTCTATCAAATGAGCACAAGAAACCACCCATTTACCAATTTCAACTATCCAATAAAGTGGTCAGAAATTAGCACTTTTGCCAATTTCACACAAATTTCAAAAGATGCCAATTTCCAAATAGGGTCCAGAATAAACAAGACAGATATTCCTGGCACTAAAATAACATTTCCTCTGTTCATTAGTCACGCCCCCAGGCCCCTTTTACATTTCTTTTGCTTTCCACTTTGAATTTTTATTCTCTCAAAAAATAGAAGATTTACTGTTATGCAGACTACTGCATTAGTGTAGAAATGTTATATATAATACCAGTGCACTTGTGAAAGAATATTAGACTCACTAGTTGACGTGTATTGGATGCGTGGCGTGATTTGTTTACTTTTGAACTTTGGCAAAAATTGAACATTTCTGCTACTTTGAGCTCAATTTCAAGGTACTTTTCATTGTGAAACCAATTAAAATCATCTCAATTTCTGTAATATATCTTCCATTCTATAAAATGAGACCAGGAAAACTAGAATACAACCATTAATACCATGCAAAAATACAGTGCAAAGTCGCTGGTTTAAACCAAAAACACGGTCAAAGTTTTTTTTCTTCTCATTACGCACTGTACTGCAGGATTTTTTTGTACTGTGCACACTGACCACACAGACCCATTCTTTCATATACAGGCCTACCAGCTTTCTCTCACTGGAGTTGAAGGCGCTAGAATTCATGGTTGTATTCTCGTTTTCTTGGTCTCATTTGATAGAATGGAAAACACATTACAGAAATAGAGATGATTTTGATTAGTTGCACAATAAAAACGACCTTGAAATTGAGCTCAAATTAGCAGAAATGTTCAATTTTTACCAATGTTCAAAACTAAACAGATTACACCACACATTCAATACACGTCAACTGGGGAGTCTAATGTTTTTTCACTAGTGCACTGATATTATACCATTTTTACAATAATGCAGTAGTCTGCATAACAGAAAAATCTTCTATTTTTTCTCTGAATAAAAAATCAAGAGAGAAAGCAAGAGTAATATAACAGGGGCCTGGAGACGTGACTAATGAACAGAGGGTGCCAAGAATGTCTGCATTGTTTATTCTGGACCCTATTTTGAAATTGGCATCTTTTTTAATTTGCGTGAAATTGGCCAAATTGCCAATTTCTGACCACTTTATTGGGTAGTTGAAATCGGTAGATGGGCGGTTTCTCGTACTCAATTGACAGAAAAAAAATGTAGTTACGTATTTCATACTTTTGGTGTCATTACGATCAGGAAAAGATTCTCTTATCATTTTATAAGAATTTTTTTTTTTTTTCCAAAAATTTTTCGACACTAGGAGACACTTCAGGATTTGGGGTTGCGACAGTCAACGGGTAAGGGCTCTAACTCTCTGGCAGACTTTGAGGAATGAAATGAATGGCATAGATGAAGCCCCTGAGGAATATGGACAAGATGATTACCAATTTCGGTGACGTCAAGAGGGTTTGTGATATCAACACCGGCAACCCGAAGAACAGGAGCCGGGTCGGGAGAGTACTTACCATGCAGTTTCCATACTTTTTTCCAGACTGCACTCATAGAGAAAGCAGAGGCGATGGTGGAAACATAATCTCACCAGCAAGTGTTTAGCATCACAGATGACACGGCGAACGACTGCTTGCTTCTGCTTAAAATCAAGGAGTCTCTGTGGTTCTACTTTACCGGTACCTGCCCCACATGAGCATTTCAAACGCACTGCCCGAGCACGAGCAGGAGACCACCAATGTACGCACTTCTGAGAATGCCTGCCCGAGGTTTGGGGTATAGAATGTGAAGCTGCGGTTAAAACTGAGGATGAGAAGAGGTGTAAAAGCTCATCAGTGGAGGATGAAAAAGGAACCTCACTAAAAGCAGATGCAAGTAAAGGTCCCAATTTGCTCAGTCAAATTGCCAGCGTGGGTTACGAGGAGGTGGTGAATATGAAGAAGTAAGAATGATTGGAAAAATAATCACTGTTATGCAAGTCCAGGAGGACAGACCAGGTGAAGTCTAGTACAGTGGACGAAGAGCAGACCGAGAGATTGATGCAAGAGAGAGAATGAATACGAGGATCAAAATGGGTGGGGGATCAAAATGGAGGGGGAGAGAAGTGAGAAGAGCCTCCAACTGAATGCCACAGGAGTCACAGTGAGACCAACCCCCCCCCCCCAAAGGAAATGGTGGGCATTAAAATCGCCAAGAAACAGAAGTGGTGGCGGTAAGGAAGAAACCAGAAATGCAACATCCGGGATAGATAAGACCCGAGAAGGAGAGAGATAGAAAGAACAGACTGTATTCCACTTATTCAAGTGGATATAGGCTGCAGTGTAATGCAGTGAAGTACAGTGGACCCTCAGTTATAGATTTTAATCTGTTCCAGAGAGCTTGTCCATAACCGATTTTATCATTATCCGATTTAATTTTCCCCATAAGAAATAATGGAAATCCAATTAATCCGTTCCAGATGCCCAAAAGTATTAAATTTTTTTTTCACATGAAATATACATTTTCCTACACAGAAAACAATGAGACATGAAGAATAAATACAGTAATAATTCATAAAATGACACTTATCTTTATTGAAGACACATTGATGAGTGATGAGACGGGAGGAAGGGAGATGATGGAGGTGTATTAGTGTCTGGAAGGGGAATCCCCTTCCATAAGGACTTTAGGTAGCAAGTCCTTTTCCGGGGTTACTTCCCTTCTTTGTTTTTCAATGCCACTGGGAACAACTTGACAGTCACTGGACCTCTGTGGCACCAAAAATCTGTCCATAGAGCTCTGTAACAGTTTTTAAGATTTCCCTAAAATGGGACACAACAGTGTCATTGTAAAAGGCATCAGCACAGCTAGCAGCAGCTGTGTCAGGGTGATGCTCATCCATAAAGGCTTGCACCTTTGTTTACTTTGTACAAATATACTTAATCGTTGAAGAAGGCAACTTTCTCCATCTCTCTCCCCCCTCCTTTGAAGCAATATCCTCAGCTGTGGTCTGTTGCTGTTGCAGATGCTCTTGCAGCTCATCAGTGGTTAGCTTTTCATCGTTGTCCTCCACCAACTCTTCCACATCCTTGCCACTAACTTCCAACCCCATGGACTTCCCCAATGACACAATAAATTCCACAACTGGTATAGGCTCCTCAGGGTTAGCCACAAACCCTTCAAAATCTCTCTCTTATACACATTCTGGCCACAATTTTCTTCAAGCAGAGTTCAAAGTCCTGCAAGTCACTCTCTCCCAAGCCTTACCTATAAGGTTTGTGCAACTGAGAATACTGAAGTGATCTTTCCAGAACTCTCTTAGGGTCAATTCAGTGTCTGAGGTGACTTCAAAGCACTTTTGAAACACTGCTTTGGTGTACAGTTTTTTGAAATTTGAAATGATCTGCTGCACCATGGGCTGGAGGAGAAGAATGGTGTTAGGAGGCAAACATTTCACTTTTATGAAACTCAACTCCCCCACAATTCGCTCTTGCAAGTCTAGAGGATGAGCAGGAGCATAGTCTAATACCAGGAGGCACTTGAGTTCCAATTTATTTTCCAGGGGGTATTTTTTCACACCAGGGCAAAACACGTGATAGAACCAATAGTGGAAAATGTCCCTAGTGACCCATGCCTTACTATTTGCCATCCACATTACACACAAATTAGCCTTGACAACACTGTTTTTCTTGAATACTCTGGGAGTTTCAGAGTGATACACGAGTAAAAGCTTCACTTTGCAATCCCCACTAGCATTACTACAAAAATTGAGAGTTAGCCTGTCTTTCACAGGCTTTTGTCCTGGGAATGCCTATCCCTCCTGAGTAATGTAGATCCTGTTTGGCATCTTCTTCCAAAAGAGGCCTGTTTCGTCACAAATGAACACTTGTTGGGGTTTTAATTTCTCAGCCTCTATGTACCCCTCAACCCTTTGACTGTTTTGGTCGTATATACACGTCTTACGAGCAACCGTTTTTGACATATATACACTCGTAAATTCTAGCAGCTTCAAATCAAGCAGGAGAAAGCTGGTAGGCCCACATGTGAGAGAATGGGTCTGTGTGGTCAGTGTGCACCATATAAAATAAATCCTGCAGCACGCAGTGCATAATAAGAAAAAAAAACTGGCCGTTTTTTTAATTAAAATGCCGACTTTGTGGTCTACTTTCGTATAGCATTTATGGTTGTATTCTCGTTTTCTTGGTCTCATTTGATAGAATGGAAAACATATTATAGAAAAAAAGGTGATTTCGATTGATTTTACTATGAAAAGAACCTTGAAATGGAGCTCAAAGTAGGGAAAATGCTTGATTTTTGCTGATGTTCAAAGGTAAACAAACAATATCATTTTCCAATAAATGTCCAAGTAGCCATTCTAATATGCAGTCATGAATGGGTTGACATTATTTATACAATTATTACAATACTGCAGTAGTCTGCATAACAGTAAATCTTCTATTTTTTGTTTGAATAAAACTTCAAAATAGAAAGGAAGAGTATATCAGAGGGGCCTGGAGACATGACTGATGAACAAAGAAAATGTTAGTTGAGAGCCAGGAGTGTCTGAATTGTTCATTCTGGAACCTATTTTGAAATTATGACAGTTTTCAATTTTCGTGAAATTGGCCAAATTGCAAATTTCTGACCAAGTTATTGGGTAGTTGAAATTGGTAAATGGGGAGTTTCTTGTACTCATTATATGGAAAAAATGTTGTTCTACAGAAATAGCTATGAGTTTGGTCGACTGGAACAATGGAATTAGCCGAAAATAGGGCTCAAATTGAGCGAAATCACCAATTCGTAAATATCGCCGAGGTCGCTAACTTCGCGAGAGCGTAATTCCATCAGTTTTCCATCACATTTCATTCTTTTGGTGTCATTACAATCAGGAAAAGATTCTCTATCATTTCACAAGAAAAAGCATTTTTTTTTTTGGAAGTTTTGTGACACGAGACACCTCACGATTTGGGGTTGCGACAGTCAAGGGGTTAAAGTCCTACACATATTTTTCAGCCACTTTTGGTCACAACTGGCAGCCTCAACATGCCTTATCACACTGTGTGTGCCACTACGATTCTTAAATCTCTCAAACCATCCTTTGCTGGCCTTAAATTCAATAACATCACCACTAGTTGCAGGCATTTTTTTTTTAATTCAATTGTCATGCAACTGCCTTGCCTTTTCACACGATTGACTGAGAAACACTAACTCCCAATAATTATTTGTCGTTTATCCACACCAATAACAGTTTCTCCCCATCTTCAAGTATTTGCGATCTCTGTTTCGAAAACATACTTGCACCTTTCACAACAACAGCTTCCTTGATTGCCTTTCTGTTGCCAAGATAGTAGTGATGGTTGATTGGGGTTTGTTATACAACCTGGCCAGCTCGGAGGCACGTACTCCACTCTCATATTTTGTGATTATCTCTTTCTTCAAGTTTAATTCTCACCCTTTTTACCCCAGGGTTGGCACTAGAAGCTTTCTTGGGGTCCTTGGTGGCTTATTTAGCAGTTACAAACACTAAAAACATTGGAATACAAAATGTATCGCAGGTACACGTGAAACTGACTGCAGTGGCTTGTAAACAATGGCACACTAGCTGAAGGCAGGCCAGCTGAGGTGCGCTCACCCTGAACAGACAGGCGGACGCGTTTGGGACGAACATTGTTACCCCGAGTTTTTCACCGTTGGCCGTGCCAATTTTTTTATGCAAAAATGCATCGTCAGACGATTTTAGCGTTAGATGATGCCAGTGTTGGTCGAGGGTCCACTGTACATATAAAATATGAAATAACTTAAAAACACTTGAAATTTTGAAGTTTGCAGACATAATGGAGAGACATGGTGCTTACGGAGCTCACGGAGAATGTACGCAAACTGGGTGGGGCACGGTGACCGTAATACAAAGTCAGGTGGGGAGAGCCATATAGAGAGTTTTGGTCATAATTTGAAATGACCATATTTGCGGAACGCCATAAAGCGGGTCCTACTGTATATATACATATACATATATCTATACAGCCTCTCCTCACTTAAGAATGGAGTTCCGTTCCAAGGACCTGCTAAATAAGCCACCATGGGCCCAAAGAAAGCTTCTAGTGCCAACCCTGTGGTAAAAAGGGTGAGAAATACTATCGAAATACTATTGTACCTTTGTCAGCTGTTGCTGTACAACGGTCAGCTGCTGCTGCACCACGGTCACCTGATGCTGTTGCTGCACCACCGTCAGCTGCTGTTGTACCACCATCAGCTGCTGCTGTACCACAGTCAGTTGCTGCTGCTGCACCACCATCAGCTGCTGCTGTACCACCATCAGCTGCTGCTGTTGCTGCACCACCATCAGCTGCTGCTGTACAATGGTCAGCTGCTGCTGCACTACCGTCAGCTGTATTAATCGAAGATGTGGAGAGTTGTTGGTGTGGCTTAACGTGAAACAATTAACCCCAGAGGGTTAGCCACCCAGGATAACCCAAGAAAGTCAGTGCGTCATCGAGGACTGTCTAACTTATTTCCATTGGGGTACTTAACCCGTAAATGGATCAAACGTATACACCTACCATCCGACTTACGACCTGCTCGACATACAACGGCTCGACTTACGACCTTGTTTTTTATGCCAAATTTCTGGGAAATAAACAAGTGTTTGTGTTGTACACAATGTTTATCCTAAACCTTACAGTATAAAATACAGTACTAACAGCATAAAAAGTAAAGTAAAACATGAAATACCAAAATAAAACAATAAAATAAAGTCATTACAAAAATGTTATGTTGATATTCAGTAGTAAAGTTCGACTTACGTCCATTTCGACTTACGACTGGTTTCTCGGAACCAAACTCGGTCGTAAGTCGGATGGTAGGTGTATATACATTTTTACCGCTAGTGCCCCAAACGTATACGTACGTTTTATTTTTCCTGCCTTCAAATTTGGCACGACTGGCCTGAGATGCCTTGTCAGCATAGAATGGGTCTTAACACTCAGTGTGCACCATATTAAAAAAACTGGGACCACTTAGTACCTTGTGGGAGCACCAGTTCAAATGAGCACCAGCTAGAGCAAACAGTGTGGGAAACAAATGGGATTCACTGATTTCATGTAGAATTAGCTCTCCCATTTTAAGAGGAAAGTGATTTTGACTCCGAGTTTAGTATCTTTGAGGTGGAAGTGGCCATAAGTGGTCGAGGAAATATAAAAAAAAAACTCGATAATAACCCATGTGCAACACCCTTTCAGAATGTCTTATAACCTATGCCCTAAGTAAAGAGAAACAATTCTGGAATGTAATGTTTGTTCAACAGGCTGGCTGGCCTGACTATCTCTGTTTGTCTGTCTGTATCAACGTCTATCTCTGTCTATCTGTCTGTGTCTGTCTGTATCTGTCTCTGTGTCTATCTGTCTGTCTCTGTCTATCTCTGTTTCACACTTACACATAAATACAAGTATACATAGTGTAAATTACCTAGGATAACCCCAAAAATTCAGACAAAGTGCTATACTCTGCTTGAAGATGTGAGTAAACGTGATGATGCAGTCTTGTGGCTCTCTCTGAGACAGAGAGCTAGACAGATAGACAAATAGACAGGGAGCTTGACAGACAGACAAATAGACAGACATGTTTGTGTACCAGCAAAAACAAAGCAAGAGCTGATGCTCATCAAATGTCACCAATTAGCTAATGTTATGTCATCTTATCACTTCACTGTCAGGGGTGGACTGAGGCTTGTTTTTCATGCTACAAGGGAAGAACTATCACCACTGCTACTACCACTATTATTACCACTTTCTTCTTCTTCTTCCTCCTCTTTCTTCCTCTTTCTTCTTCCTCCTCCTCCTTCTTCCTCCTTCATCTTCTTCCTCTTCCACCTCCTCCTTCTTCTTCCTTCTTCTTCTTCTTCCTCCTGTTCCTTCCTTCTTCCATCTTCTTATATACTCCCACAAATCCAAAACATTGCTGGGACCTACAAATACTTTGTATATATTCCTAGACAATAGTAAATGACCAAGGTAGGTGTAAATGTCCACTTGTCAATGTGTTTGTGACAATTTGAGTACAATTTCAGTACCTAATATTAGTGTCACAACAATGACTGGTTATGAAATGACAAGTACTACTATAAATTGCAATTATCTGAACATAAAAATTATAAAAAATAATATGAAAGAGAAAAAAAGATATATCGGCAACACTTCTGCAAGCGGAAGGGCTCCATGTTTCCATCAGGTGATTGCAAAGTGCCAACTTCTTGCCTTCATATCTCTGTAAGTACTGACCCTAAATTTTTTTTTATCCTAAAACACTTAGAAAAATGTGCTCTTTATTTCCATAAAAATTATTTTTTTTTATTTGTCAAAATATTTGGGACACTGGGGTAGCGAACGTATATATACATTTGGACTATTTATGGCTTAATCTTGTCCCCCAGGATGTGACCCACACCAGTCAACTAACACCCAGGTGAGCAGGAAAAAATGCCTGGAACTAGTGCTCATATTGGTGAATTTAAGGCCAGCAAAGGTTGGTTTAAGAAATTTAAGAATCGTAGTGGCATACACAGTGTGATAAGGCATGGCGAAGCTGAAAAATTCCATTATTATTATTATTATTATAATCAAAAAGAAGCGCCAAGCCACAAGGACTATACAGCGCTGCAGGGCAGGAAGGAAGTGAGGGCATCAGGTGGCAAAAGGGAGATGGATGAGTAATAGGTTACGGATAACAGCGGGGCAGTGGATGGTGAAAGGGTAAAGGGCAGCAAGAGACTGAACTAGAAAGGGCTGAGGGGAGTGCGAAAAGTATCATCAGAGTTTGTGGAGTAAATCAGTCGTTGTCAAGAAGTCAATGAGAGAGAGTCAGGATTAAAGGAGGGTCCATGAGCAAGAAGGGAAAGTAAAGAGAGAGTAGTAGAACGAAGACGACGTTGGAGGTAAATTCTGCGTGCTCGTTGATAGAGAGGGCAGTCTAACAGAATGTGGCTAATCGATACTGGAACTTGACACTGCTCACAGAGAGGAACAGGGTGCCTCTCCATGAGATACCCATGAGTAAGACGAGTGTGACCAATGCGAAGGCGGGAGAGAGTGGTCTCCCAACCTCGGCACTGATGACAAGAAGACGGCCAGTAACCTATGCTCGGTTTAATAGAATGAAGTTTGTTACTGAGCAGAGTTGACCAACGTTGTTGCCAATGGGTGCGAAGGTGGGTAGCTATTGCAGCAAAATAGTCCAGAAATGGAACACCTCGATAGGAAATTGGTAGGTCATGTACTGCTGACCGCGCAGCAGTGTCTGCCTGTTCATTGCCCTGTACGTCGACCTGACCAGGGACCCAACAAAAAACAATATCTTTATGTTTGGTAGAGATACGGTGTAGCCAAAGTTGGATACGGAGAACTAGGGGATGAGATGTATCAAATTTTTGTATAGCCTGAAGAGCACTAAGGGAGTCTGAGACTACTACAAATGATGACACAGGCATAGATGCGATACGAATAAGTGCTGCAAGAATGGCATACAGTTCAGCAGTAAAAATGCTAGCTGAAGATAGTAAATGTCCCCGCACGACGCTGTCCGGAAACACTGCTGCGAATCCGACGCTGTCCGAAGACTTAGAGCCATCTGTGTACACAGCGGTGGCATGAGAATGGGAGTGGAAGTGATCAAGAAAAAGAGAGCGGGAAGCCACCGTAGGCAGTTGAGCTTTCGAGCAAGGGAGTGAGAAAGAACAGACCCGAACAGCTGGAACTTCCCAGGGGGGTAGGGAAAAGTGAGATGATACATGAACATATAAAGGTGGTAACTGAAGGGAAGACAAGAGTGAATGTAGGCGAAGAGAAAAGGGACGGAGCAAACAGGGGCGGCGAACAAATAAAGAATGTCTACTAATATCGGTGACCATTCTATAAATGGAAGGATTGTGTAGATCGTGAGAGCGTACATAGTAGCGAAGGCAATGGGCATCACGGCGATCAGACAAGGATGGAACATTCGCTTCTGTATAGAGGCTCTCAACAGGGGAAGAGCGAAAAGCACAAGGCACAAACGTAATCCTTGGTGATGGATAGAGTTAAGGCTAGAGAGAGTAGCAGGAGAGGCCGCGGAATAAATCTGGTCACCATAATCGAGTTTCGATAAAACGAGGGCTGAATGTAGGCGAAGCAGAGTTCGACGATCAGCTCCCCAGGAAAGATGAGCAAGGGTTTTAAGAAGGTTTAGCCGGCTGTGACAAGTTGCCTTCAGAGAGGTTGTGTGAGGTTTCCAGGATAACCGACGGTCAAAGAGAAGGCCTAGAAACCTGACTATCACGTTCGGGGATACGGGAGCCATAGAGATACAAAGGATGATCGGAGATAACAGAGCGTCTAGTGAAAGTAATTTGGTGAGTTTTGGTACTTGAAAATTTAAACCCATGCGTGGTGGCCCAAGTGGAAACACGGTCGACCGCATGCTGGAGAGAAACTGCAATAAGATGACAGTCAGCGCCTGCACAAGCAATAGCGAAGTCATCAACATAGAGTGATGACCAAATATTGGGTGGAAGAACAGAGGCCAAATCATTTATAGCAAGGAGAAAAAGTGTTGTGCTTAGAACACATCCCTGAGGGACACCTTCAGCTTGGACGAAGTCCGGGGAAAGAACATTATTGACTCGAACACGGAAATGTCTGTCAGTTAAAAAGTTCTTAAGGAAGGATGGTAGATTGCCTCGGAGGCCTAAGGAATGGGCCTGGGCCAAAATATTATACCTCCAAGTTGTGTCATATGCCTTCTCAAAGTCAAAAAATATGGCAATAACTGAGTGATTATTCGCAAAGGCATTACGAACATACGTATCCAAGCGTAGTAAGGGGTCTATGGTAGAACGACCCTTACGAAAGCCATATTGACTAGCGGAGAGACTGTTGTGTGTCTCTAAATACCACATTAAACGTCGATTTACGAGACGTTCCATCACTTTGCAAATTGCACTAGTAAGAGCGATGGGGCGATAGTGGGAGGCATCATGCCCTGTAGTACCCGGTTTGTGGAAAGGGAGAACAATGGCAGATTTCCACAGCTGGGGAAGAACTCCTTGTGCCCAAATAAGATTGAAGAGGTGTAAGAGGACTACAAGGGCTGACCGATGTAAATGTTGTAACATACGAATATGAATGTCGTCAGGCCCAGCTGCCGATGATCGGCAAGCTGAGAGCGTTGCCTCCAGTTCTTGAAGTGTAAAAGTCACATTATACTGTTCTTCTTTGAGAGAAGAAAAGTCCAAGGGTACTAACTCTCTGGCAGACTTTGAGGAAAGAAACGAGGGGCATAGATGGAGCCCTCGGGAAATAGGGACCAGATGTGTGGCAAGTTCAATGGCAACGTCGAGAGGGTTTGCTACATCAACACCAGCGACCCGTAGAACAGGAGCTGGGTCAGGAGAGTATTTACCACTCAATTTCCTCACTTTTTTCCAGACTACACTCATAGAAGAAGCAGAGGTGATGGTGGAAACATAGTCTCGCCAACAAGTGCGTTTAGATTCACGGATGACAAGGCGAGCGATCGCACGCTTCTGCTTAAAATCAAGAAGTCTCTCAGCGGTTCTATTGTACCGGTACCTGCCCCATGCAGCACGTTTCAAACGTACTGCACGAGCACAAGCAGGAGACCACCAAGGCACGCACTTCTGAGAATGCCTGCCTGAGGTTTGGGGTATAGAATGAGAAGCTGCGGTATAAACTGACGTCGAGAAGATGTGTAGGAGCTCATCAATGGAAGATGAAGAAGGAACCTCACTAAAAGCAGTGAGGTGTGAGTAAAGATCCCAATTTGCCCGATCAAATTGCCAGCGAGGGCTACGGAAAGGTGGTGAATAGGGAGAAGAAAGAATGATCGGAAAATGATCGCTGTCATGTAAGTCTGGTAGAACAGACCAGGTGAAGTCTAGTGCAGTGGAGGAAGAGCAGACTGATAGATCGATGCAAGAGAGAGTACGAGTACGAGGATCAAAATGGGTGGGAGTACCTGTATTTAAAACATGGAGGGGGTGAGCGGCGAGAAAAGCCTCCAACTGAATGCCACGTGAGTCACAATGAGACCCCCCCCCAGAGGAAATGGTGGGCATTAAAATCACCAAGTAACAGAAGTGGTGGTGGTAAGGATGAAACAAGAAAGGCAAAGTCTGGGATAGAAAATGCTCGAGAAGGAGAGAGATATAAAGAACATATTGTAAACCACTTATTCAAGTGGATACGGGCTGCAGTGTAATGCAGCGAGGTATGGACAAATAGTTGACAGTACGGAATATCATTGCGTAGAAGAAGGGCACTTTCATTAACCCTTTGAGGGTCGACAGGCCCTCTCCGAAACTCGTTCTCAGGGTCGGCCAAATTTAAAAAAAAAAAAAAATTATTTTCTCTTATGAAAAGATAGATTATTATTATAATCAAAAAGAATCTTTAGAGAATCTTTTCCCGATCATAAAGACACCAAAAGTTTGAAATTTGATAGAAAACTTACGGAATTATGCTCTCACAAAGTTAGCGGTCTCGGCGATGTTTACGCATCGGCGATTTTGCCCACTTTGAGCCCCATTTTCGGCCAATTTCACTGTACTAGTCGACAAAAAACATGAATATTTCGCTAGAACTCCATTTTTTCTATTGAATGGGTGCAAGAAACCACTCATTTATGAAATCCAACTACCCAGTACAGTGGTCAGAATTTAGCAATTTTGCCAATTTCACACAAATTTCAAAAGATGCCAATTTCCGAATAGGGTCCAGAATAAACAAGAAAGACATTCCTGGCACTAAAATGACATTTCCTCTAGTCATTAGTCATGTCTCAAGGCCCCTCTTATATTCTTTTGCTTTCCACTTTGAATTTTTATTTTCACAAAAAATATAAGATTTACTGTTATGCAGACTACTGCATTAGTGTAAAAAATGGTATAAATATTATTGGTGCACTTGTGAAAGAATATTAGACTCACCAGTTGACGTGTATTGCACGCTTGGCACGATTTGTTTACTTTTGAAGTTTGGCAAAAATCGAACATTTCTGCTACTTTGAGCTCAATTTCAAGGCACCTTTCTTTGTAAAACCAGTCAAAATCATCTCAATTTCTGTAATATGTCTTCCATTCTATAAAATGAGACCAAGAAAACTAGAATACAACAATAAATACCATACGAAAATACACTGCAAAGTCGCTGATTTATTAAAAAAAAATGGTCAAAGTTTTTTTTTTCTCATTATGCACTGTGTGCTGCAGGATTTTTTTTAGACTGTGCACACTGACCACATAGACCCATTCTTTCATATGAAGGCCTACCAGCTTTCTCCCACTAGATTTGAGGCCGCTAGAATTCATGAGTACTAGTACGTCAAAAACCCCTACGCATAAGACGTACTAGTACGACGAAAACCCTCAAAGGGTTAAAGGTCCCATCTGGGAAAGGATCCGAAGAATACAATAAATTATAGCCTGAGATAGGTTAGAAAACAGCCGAGTGTAATTTTGGTTCTTGTAAGCAAGCACCAACAGGGGAAAACCTGGAAAGCAACATCTGAAGCTCACCCCGATTACCCCTGAGGCCGCGGATATTCCACTGTAAATAGGCCATGATTGGCGATGAAGAAAATATCAGGAATCTGAGGGGTTAGAAAAGTCAACGTGTGGTGGCATTGGAAGACGTTCAAGTAGCGAAGGAACGGAGCGTTGCGAAGAATGGGGTTGTGAAGATGGAGGAGAGGGAAGAGAAGGAACAGGAAGTGAATCAGTGTCCATTGAAGGTTTAGTCTCTGCAATATATTCTGAAATGGCTTCAAGTGTTTCTGAATTCAAAGATGTATGGGAGACCATATTGGAGATAGAAGGAGGAGGGTGAGTAAAGATTGGGACAGTAATGGACTGTACAAAAGTAGAGGGGGAGGGAAGAGTGTAAGGGACTGGAGATGAAGTGTGGGGGGGGACAGAAGAGGCAGAAACCTGGGAGGTGGCAGAAGAGGGAGAAACTTGGGAGGGGACAGGGGTGGAAGGCATAGTACGAGGAGGAGGGTGAATCTCCACACTTGTAATAGAGCCAGAGAGAGGGGAAGAACTAGGTACAGAGACTGGAAAGGTAAAGTGTGGAGGTGGAAGAAGGGAAGGAAGGGGCAAAGAAGATTTGAGCAATGTGGATTTTTTGGACTTCTGAGTAGAGGGGCGATTGGTATTAGGTGTCGTACGAGGTCTTGTCGATACTGGGGCTTGTGAGGAAGGACCCGAAGATGTGAGAACAGACTGAGTTGTAGTCGGGACGTCAGAGCCAAGGACAGCAAAAGGATTAGATGCCGTATTGGCTATGGGAGGGGTAACAACAGAGGAGGCTGCAGAAGATGGGACCCCAGAAGTGGGGGGATGTTTGGAAACACGAGAATAAGAAACACAGGGTAGTCTCCCTTGGAGGCGGAGATGAGTAACTGTCATAGCATAAGGGAGACCTTTTGCCTCTTTGAGGCAACGGATTTCATGTTCATTTAAGTAGACCTGGCAATGGCGGGAGTACGAAGGGTGAGCTTCATTACAATTAAGGCAAGATGGAGGTTGACTGCAAGATGTATTAGAATGGTCGTCAGCACCACAGACTGGGCATTCGGCCATAGATCTGCAATATTTCGCTGGGTGACCAAAATGCCAGCAATTTCTACATTGTTGTGGTGTAGGTATCACCTTTCGAACTTGTAACCGATGTCCCGCGACATATACAGAGGACGGGAGTTCTTGGCTGTCAAAAGTTAAACGAGCCACATTGCAAGGGTAACGTCTCCGCCCCCGGGCAGGAAGGGCATAAGTGTCTACTTTGAGGATTGGGAGATCCTGGAATTCCAGCTGTTCAAAAATGTCATTGCCACATGACTGGAAATTCTGTTGGACTATGGTATGGGGCAGAATGACAGTACCACTACAAGAATTGAGAGAAAGATGTTTTTCAATAGTGATAGTAGTAGTATCGATATTCGAAAGGAGAGAAAGATCATGAGCTTGGGTAGCATTCTGGACAGTGACAATGCGTGTACCGCTCTTGAGAGCATGAAATGAAATATCTGCCAACATGACGCAGGAGCGCTTTGCCAATACTATGGTCAGAAAGGTAGGCAGAAGAAGAAGAAGTCGGTCTTAAAGTAAAGAATTTAGTCCATTGTGTGGTCCGAAACTGAGCGTGGAGAGGGAGTGCTTGACGTGTCGGTCTTTTCCGAGTAGAATGGGAAGGTAACGAAGGAGCATCATCAGGAGATTGATGTTGGCGTTTAGGAGTAGGACCGGAGTTGGTCCGGCGTGAAATGGGCGAGCGATTCGAAAATTGCCGTACCGTAGAGGGAGAAGCCGGAAGCATAGTCAAAGGAGAGCGGAGTTCAGACAAATCGAAGGAGTCAGTCGAAGCCCCGGTACCTGAAGCGGGTGAGGAAACAGCACCAACAAGAGGTACAGGGGCATCAGGAGTGTCCGAAGAGTGGTCTAAACACAAGGCAGGGTCAGAATGGGGTGCGGTATCAAGCAGGGGCCCGGGGGTAGTGGGTTCATGGACTAGGGATGCCATGGTTAGGTTACTCCTTTGCTTTTTGTTTTTAAGAAAAAACAAAGAAAGAAGAAAATAAAAATAAAAAAAATAAAAAAAGGGGGGAGCGGGAGGAATAGTTCCCAGGAGGAATGAAAGGGCCGGAAATCTCCCTCCGCGCCCAAGAGGACCTCAACACCGCTAGTAGCGAAGATGCAGCATGGAACCCATGCCATACCCTACCCTTCATGCCAGTAAACCAGCAATCCTGGATAGCAACCTCACATCTGCCGAGCTACCTCAGTGGACAAAAGAGAGGGCGGCCGGATATCCGCCACAAAGCATACCTCCTTCGGCCACCACCCCCGGAATCCGAAAGGTGGCTTCCAGAGATACACCCGTCGCCCGAATGACACCCAAAGCTACTCCGGGATACCGGAGAGGGATCGGGACATCCCCAGGCAATCCAGATTCCACGGCAAACTACGCCACCGCCAAGAACCTCAACGGAATGGGATGGACCCCGGTGTCCTTTCCCCTACCTAGGAACTAGCAAGCCTGTGGGAGAAATCCCAAAGGCCAAAAAGAGGAAGGGCAAAAGGGAGGGGTGAGGAGGAGGAGGAGGAATGGAAAAAGGGGAGGATGGGATAGGGGAGGGGAGAATGGGGGGTAATTAGGTTCGGTCTGAGGAAGAAGACCGACAGGGCTAATTCCTCAGACCAAGAGCCTCTTCACCACGCCAAGGAGCCCCCCTTGAAGAGGTGAAAAATTCCAACCCCAACAAGTGTTCAATTGTGATGAAACAGGCCTGTTCTGGAAGAAAATGCCAAACAGGACCTACATTACTCAGGAGGAAAAGGCACTGCCAGGACACAAGCCTATGAAAGACAGGCTAACTCTCATGTTTTGTTGTAATGCTAGTGGGGATTGCAAAGTGAAGCCTTTACTGGTGTATCACTCTGAAAATCCCAGTGTTCAAGAAAAACAGTGTCTCATCACTCATCAATACTCTTCAATAAAGGTAAGTGTCATTTTATTATTTATTTATGTATTTATTGTGCATGTCTCATTGTTTTCTTTGTAGGGAAATGTATAATTCATGTAAAAAAAATTATTTTTTTTAAATACTTTTGGCTGTCTGGAACAGATTAATTGGATTCCCATTATTTCTTATGGGGAAAATTACTGGTCAACAGATTGCCTGATTGCAACCCCAGGATTCAGTGATATAATGCGAGTGAATCGATTTGTGCTACTATTACGTATGCTACACTTCTCAGACAAAACCAGGCCTGACAGAAACGACAGGGTATATAAGATTAGGAATGTGTTTGTGAATCTGAAAGAGAAATTCAGTATGTATTTTTATCCCTTCATGAAGCTTGTTATTGAGCAAGAGGAAACACTTTGGTATAAAGTTATTTGTGCTTTGTGACTGCTACAGTGCTCTTGTATTGGATATTACTCTGTACACTGGAAGTTATGCATTGCAAAATACCAGGAAGTTAATGGGCATCTCTGGTGATGTGGTTAGAACAATGATGGAACCATATCTTGGTAAGGGGCATATATTATATACTGATAACTGGTACACAAGCCCCTCACTCAGTGATTTTTTGCAAGTGAACATGACAGATGTGTGTGCCACAGTGCGTGCATATCATAAGCACATGCCCAGGTTTGATGCTGGCACTCGTAGAGGTGAGATGCAGGCGTTTGCTGCTAATGACATCATGGCATTTCGGTGGCATGACAAACGAGATGTCACACTGTTGTCATCAGTTCACCCTAATGAAATGACAACCACTGGCAGGCAGAATAGAGAGACCAATGAACCCATTCTAAAACCTGCAACTGTGATTGATTACACCTTCAAAATGTGTTCTCCAAGTGGACAAATGTGACATGCAGATTGGGTTTGCTGATTGTGCTTGCAAGAGTTATAAGTGGTACGTAAAACTCTTTCTCCATCTTCTGGACATTTCCATGCTCAATGCTTATAATATGTATAAGATGAGGACCACAAACAAACCACCATATGGTGAATTTTGTTTGTCTGTCATCAGACAAATAGTATTCAAGTACCAAGGAACAACACCTGCAATAGAAAACCGCCCACTAAATTATCAACCGCGATTATAAAGTCATTTAAAAGTAACTCAGGGAACCTGTCTCACGTCCCACCATTATTGTACAAGCGAGCGGCCCATGAGCTTTCACATGCTATTACATTACTTTTTAAAAAGTCACTAGAAACTAGCACTTTCCCAACACTACTCAAGACAGCAAGGGTTACACCGATACATAAAGGTGGCGACCCTACAGATGTGAACAACTATAGGCTAATATCAAACTTACCATTGCTATCCAAAATCTTCGAGAAATTCGTGCACAGGAGACTATATTCATTTATAACAGCACAAGACATACTCAACCCCTGCCAATTTGGTTTCAGGAAAAATAAAAGCACTAATGATCCAATTGTAAAAATGCTAGATCTGCTTTACACAACATTGGAATATAAGGAAGGGAAGTGTCCTTGGTCCCCTGCTCTTCCTCATTTACATCAATTATCTTCCGAACGTATCCCAACACCTGAAACCCATTCTCTTTGCTGACGACATGACTTATGTCACCTCCCACCCAAATCTTGCCACCCTCAGCACCATTGTTAACGAGGAGCTGCTCAAAATATCGACTTGGATGACAGCCAATAAACTTACACTTAACACTGACAAAACCTACTATCCTACCTTTCTCTTAAGCAATTTATCTAAACTGCCTCAAGAAACAAGAAAGATCTCATTTCGCTTGCATGACGAGACATTGATAAACAACCTAAAACTAGCTCTAGGTGCCATTAATTGGCAGAAAGAGCTAAATGACAATAATAATATCGATAAAGATATCAATTTTTTTTTACACAAAACCCTAAACCTTTACAACAAACATTGCCCAATCAAAACGAAACAGATCACAGAAAAGAGGCTAAACAGCCCATGGCTAACTAGAAGTATCCTCAAATCTGTTAATAAAAAACACCAATTTGAAAAGCATTTCAGATTAGGATTAATTACTAAAGAATTTACTAGAAGATACACATCAATACTAACAAAACTAATATGTAAATCAAAGCAAATGTATTATGAAAACAGATTTAGTGAAATGAAAGGTGACATGAAAAGTACCTGGCAAACCCTCTCCAAAATTTTGGGCTCAAGAAAACTGACTGGAAATAGAGAGATAGACTTAACTAAACCAGATGAACCTCATATGCAACCTATAGACACGGCCGACAAATTTAATGTCTTCTTCTCTACCATAGGATCAAAGCTAGCAAGCCAAATTCCTAGCTCAAATACCCATCCGAGTGAGTACCTCACTGGCAACTATCCAAATACTCTATTCCTAGCTCCAACTAATCCCACTGAAGTCTCACTCATCATTAAAAAACAAATCAGGTGATCTAGATAACTTGCCACCATTCATTTATAAAAAAGCTGCACCAGAACTGTCGCCCATTATTGCAACAATGTTTAACAAATCTATAGCTTCCTCAACCTTCCCATTCATACTCAAGACAGCAAGGGTCAGCCTGAGCCACAAAGGTGGAGATCCAACTGATTTGAACAATTACAGACCCATATCAAACTTGCCCTTACTATCCAAAATATTTGAAAAAATAATACACAAGCGACTTTACTCCTACCTTACATCCAACAACATACTTAACCCATGCAAGTTTGGATTTTGACCCAAAAAAAAAAGCACGAATGATGGTATTATACAAATGCTTGACCTAATATACACAGCTCTCGATAAGAATGAATATCACCTGGAGTTCTTTGTCAACCTAAAAAAAAACGTTTGACACAGTTGACCACAATCTCTTGCACCTCAAACTGAATCATTATGGCATAAGAGGACATTCTCTTGATTACCTAAATTCCTCTTAACAACAGACACCAGTATGTACATACAAATGGAGTCAACTCTGCTATCCAACCTGTAGCTGTAGGAGTACCCCAAGGTAGTGTCCTAGGCCCGCTCCTCTTTCTCATCTATATCAATGATCTCCCCAATGCATCCCAACTCCTTACACAAGTTCTATTCGCAGATGACACTACATATGTCTACTCCCATTCAGACCCAGCAGTGCTTGAAAACACTGTAAACAATGAACTGCTAAAGATATATGCTTGGATGATGACCAACAAACTCACACTTAACATAGAAAAAACTTACTTCATGCTCTTTGGCAACAGAGCCTCAAACACAGTGGACCCCCGACATTCGATAAATCCGACATTCGATTCATTTTAACGCAAAAATTTTGCCTCAACATTCGATGGAAAATCCGACATTCGATACAATTCGTACGAGACGTCTCCACGTGTGGCCTGAACTGCACCGTGTGTGCCAGTGTTTACAAGCCAGCCAGTGCGCGCGCATCTAAGGATACATTCGGTACATTCCATATTATCCATATTATCACTGTTTTTGGTGCTTGTTCCTGCAAAATAAGTAACCATGGGCCCCAAGAAAGCTTCAAGTGCCAACCCTTCGAGAAAAAAGGTGCTAATGACTATTGAAATGAAGAAAGAGATAATTGCAAAGTACGAAAGTGGAGTGCGTGTGTCGGAGTGCATGATGATTTGGTAAAGAAACTGCCTGCAACTAGTGGTGATGTGAGTGAATATAAGGCCAGCAAAGGTTGGTTTGAAAGATTTAAGAATCGTAGTGGCATACACAGTGTGGTAAGGCATGGTGAGGCTGCCAGTTCAAGTCCTAATGGAAGGGGATTCCCCTTCTAAACACTAACACCATCCACGCTCTCCCCTCCTCCCATCCCATCAATCATAAGAACATAAGAAAGAAGGATAACTGCAACAGGCCAACTGACCCATGCAGAGCAGGTCCATGTCCCCCCCCCCCCGGATTAGACCACCAGATCTTTATTAAAGGTAAGTGTCAATTATTCTATTGTTATTAATCTGTTGTTATTGTAATTATTCTATTGCATTAAACTTAATATTTCATGTGGTAAATTTTTTTTCATACTTTTGCATGTCTTGCACGGATTAATTTGATTTCCATTATTTCTAATGGGGAAAATTAATTTGACTTTTGATATTTTTGACATTCGATAGCTCTCAGGAACGGATTAGTATCGAATGTCGAGGGTCCACTGTATTCAACTCAACATACCGTTAACCTGTAAATGGTCCAAACGTATATATACATTTTTTCAACATTTGAAATTATGTAAAGAAAGTAGATCTTTTTGTTTTTCTACATTTCAAAATGTGTAAAAAAACTTTGATCTACTTTTTTTTTTTTTCAACAAGTCGGCCGTCTCCCACCGAGGCAGGGTGACCCAAAAAAGAAAGAAAATCCCCAAAAAAGAAAATACTTTCATCATCATTCAACACTTTCACCACACTCGCACATTATCACTGTTTTTGCAGAGGTGCTCAGAATACAACAGTCTAGAAGCAAACACATATAAAGATAAACAACATATCCCTCCAAACTGCCAATATCCCAAACCCCTCCTTTAAAGTGCAGGCATTGTACTTCCCATTTCCAGGACTCAAGTCCGACTATATGAAAATAACCGGTTTCCCTGAATCCCTTCACTAAATATTACCCTGCTCACACTCCAACAGATCGTCAGGTCCCAAGTACCATTCGTCTCCATTCACTCCTATCTAACACGCTCACGCACGCTTGCTGGAAGTCCAAGCCCCTCGCCCACAAAACCTCCTTTACCCCCTCTCTCCAACCCTTTCGAGGACAACCCCTACCCCGCCTTCCTTCCCCTATAGATTTATATGCTTTCCATGTCATTCTACTTTGATCCATTCTCTCTAAATGACCAAACCACCTCAACAACCCCTCTTCTGCCCTCTGACTAATACTTTTATTAACTCCACACCTCCTAATTTCCACACTCCGAATTTTTTTTTTTGTTATATTTGAAAATATGTAAAAAAAACCTTAGATCTACTTTTGTAGCACTACACATGTGAACGTAGATCTGCTTGGACCGTTTACGGGTTAAATGGTTCCCCTATATCAAGAAACATGGAGGGCAAATTTCTAGGTCTTCTCCTTGACTGTAATCTTAAATTTCAGTCCCATACCCAACACATAGCCAAGAAAATTTCCAAATCAGTAGGAATCCTTTCCAAGATATGCTATTATGTACCACAAACAACTCTCTTTACCTTGTACCACTCTCTAATATATCCTTAAATCACCTATGGTATCTGTGCCTGGGGCTCAACCACAGCCAACCACCTTAGACCCTTAATCCTTTGGGGGTCGACAGGCCTTCTCCGAGACTTGTTCTCAGGGTCGGCCAAATTTCAAAAAAAAAAAAAAAATTATTTTTTTCTTATGAAAAGATAGAGAATCTTTTCCCGATCATGACACCAAAATATGAAAACTGATGGAAAACTTACGGAATTATGCTCTTTCGAAGTTAGTGGTCTCGACGATGTTCATGCATCGGCAATTTTGCCCACCTTGAGCCCTATTTTTGGCCAATTCCAATGTACTAGTTGACAAAAATCATAACTATTTCGCTGGAACTCCATTTTTTCTATCGAATGAGTACAAAAACCACCCATTTACTGATTTCAACTATCCAATAAAGTGATGAGAATTTAGCAATTTTGCCAATTTCACACAAATTTCAAATGATGCCAATTTCCGAATAGGGTCCAGAATAAACAAGAAAGACATTCCTGGCACTAAAATAACAAATTCTCTGTTCGTAAGTCACATCCCCAGGCCCCTCTTATATTCTCACAAAAAATAGAAGATTTACTGTTATGCAGACTACTGCATTAGTGTAGAAATGGTATAAATAATATCAGCGCACTTGTGAAAGAATATTAGACTCACCAGTGACGTGTATTGGACACTTGGCATGATTTGTTTACTTTTGAACTTTGGTAAAAATCGAACATTTCTGCTACTTTGCGCACAATTTCAAGGTACTTTTCATTGTAAAACCAGTCAAAATCATCTCAATTTCTGTAACATGTCTTCCATTCTATAAAATGAGACCAGGAAAACTAGAATACAACAATAAATACCAAACGAAAATACAGTGCAAAGTCGCTGTTTCATTCTAAAAACATGGTCAAAGTTTTTTTTTCTCATTACGCACTGCGTGCTGCAGGATTTTTTTTTATACTGCGCACACTGACCACATAGACCCATTCTTTCATATGTAGGCCTACCAGCTTTGTGTCACTAGATTTGAGAGCGCTAGAATTTAGGCATACTAGTACGTCAAAAACCCTGGGTCATAAGCCGTACTAGTAAGGCCGAAATCAACAAAGGGTTAATAATCCAACAAAAAGCTGCTATGCGGGTGATAACCAGCTCCTGTGTTAGACAGTACACCCCACCAATTTTCAAAAGACTCAACTTGCTAAATATACAAGACATACACTCTTATTATTGTACCTACTACATATACAGAACTTTAAACTCCACTGTAAACCTTCCCCTAAAACTACTCCTCAACAGTTACAACAGAATGCACAGTCACAATACAAGGCATAAGGCCCTTCTCAACATCCCTCGAGTAAAACTCTCACTATGCAAGAACGCTATGCACATAAAAGGCCCAAAGATCTGGAACTCCCCAGACAACTTATAAATTTAGGACTCTACTAAAAAATCATCTTATCTCACAATATTAACCCTCTCAGGGTCAACAGGCCCTCTCAGAAACTTGTTCTCAGGGTCGCCCAAATTTCAAAAAAAAAAAATTATTTTCTTCTTATGAAAAGATAGAGAATCTTTTCCGAATCATAATGACACCAAAAGTATGAAATTTGATGGAAAATTTACGGAATTATGCTCTCGCGAAGTTAGCAGTCTCGACAATGTTTATGCATCAGCAATTTTGAATACTTTGAGCCCTATTTTCGGCCAAATCCACTGTACTAGCCGACAAAAATCATGAATATTTTGCTAGAACTCCATTTTTTCTATCGAATGAGTGCAAGAAACCACCCATTACCAATTTCAACTATCCAATACAGTGGTCAGAATTTAGCAATTTTGCCAATTTCACACAAATTTCAAAAGATGCCAATTTCCGAATAGGGTCCATAATAAACAAGAAAGACCTTCCTGGCACTAAAATGACATTTCCTCTGTTCATCAGTCATGTCCCAATGCCCCTCTTACATTCTTTTGCTTTCCACTTTGAATTTTTATTCTCACAAAAAATAGAAGATTTACTGTTATGCAGACTACTGCATTAGTGTAAAAAATGGTATAAATAATATCGGCGCACTTGTGAAAGAATATTAGACTCACCAGTTGACATGTATTGGACGCTTAGCATGATTTGTTTACTTCTGAACTTTGGTAAAAATCTAACATTTCTGCTACTTTGAGCACAATTTCAAGGTACTTTTCATTGTAAAATCAGTCAAAATCATCTCAATTTCTGTAATATGTCTTCCATTCTATAGAATGAGACCAGGAAAACTAGAATACAACAATAAATACCATACGAAAATATAGTGCAAAGTCGCTGTTTTAATCCAAAAACACGGTGTTTTTTTTTTTTCTCATTACGCACTGTGTGCTGCAGGATTTTTTTTTATGCTGTACACACTGACCACATAGACCCAGTCTTTCATATGTTGGCCTACCAGCTTTCTCTCACTAGATTTGAGGGCGCTAGAATTTAGGCGTACTAGTACGTCAAAAACCCTGGTGTGTAAGCCGTACTTGCACGGCTGAAACCCTGAAAGGGTTAACCAAATCAACCAAATATCTACTGGCTAGTTTGATTATGTGACCTCCTGGCTTTTAATTCTGCCATGCCATAAAATATTACCACCTGCACCATTCTTTGTAAATTAGATTTTGTACTAAGTATACATAAGATTTATTAAGTCCAAATAAGATTGTAAAACAGCTAATCACTATTCTATGTTTAGTTTTAAGTAATAACTACTCTACTATTATCTTATCTAGTTTTAATTAGTTACTATGTACAGTGGACCCCTGCCTTACGATGGCATTGCGTTACGTTAAATCCGCTATACGATACATTATAATGCAAAAATTTTGCCTCACCTCATGCGATTCGTCTGCGATGCATCCCACGCGTGGCCTCAGCTGCCCCATGCGTGCCAGTGTTTACAAGCCAGCCAGTGCGGTCGCAACCACGCATACATTCGGTACATTTCATATTATCACAGTGTTTTTAGTGATTGTACCTGCAAAATAAGTCACCATGGGCCCCAAGAAAGCTTCTAGTGCCAACCCTGTGGGAAAAAGGGTGAAATTACCATGGAAATGAAGAAAGAGATAATTGCTCAGTACGAAAGAAGAAGGGAAGTAACCCCGGAAAAGGACTTGATACCTCAAGTCCTAATGGAAGGGGACTCCCCTTCTAAACAATAACAACTTCCACACTCCCCCCCCTCCCATCCCATCAATCATCACCAGATCTTCAATAAAGGTAACCGTCATGTATTGTATTCTTAGTAGAGTATTATATTTGTGCATGTCTTCTTAAGTTTGTGTGTATTAACCCTTTGAGGGTTTTGGTCGTACTAGTACGTCTTACGTGTAGGGTTTTTTGACGTACTAGTACGCATAAATTCTAGCGGCCTCAAATCTAGTGGGAGAAAGCTGGTAGGCCTTCATATGAAAGAATGGGTCTATGTGGTCAGTGTGCACAGTCTAAAAAAAATCCTGCAGCACACAGTGCATAATGAGAAAAAAAAAACTTTGACCATTTTTTTGGAATAAATCAGCGACTTTGCACTGTATTTTCGTATGGTATTTATTGTTGTATTCTAGTTTTCTTGGTCTCATTTTATAGAATGGAAGACATATTACAGAAATTGAGATGATTTTGACTGGTTTTACAATGAAAGGTGCCTTGAAATTGAGCTCAAAGTAGCAGAAATGTTCGATTTTTACCAAACTTCAAAAGTAAACAAATCGTGCCAAGCGTGCAATACACGTCAACTGGTGAGTCTAATATTCTTTCACAAGTGCACCAATAATATTTATACCATTTTTTACACTAATGCAGTAGTCTGCATAACAGTAAATCTTATATTTTTTGTGAGAATAAAAATTCAAAGTGGAAAGCAAAAGAATATAAGAGGGGCCTTGAGACGTGACTAATGACTAGAGGAAATGTCATTTTAGTGCCAGGAATGTCTTTCTTGTTTATTCTGGACCCTATTCAGAAATTGGCATCTTTTGAAATTTGTGTGAAATTGGCAAAATTGCTAAATTCTGACCACTGTACTGGATAGTTGAATTTCATAAATGGGTGGTTTCTTGCACCCATTCGATAGAACAAATGGAGTTCTAGCGAAATATTCATGTTTTTTGTCGACTAGTACAGTGAAATTGGCCGAAAATGGGGCTCAAAGTGGGCAAAATCGCCGATGCGTAAACATCGCCGAGACCGCTAACTTTGCGAGAGCATAATTCCGTAAGTTTTCTATCTAATTTCAAACTTTTGGTGTCTTTATGATCGGGAAAAGATTCTCTATCTTTTCATAAGAGAAAATATTTTTTTTTTTTTTAAATTTGGCCAACCCTGAGAACGAGTTCGGAGAGGGCCTGTCGACCCTCAAAGGGTTAAAATTAATATTTCATGTAATTTTTTTTTTCATACTTTGTGGTGTCTTGCACAGATTAATTTGATTTCCATTATTTCTTATGGGGAAAATTAATTCGCCATACGATAATTTTGTCTTACGATGAGCTCTCATGAACGGATTAATATTGTAAGGCGGGGGTCCACTGTATTAGGATTAGTTTGCCCAAAATGCCTCGGCATGATAGTGGCTATCTTTGTACTTAGCAAATCAAAATTGTAATTACACATTGTAACCTTTACAATAAAATTATTATTATTATTATTATTATTATTATTATGTTTGGTAGCAGGGCAGGTGTTGCGCAACTTAATATTAAGATCGACAACACTCTAATTGCCAGACATAACGAGGGCAAATTCCTAGGCCTATACCTCGACAACAACCTGAATTTCAGCACCCATATCCAACCCATAACAAAAAAAGTATCCAAAACGGTTGGGATCCTCTCCAAGATACGATACTACATGCCGCAAACTGCCCTCCTCACAGTATACCATTCACTCATTTATCCATACCTCACCTATGCTCTGTGTGCTTGGGGATCAACTGCATAAACACAACTAAAGCCAATAATAACCCAACAAAAAGCCGCAGTAAGAATAATCACTAAATTCCATCCCTGGCAACACCCCCCCCCTTCCCCACTCTTCATAGATCTAAGCTTACTCCTTGTTCAGAACATCCACACTTACTACTGTGCAATCTACATCTACAGGACCTTAAATTCCAATATTAACCTTGACCTAAAATGCTTTCTTGATAGTTGTGACAGGATCCACAGGCATAACACCAGACACAAACATCTCTATGACATTCCCCATGTCCGACTAAACCTTTACAAAAATTCAATGTATGTCAAAGGGCCTATAATCTGGAACACCCTACCTGAAAACTCTAGAACTGCAGACACATTCATCACTTTCAAAACTGCCATTAAAAAACATCTTATCTCCCTGATACACCCTGTCAACTAACTACATGAAAACCACCTGGTGGTTCACACTTTCACTCACTCACCGATTTGACTATACAGTAGGGCCCCACTTATACGGCAGGTTAGGTTCCAGGCTATTGCCGTAAAGCAGAAATCGCCGTAAAGTGGAACACCCTTTTTTTCCCCTTATAAATGCATACAAATACAGTGGACCCCCGCATACCGTTGGCATCACATAACAATTAATCCGCATACCGCTTGCTTTAATCGCAAAAATTTTGCCTCGCATACTGCTTAAAAACCCGCTCACAGCTGTTCGTCCGAGACGCGTCCAATGTGCGCCCTCAGCCAGCCTCTCATGTGCCACCCGTGCCATTGTTTACCAGCCAGCCTCCGCGGTAACATCCAAGCATACAATCGGAACATTTCATATTATTACATTGTTTTCGGTGCTTTATCTGGAAAATAAGTGACCATGGGCCCCAAGAAAGCTTCTAGTGCCAACCCTACAGCAATAAGGGTGAGAATTCCAATAGAGATGAAGAAAGAGATCATTGATAAGTATGAAAGTGGAGTGCGTATCGGCGACCTGGCCAGGTTGTACAAGAAACCCCAATCAATCATCGCTACTATTGTGGGCACCAGAAAGGCAATCAAGGAAGCTGTTCTTGCCAAAGGTTTAACTGTGTTTTCGAGACAAAGATCGCAAGTGATGGAAGATGTTGAGAGACTCTTATTGGTGTGGATAAATGAAAAACAGTTAGCAGGAGATAGCGTCTCTCAAGCGATCATAAGCGAAAAGGCTAGGAAGTTGCATGAGGATTTAATTAAAAAAATGCCTGCAACTAGTGCTGATGTGAGTGAATTTAAGGCCAGCAAAGGTTGGTTTGAGAGATTTAAGAAGCGTAGTGGCATACATAGTGTGATAAGGCATGGTGAGGCTGCCAGTTCGGACCACAAAGCAGCTGAAAAATATGTGCAGGAATTCAAGAAGTACATAGACAGTGAAGGACTGAAACCTGAACAAGTGTTTAATTGTGATGAAACAGGCCTGTTTTGGAAGAAAATGCCAAGCAGGACCTACATTACTCAGGAGGAAAAGGCACTCCCAGGACATAAGCCTATGAAAGACAGGCTTACTTTGTTGATGTGTTCCAATGCTACTGGTGATTGCAAAGTGAAGCCTTTATTAGTGTATCACTCTGAAACTCCCAGACCGTTCAGGCAAAAGAATGTCCTCAAGGAGAATTTGTGTGTGCTGTGGAGGGCAAACAGTAAGGCATGGGTCACTAGGGACTTTTTCTATGACTGGTTACACCATGCATTTACCCCCAATGTGAAAGATTACCTAACTGAAAAGAAATAAGAACTTAAGTGCCTCCTGGTGTTAGACAATGCCCCTGGTCATCCTACAGACGTGGCAGAGCGACTTTATGGGGACATGAAATTCATTAAGGTGAAGTTTTTGCCTCCTAATACCACTCCTCTCCTGCAGCCCATGGACCAGCAGGTTATTGCAAACTTCAAAAAACTGTACACAAAAGCTCTGTTTGAAAGGTGCTTTGTAGTGACCTCAGAAACTCAACTGACTCTAAGAGAGTTTTGGAGAGGGCACTTTAATATCCTCAATTGTGTAAACCTTATAGGTAAGGCTTGGGAGGGAGTGACTAAGAAGACCTTGAACTCTGCTTGGAAGAAACTGTGGCCAGAATGTGTAGACAAAAGGGATTTTGAAGGGTTTGAGGCTAACCCTGAGAGGATTATGCCAGTTGAGGAATCCATTGTGGCATTGGGAAAGTCCTTGGGGTTGGAGGTTAGTGGGGAGGATGTGGAAGAGTTGGTGGAGGAGGACAATGAAGAACTAACCACTGATGAGCTGATAGATCAACTTCAAGAGCAAGAGGCCAGACCTGAGGAAACTGGTTCAGAGGAGGGGAGAGAGAAATTGAAGAAGTTGCCTACTACAAAGATTAAGGAAATCTGTGCAAAGTGGCTTGAAGTGCAAACCTTCATGGATGAAAATCACCCTCACACAGCTATTGCAAGCCGTGTTGGCAACCTGTACACTGACAATGTTGTGAAACACTTTAGGGAAGTCATAAAGGAACGAGAGGTACAGGCCACTATGGACAGATATGTTGTGCGAAAGAAGTCCAGTGACTCTGAAGCTGGTCCTAGTGGCATTAAAAGAAGAAGGGAAGTAACCCCAGAAAAGGACTCGACACCTCAAGTCTTAATGGAAGGGGAGTCCCCTTCTAAACACTAACACTCTCTCTCTCCCCTCCTCCCATCCCATCAATCATCACCAGATGTTCAATAAAAGTAAGTGTCATGTAATTGTGCATGCCTTTTTCAGTTTGTGTGTATTAAAATTAACATTTCATGTGGTAAAAATTTTTTTTTTTCATACTTTTGGGTGTCTTGCACGGATTAATTTGATTTCCATTATTTCTTATGGGGAAAATTCATTCGCATACCGATCATTTCGCATAACAATGAGCCCTCTTGCACGGATTAAAATCGCTATACGGGGGTCCATTGTACTAGATAACAAGTTTACTCTAACATATATTAAGTTAGCAATAGAACTAGGCATCAAAAAACAATAAAAAAGTGCAATACATACATATTGCACTAATTACTTACCTTAAAATATTTATAGTCTTAATCTAGGGTGAGATGAGTAGTATTTATTGTAAGAAATCAAGTGTGGTGTGTATGGTAGTCAGCCGGGCTACCATACCAGGCCATTCCAACCACACATACTATTCTATGAAATTTAAGCATCCCAGAGTAATAAAATGCATATACAGTTCACTCATTATTTACCTTAAAATATTTGTAGTCTTAATGTAGGGTCAAGAGTGAGTAAACGAGATAAAGCGAATAAATAAGAGAGAGAGAGAGAGAGAGAGAGAGAGAGAGAGAGAGAGAGAGAGAGAGAGAGAGAGAGAGAGAGAGAGAGAGAGAGAGAGAGAGAGAGAGAGCGAGAGCGAGCGAGCGAGAGAGCGAGAGAGCGAGAGAGAGAGAGAGAGAGAGAGAGAGAGCGAGAGCGAGAGAGAGAGAGAGCGAGAGAGCGAGAGAGAGAGAGAGAGAGAGAGAGAGAGAGAGAGAGAGAGAGAGAGAGAGAGAGAGAGAGAGAGAGAGAGAGAGAGAGAGAGAGAGAGAGAGAGAGAGAGAAATGAGTACATGAGAGAAGACAGGCACAGAGTTGTGTAAACAAACCAGGTGAACATATGTTTTGTTAACAAACAAAGTGTACACATCTGGTTTGTGTACAAGTTACATTGTGTACAAGTTGTCTCTACATTGATACGTTAGAATAAATAAAGAACACCACTCCCATTCTCATGTAACACCATTTTTAGAAGAAATGACGTGAAGGCAATGGAAATAAGTCACTCTGTCTGACTTTCTTGGGTTATCCTAGGTTCTCTACACATATGCTTTTATGTATGATAATCTATGTAACTGTATTTGTGTATACCTGAATAAACTTACATACGAAAGGAATAATTTTCTACAGTTACCCCCAGTAACACATTTTCTCTTATGTTAGACTAGAGAAAATATTATTCTTGCCATCACTTGTACATCTCATATTTATGTTTATTTATTCTATTGTGGGGTGTATTTATCATCTTTTTATGTTATGTATCGTGTTTATTATATAATTTTGAAAAAAAAAAAAACTATCATGGATGGATTAATGAAAATTTGTATATGTATTAACGTGATATACGACATTTAATGAGAGACTGTGATTATTATTATAATTATTATTATCATTTCTAATATGGCGTCATTTGTGCAAGTCGTCTGGCTACCACATCTCATACTTATGTTTATTTATTCTACTGTGGGGTGTATTTATCATCTTTATGTTATGCATCGTGTTTATTATGTAATTTTGAAAAAAATATCATAGATTGATTAATGAAAATGTGTATATTAACGTAATATACGACATTTAAATGAGACTCGGTGATTATGATTATTATTACTAAAATGACGTCTCGAGACATAAGACACTCTTACTGACTTTAATGTGTACCTGCATGCCAGCACAGTATGTAAGTTTATTTAGGTACAGGTATACATAAGTATAATTATCAGAGTATATATAAAATATGAAATAATTTTTAAAAATACTTGAAATTTTGGAGTTTCCAGACATAATGGGGAGACTTAGTGCTTACGGATCTCACATAGAATGTAAACAAACCGGGTGGGGCGCGGTCACCGTATTAGAAAAGTCAGGTGGGGGGAGCCATATAGCGAGTTTTGGTCATAATTTGAAATGACCATATTAGCGGAATGCCGTAAAGCGAAACGCCATAAAGCGGGTAAACACAGAAATACGAATCTTAATCTTAAAATAATGAATCCTAACAAATCATAAGTTTGCCTGTGATACTCCAGTATAGAAACTGTATTGTACCAGAACAAAAGCATTCACACTGCTAAATTCTCAAACTATAATGTAGTCAACTTAGCCTTAATACCAACTTACTCCATAATCTGTAATAATTTAGAGTTAAGAATTACGCCAAGTCTGCCTGAAATGCCTAGCCATGCTAGGTGTCATAGTGGCCCCCTCTATAATTAGTATTTTATAACATGTAAACCACACAATATCCAAAATCTGTAAACCCCGCATTGTAATCTTTATGGAGAATAAACTTGATTGATTGACTGATAAAGTAAGACATTTAATGTGACCAAGAGTGATTATTAAACATACATCGCATATAAACATTGCACGGTTTTACATACTATGTAAAGTGTTTCTTTGGGCCTATGGTGGCTTTATTTCGCAGTCACACTCAATAAACAACAACAAAAAACAATTGATTATAGCGAAGGCTATAGGCGGAGGGTGGACACTTCCAATACAGCCGATTTCTGAGTTGCCACCTGAAACCCAGGACAGAATTTCACCCAAAAAAGCAGCCGAAATCCGAATTGGCCGCAACGGTTGATATCCGGGGTTTCACTGCATGTCAATTAAACTTTATTATAGGTATGTATGTAAATGAAAAACAACTTGTATACAGCTTCTCATTTAATGTTCGGGTTATGTTCTTAAAATGACATTGATGAGTGAATTTGTCGCAAAGTGAGGAACCACCCCTTACCAATACTTCAAGCATTTATAACAACTATTTAAAACATTTTATGCCGAAGGAAACTCCAACTTGATAACTTTGTTTTAATTTGCATAACTTACATATTACAGAAAATTGTAATTAATGTACAATATAAAAATTATGTATCAAAACAATTAAAATTACAGTATGAAAATGAGACATTCAGATTAACATTTTAGACATGGAATTCTTCTGAGTTCTGGTTCAGGGTCATCACTGTCATCATCAGAGTTATCAGGAGGTGTAGAGGGCTTGGGTGAGGGAGATGATGGGGAGGAAACTGAAGAACTTGTAGGGGTTGACATAGGGGTCCTGGGTGTAGCTGGTGAGAAGAGTTTCATTAATGTGGTCTGCTTTGTAATTTTTTTATTTTCTTCATAAATTTCATGATAGCAGTGTAAAAGTTCGTTCATTCTGTTCCGGTTTTGTAAACTGTTGAGCAATGAAGTCCATAGCCTCTAGTTCTAACAAAAGCAAATTTGCTTTCATGAACACACTAGCTAACTCCTAAGAGGACCTTGAACTCTGCTTGGAGGAAACTGTGGCCAGAATGTGTAGAACAGAGGGATTTTGAGGGGTTTGGGGCTAACCCTCAGGAGCCTATGCCAGTAGTGGAAGCTATTGTGTCATTGGGGAAGTCCTTGGGGTTGGAGGATTGTGACGAGGATGTGGAAGAGTTAGTGCAGAACGACGAGGAAGAACTAACCACTGCAGACCTGCAAGAGCTTCAGGTGCAACAGCAACAGATCACATCTCAGGAATGTTTTTCAGAGCAGGATGAAGAGAGACGGAGGAAGATGACTTCGTCGAGGATTAGGGAAATGTGTTCAATGTTTACAAAGGTGCAAGCATTTATGGATGAATTTTATCGCATCACAGAAGTTGCAAGCTGCATTGGCAACATGTACAATGACACTCTTGTGTCCCATTTTAGGGAAATCCTAAGGGCTTGTGAGAAACAGAGCTCTCTGGACAGTTATTTTGTGTGACAGGGGTCCAGTGACTCTCAAGCTGGTGCTAGTGGCATTTAAAAACCAAGAAGGGAGGTAACCCCACCAAAGGACTTGGTATCTGAAGTCTTTATGGAAGGGGATTCTCCTTCCAAGCAATAGACAATCCTGAATCTCCCCTGCTGCTGGCACATCACTCAACAACAACTCCACAATAAAGGTAAGTGACATTTAATTGTTGTTTATTTTGCATGTCCCATTCATTTTGTTGTCAGGAAATGTATATTTCATGTAAATTTTTTTTTTTTTTTCAGACTTTAGGGTGTCAGGAATGGATTAATTCTATTTCCATTATTTCTTATGGGGAAAATTAATTCGACCAACGGCAATTTCGACTAACAGCAAGCTCTCTGGAACGGATTAATGCCATTGGTTGAGTCCACTGTATAATGTCAGTTCACTAAGCAAGCACTATGATGACCTCCAAGCACTACTGAATTCTCTAAATGTCAGTATGTCTACCATTACTCTCACTAAAACATGGCTAAAACATGATGTTACAAACATCTATTCCATACCTGGCTACACAGCCAAACACAATTGTAGGCCAGATGAATTAGGAGATGGAACAGCTATATACTATTCTGATGAACCAGAGTGTATAAATTCTACTTGCACAAGGGATGAACATGGTGAATATACATTTGCTAAATTTAAATCCAAAGACCTTACAAAACCTCTAACAGTTGGAGCATTTTATAGAGTTCCTCACTCCAATATTTACTCTTTTAGTGAAAAACTAAGAAACATAATAACTAGAGCAGAAATGAACAAACACCACCTAATACTTACAGGGGACTTCAACGTAAATCTCATCCATGACCATGACCCACAAGTGATTGAATTCACAAACACTATGAACAGCTGCTTGCTTCTACCAACAATAACAAAACCTACAAGAATCACTGAAACAAATGCCTCATTACTAGACCATATCTGGACAAACACTATATCCTCATTAAAGGCAGGCATAATCACAGATAACACCACTGACCACTAACTCATCTTTCTCTTAACCAACTTGTGTAAATTGCCCCAGGACACAACTAAGATCACCTTCCGACTACATGATGAGTCATCTGTTAATAAGTTTATTTCCGCATTAAGTGACACTGACTGGCAAAACGCGCTAGCAGACGACTTCAATACTGATGAACGTGTTAATATTTTTTTACACACAAAAAAAATCTCTATAACATGCATTGCCCAATAAAAACTAAGCAGACTGCAGCAAAGAGACTAAACAGCCCCTTAATGTCTTTTTTCTACTGTAGGAACAAAACTAACAAGTAAAATCCCAAGCTCAAACATTCAACCAAAAGACTACCTCACTGGCAACTACCCAAATACTCTATTTTTAGCCCCAACAAACCGTACTGAAATATCATTTATCAGCAAAACACTAAAGAACAAGGCAGGAAACCTAAATAACTTACCACCACTCATGTATAAAAAAGCTTCTCATGTGTTGTCATCAATTATTTCAACTCTTTTTAATCCTTAAACTGTCCAAACGTAGATCTACGTTTTTTCAACATTTGAAAGTATGTAAAAAAACGTAGATTTTTTTTTTTACATTTAAAAACGTGTAAAAAAAACTTTGATCTACTTTTTTTTGTTATATTTGAAAATATGTAAAAAAAAAAAAAACGAAGATCTACTTTTGGAGCACTATGCATGTGAACGTAAATCCATTTGGACAGTTTAAGGGTTAACAAATCCATCAAATCTTCCACCTTCCCATCCATACCCAAGGCAGCAAGAGTCACCCCGATCCTCAAAGGAGGTGATCCAACTGAACTGAACAACTATAAGTCTATATATGAAACCTGCCCCTATCTAAAATTTTCAAAAAATTAATTCACAAACAAGTCCACTCCTACTTCGTATCTCACAACATATTCAACCCGTGTCAGTTTGTGTTCAGACCGAAGAAAAGTACTAATGATGCTATTATACATATGCTTGAACTAATGTATTCTGCACTTGAGAAAAATGAATTTCCCTTGGGACTTTTCATAGACTTATGAAAAGCTTTTGATATAGCTGACCATGATCTTTTGCACCAAAAACTCGAACATTACGGGGTTAGAAGACACTCTCAATTACGTAAAATATTATCTTAACAATAGAACCCAGTATGTATACACAAATGGAGCCAACTTCACTACACAAGCTGTTCTTGTTGGAGTCCCATAGGGGAGTGTCCTTGGCCCACATCTCTCTCGTTTACATCAATGACCTACCAAATGCATCTAATCTCCTTAAACCCATTTTATTTGCAGATGACACAACTTATGTCTTCTCTCACCCAAACCCAACCATACTAACACACTCTGTAAATGCTGAAATGCTAAAAATATCTACTTGGATGATTACCAACAAACTTACTCTCAATATAGACAAAACCCACTTCGTGCTTTTTGGAAACAGAGCTTCAAATGTACAGCTAAACATACTGATAAATGGTTCACCTATTTCTAGACAGGGCAAATTTCTAGGTCTCCACCTTGACTGCAGCCTCAAATTTCAGGCACACATACAACAAATTTCCAAGAGTCTCTCCAAAACAGCAGGCATCCTTTCAAAGATACAGTACTATGTACCCCCATCACCTCTTCTAGCTTTGTACCATCCTCTCATTTACCCTTACCTCACCTATGGTATCTGTGCATGGCGCCCAACCACAGCAAATCACCTAAAGCCTTTAACCCGTAAACGGTCCAAACATATACGTATATGTATACGTTTTTTCAACATTTGAAAGTATGTAAAAAAAGTAGATCTTCTTTTTGTTTTTCTACATTTGAAAATGTGTAAAAAAACTTTGATCTGCTTTTTTTTGTTATATTTGAAAATATGTAAAAAAAAACTTAGATCTACTTTTGTAGCACTACACATGTGAACGTAGATCTGCTTGGACCGTTTACGGGTTAATACCCCCCCCAAAAAAAAAAAAAGCTGCAGTGCAACTGATTACTAACTCCTGCATTATACAACACACTCCACCACTTTTCAAGAGTTTTAACTTGCTTAATATACAAAACATTCACACTTACTATTGTGCCTACTACATACACAGAACACTATACTGAAATGTAAACCCTCCTCTCAAACTCCTCCTCGATAACTATAATAGAACACACAACCGTAATACGAGACACAAATCACTCTTCGATAACCCTCGTGTCCTTCTCTCCTTATGCAAAAATGCTACGCACATAAAAGGCCCAAAGATCTTTGCCAGAACACACTAAAGGACCCCTGTCTGCAAACCAGTTTAAGGCACTACTATGAAATCACCTCATCACCCAAAATTAACCACACAAACCGTACTTAATCACTACCAGTTACTCAAAAGCTACTCATATTGTGCTGATAAATACTCAAGCAATTAGTCACTACTTCAAAATTAGGATGACTAAATTTCATTGTTTTAAACAGTACTAAATTGTAATACATCATAATGTAAATTGTTTTTATATTGTTCCATTGTATTACAATATTTCCTTGTTTTAAATAGTACTAAACTGTAATTTATCATATTGTAAATTGTTTAAAATTGTTTCACTGTAATACTGTAATCTTTATAAACTAATTCAATAGTGTAATAATTCCCTACTAGCCTTATCAAAGCCATGTAGCCTTACTTGATAGAATATTCAATTCTCTTGTATTCACTGTAACCGATCTAATGACCATATGAACATTTATTGCCTTCCTAATCTTAAGTTAACCTTTAAGATTGCCCGAAATGCTCTGCATACAGGGCTTTTGACGTGTACATCCAACTATTCTATTCCACTGTACAACCATGTATCACGTCGAAATACAATTATGCACTGCATACTGCAGGATTTTTTTTATACTGCGCACATTGACCACACAGATCCATTCTCTCACATGTGGGCCTACCAGCTTTCTCCCGTTTAATCTGAAGCCGCTAGAATTTTGGCGTATTAATATGTCACCAACATTGGCTCATAAGACGTATATATATGACACCAATGGTCAATGGGTTAAAATAGCGACTTTGCAGAGTACAGTGGACCCCCGCATAGCGACTTTAATCCGTGCAAGAGGGCTCATTGTTATGCGAAATGATCGGTATGCGAATGAATTTTCCCCATAAGAAATAATGGAAATCAAATTAATCCGTGCAAGACACCCAAAAGTATGAAAAAAAAATTTTTACCACATGAAATATACATTTTCCTACACACAAAGAGAAGGATACATGCACAATAGTAGAGTAGTACATGCACAATATATATTGTGCATGTACTACTCTACTAAATGAAGAATAAATGACACTTACCTTTACTGAAGATGCAGCAATGACTGATGAGACACTGTGTCCTGGGAGTGCCTTTTTCTCCTGAGTACTGTAGGTCCTGTTTGGCATTTTCTTCCAGAACAGGCCTTATCACACTGTGTATGCCACTAAGATTCTTAAATCTCTCAAACCAACCTTTGCTGGCTTTAAATTCACCAATATGAGCACTAGTTCCAGGCATTTTTCCCTGTTCACCTGGGTGTTAGTCGACTGGTGTGGGTTGCATCCTGGGAGACAAGATTAAGGACCCCAATGGAAATAAGTTAGATAGTCTTCGATGACACTGACTTTTTTGGGTTATCCTGGGTGGCAAATCCTCTGGGGTTAATTGTTTCTTGGTATTCTCAATAAGCCACACCAACAACGGTGCTACAGCAGCAGCAGACGATGCTACAGCAGCAGCAGACGATGCTACAGCAGCAGCAGACGGTACTACAGCAGCAGCTGACGGTGGTACAGCAGCAGCAGCAGCTGACAGTGCTACAGCAGCAGCAGACGATGCTACAGCAGCAGCAGACAGTACTACAGCAGCAGCAGCAGCAGCTGACGGTGGTACAACAGCAGCAGCAGCTGACGGTGCTACAGCAGCAGCAGCAGCTGACAGTGCAGCAGCAGCAGCAGCTGACGGTGGTACAGCAGCATCAGCAGCTGTACCACCAATAGTAGCGATGGTTGATTGGGGTTTATTATACAACCTGGCCAGCTCGGAGACACGCACTCCACTTTCATACTTATCAATGATCTTTTTCATCTCTATAGTAATTCTCACCCTTATTACTGTAGGGTTGGCACTAGAAGCTTTCTTCGGGCCCATGGTCACTTATTTTGCAGATAAAATCACCAAAAACACTGTAATAATACAAAATGTTCCGATTGTATGCTTGGATGTTACCGTGGAGGCTGGCTGGTAAACAATGCCACCGGCGGCACATGTGAGGCTGGCTAAGGGCGCACATTGGACGCGTCTCGGACGAACAGCGGTGAGCGGATTTTTGAGCGGTATGCGAGGCAAAATTTTTGCGATAAAAGCGAGCGGTATGCGGATTAAACGTTATGTGATGCCGACGGTATGCGGGGGTCCACTGTACAGTGATACCTCGGGATACGAACAGCTCAAACCGCAAACATTTATGTAAGTGTATTTATGTAAGTGCTTTTGTAAATGTATTTTTAGGGGTCTGAAACGAATTACAGTGGACCCCCACCTTACGATATTAATCCGTTCCTGAGAGCTCATTGTATGCCGAAATTATCGTAAGGTGAAATAATTTTCCCCATGAGAAATAATGGAAATCAAATTATTCCGTGCAAGACACCAGAAAGTATGAAAAAAAAAATTTTACCACATGAAATATTAATTTTAATACACACAAACTGACACTTACCTTTATTGAAGATCTGGTGATGACTGATGGGATGGGAGGAGGGGAGTGTGTGGAAGTTGTTAATGTTTAGAAGGGGAATCCTCTTCCATTAGGACTTTAGGTAGCACGTCCTTTTCTGGAGTTACTTCCCTTCTTCTTTTAATGCCACTAGGACCAGCTGACCGTGGAGCAGCAACAGCCGACGGTGGTGCAGCAACAGCTGACGGTGGTGCAGCAAGAGCTGACGGTCGTGCAGCAAGAGCTGATGGTGGTGCAGCAGCAGCTGACCGTGGTACAATAGTACATATTTCTCACCCTTTTTACCACAGGGTTGGCACTAGAAGCTTTCTTTGGGCCCATGGTAGCTTATTTAGCAGTTACAAGCACTATAAACAATGGAATAATACAAAATGTATCGAATGTATGCATGCAACCGACCACCCTGGCTTGTAAACAATGACGGCAGGGAAGCTGAGGGGCTCAGGCTGGACAGACAGGTTCGGGACGAGTCATGTTGGTCAGAAACAGCTGAAGGTGGTGCAGCAGCAGATGGTGATGCAGCAGCAGCTGATGGTGGTGCAGCAGCAGCTGACGGTGGTGCAGCAGCAGCTGACAGTGGTGCAGCAGCAGCTGACCATGGTGCAGCAGCAGCTGACTGTGGTGCAGCAGCAGCTGACTGTGGTGCAGCAGCAGCAGCTGACCGTGGTGCAGCAGCAGCAGCTGACCGTGGTGCAGCACCAGCTGACCGTGGTTCAGGAACAGCTGACTGTGGTGCAGCAGCAGCTGACCGTGGTGCAGCAGCAGCTGATGGTGGCGTAGCAGCAGCTGACAGTGGTGCAGCAGCAGCTGACGGTGGTGCAGCAGCAGCTGACTGTGGTGCAGCAGCTGACCATGGTGCAGCAGCTGATCGTGGTGCAGCAGCAGCTGACCGTGGTTCAGGAACAGCTGACGGTGGTTCAGCAGCAGCTGACAGTGGTGCAGCAGCAGCTGACGGTGGTGCAGCAGCAGCTGACGGTGGTGCAGCAGCAGCTGACTGTGGTGCAGCAACAGCTGACGGTGGTGCAGCAACAGCTGACTGTGGTATGATAGTACGTATTTCCCACCCTTTTTACACATGATCGCTTGAGAGATGGTACCTCCTATCTGCTTTTCGTTTATCCACACCAATAACCGTCTCTCACCATCTTCGAGTACTTGCCTGGAGTTTTACCTGGAGTTTACCTGGAGAGAGTTCCGGGGGTCAACGCCCCCACGGCCCGGTCTGTGACCAGGCCTCCTTGCGATCTCCGTTTCGAAAACAAACTTGCACCTTTTGCAAGAACAGCTTCCTTGATTGCCGTTTTGTTGGCCACAATAGTAGCGATGGTTGATTGGGGTCTGGTATACAACCTGGCCAGCTCCGAGACACGCACTCGACTTTCGTACTTAGCAATTATCTCTTTCTTCATTTCCTTAGTAATTTTCACCTTTTTTACTGCACGGTTGGCACTAGAAGCTTTCTTGGGGCCCATGGTGACTTATTTTGCAGGTATAATAACTAAAAATGCTGTGATAATATGAAATGTACCGATTGTATGCGTGGATGTGACAGCACTGGCTGGCTTGTAAACACTGGCACCCACGGGGCAGCTGAGGTGCGCTCAGGCCACACTTGGGATGCCCGGGACGAATCGCGAGGTGAGTTTTTTAGTATGAAATGAAGCAAAAAATTTGCGTTAAAATGTATCGTATGGTGGATTTAACCCTTTCAGGGTCCAAGGCCCAAATCTGGAGTCACGCACCAGTGTCCAAGAATTTTAAAAAAAAAATTTGTTATTTTTTCTTATGAAATCGTAGAGAATCTTTTTGTGAAGGTAATAAAACAAAAAGTACGAAATTTGGTGGAAAATTGACGAAATTATGCTCTCGCGAATTTTGATGTGTCAGCGATATTTACGAATCGGCGATTTTGCCGACTTTGACTCCCATTTTAGGCCAATTACATTATTCCAATCAACCAAATTATTAGCTATTTCACTAGTATTACTTCTATTCTATCGATTGAGCACAAGAAATCGCCAAGTCAACTGTTTCAACTACAAAATAAAGTGATCGGAAATTGTTAATTTGGCCAATTTAACACAAAGTTCAAAATATTCCAATTTCAAAATAGGGTCCAGAATAAACAATGTAGGCATTCCTGGCACTAAACTAACATTTCCTCTGTTCATTAGTCATGTTTTGAGGCTTTACAAATAAATTCCATTTTGATTTTTTATTCACATAATGAATTTTTATTCACACCAAAAAATAGAAGATTTACTGCTATGCAATACTGTAATAATTGTATAAATATCATCACCATATTTGTGAATGTATATTAGACCCACCAGCTGACGTGTATTAGACGTGTGAGGTCGTTTGTTTACTCTTGAATATCGGCAAAAATTTAACATTTCCGCTACTTTGAGCTCAGTTTCAAGCCATTTCCAGTGCTAAAACCAATCAAAATCATCTCTATTTCTGTAATATGTCTTCCATTCTATCAAATGAGACCAAGAAATCACAAATACAACTATAAAAAACATACGAAAAAACACTGCAAAGTTGCTGTTTTAATCAAAAAATCATGATTTCAGTTTTTTTCTCTCATTATACACAGTGTGCTGCAGGATCTGTTTTATGTGGTGCACACATACCACATAGATGTATTCTCTCATATCTAGGCCCAAATGTACCACTCACAGTTTATCAGAGTGAGCTGAGCTCATGGCGTAGATCTACGGTTTGGACACTCACCATAAAGCCGTAGATCTATGGGACGGACCCTGAAAGGGTTAACGTAATGTGATGCCATCGTAAGGTGGGGGTCCACTGTAATCTAATTTACGTTACAGTGGACCCTCAGTTATCGGCCGTAATCCGTTCCAGAAGGTTGGCTGATAACCGAAATGGCCGAAAACCGAATTAATATTTCCCATAAGAATTAATGGAAATACAATTAATCCGTTCCAGACAAAAATTTTCACAAAAAAAATTATTTATCAATTATGTAAGTTTTACATACCTTAATTGAAGGCTAATGCTGGCTTCTGGAAGACAGGAAGAGGAAAGGGAGGAATTAGTGTTTGGAAGGGGAATCCCTCTCCATGAAGACTTTAGGTAGCAAAGCCTTCTCTGGGGTTACTTTCCTTCTTTGTCTTTTAATGCCACTAGGACCAGCTTGAGAATCACTGGACCCCTGTCTCACAATAAATCTGTCCATAGAGGTCTGTTTCTGGAATCTCTCTAAGATTTCCCTGAAGTGGGACAGGGTTTTGTCACTGACCAAGCTTGTTTCAGCTTGGTCAGGGTGGTGTTTCTCTACAAAAGCTTGCACCCTAGTCCACATTGCACACACCTCTGTAATCTGTCATTTACTGCTACAGTACATTCATTACTAACCTTAAAATATTTGTAGTCTTAATGTCGGGTAAGAGGTGAGTAGTAGTTATTTGTAGGAAGTCAGTGTAGGTAGCAGTAGATGTAGGTACAGTACAGGCATGCAGCCATCCCCGGGCTACACTACACAGCTATATTACAATACACAGCCATATTATTACACTACACAGCCATATTATTACACTACACAGCCATATTATTACCATGTTCACTGAGTTCAATCGTTTCCAACAACTACCTTTAGATACCATCATAAACAAAGGGAGAAGTAATGAATAATTCATGCCAAGAATTGTAAACAAATGCATATGAAGGGCGGTTACTGCACCAGTCGCCAGATTCACAATTTTCTATAATGCTGCATCAGAGAAAACGTAATGTTTACTCTCCATCCCACTCCCCACTTGATAACATATAAACATTGCATGTTTATATGCTACATGATATGTAACATTACTGCACCAGTCGCCAGATTCACAATTTTCTCTAATGCTGCATCAGAGAAAACGTAATGTTTACTCTCCATCCCACTCTCCACTTGATAACATATAAACATTGCATGTTTATATGCTGCATGATATGTAACATGTTTCTTATACTATAATTTTGAAAAAATATCATAGATGGATTAATGAAAATGTCTATATCAACGTAAAATAAGACATTTAATGTGGCAAAGAGTGATTATTAAAGATACATCACATATATAATAAACACTGCATGTTTATATGCTATGTAACGTGTTTCTTACATAATTTTGAAGAAGATATCATAGATGGATTAATGAAAATGTCTATATTAATGTAAAATAAGACATTTAATGTACAAGTGATTATTATTAAATATACATCGCATATAAACATTGCATGTTTTTATATACTATGTAACGTGTTTCTTTGGGCTCATGGTTGCTTATTTTGCAGTTGCACTCAATCAATAACCACAAAAAGTAATGGATTATAGCAAAATGTTTGGATGAATGAGTGGAAGCTTCCTCACTCGCCCAGAGACAAAGTCAAACTGACTCGCAAGCGGCCCCAGCCGGCGGATGGACGCCTCCCAAATGGGCGATGACCGAATTAACAGCCGATAACCGGGGGTCCACTGTATTTCTTGTGGGAACAAATTCGTTCAATATCAGCACTTGAACAGCCTTCTGGAACAAAATAAGTTCGTATACCGAGGTACCACTGTACAGTGGTCCCCCACTTTTCGTAGTTCCAGGCAATCGTAAAATTCGCCAATCATGGGGTACTTTCGTATAAACATGGACTCGCTTTTCATAGGTTGACTCACGAGTCGTAGTTCGTCCGGGACGCGTACCCATGGCGTGAGCCAGGGCGGCAGCCAGTCTGGCATTGTTTACCAGTGAGTGAAGGTCCCTTCACATGCTCCAGCGAAATATTTCATAATATTCCATTTATTTTAGTGCTTGCAAGTACTAAATAAGCTACTATGGCTCCAAAGAAAGCTCCTAGTGCCAGGCCTGTGGTAAAGAAGGTGAGAAATACGATTGAATTTAAGAAAAACATCATTGAACAATATGAAAGTGGTACAAGTGTGGCCGAACTGTCCAGGATGTATAAGAAACCCTACACAACCTTATGTTCCATAGTGGCAAAGAAAAAAGAAATAAAGGATGCTGTTGTTGCAAAGGGAGTAACTATGCTGACAAAAATGTGATCACCAGTACTGGAAGAGGTTGAGAAGTTATTATTGGTGTGGATAAATGAGAAACAATTAGCAGGAGATACTCTCATGACTTCGTTTATTTGTGAAAAGGCTAGGCAGTTGCATGAAGATTTGGTAAAGAAATTGTCTGCAAATAGTGGTGAAGTGAGTGAATTTAAGGCCAGCAAAGGCTGGTTTGAGAGATTTAAGAACCGTACTGGCATACACAGTGTGGAAAGGCATGGTGAGGCTGCCAGTTCGGACCACAAGGCGGCTGAAAAATATGTGCATGAATTCCAGGCGTACATAAACAGTGAAGGACTGAAACCTGAACAAGTGTTCAATTGTGACGAAACAGGCCTCTTTTGGAAGAAAATGCCAAAGAGGACTTTATTACACAAGAGGAAAAGGCAATGCCAGGACACAAGCCTATGAAAGACAGGCTGACGCTAATGTTCTGTGATAATGCTAGTGGGAATTTCAAAGTGAAGCCATTACTAGTGTACCATTCTGAAAATCCCAGAGTGTTCAGGAAAAACAATGTTATGAAGAGTAAATTGTGTGTGTTTTGGAAATCTAATAGTAAGGCATGGGTCACGAGGGAAATTTTCGTCGAGTGGTTCAATGAAGTGTTTGGCCCTAGTGTGAAGGAGTATCTCCTGGAAAAGAAATTGGATCTCAAGTGCCTGCTAGTAATGGACAATGCACCTGCTCATCCTCCAAACTTGGATGACCTAATTTTCGAGGAGTTTGGGTTCATCACAGTAAAGTTCTTGCCCCCGAATACCACTCCTCTCCTCCAACCCATGGACCAGCAGGTTATTGCAAACTTTAAAAAACTCTACACAAAAGCAATGTTTCACAGGTGCTTGACTGTGACCACAGACACTCACTTGACCCTAAGGGAATTTTGGAGAGAACACTTCAGCATCCTCCACTGCATAACCCTTATAGGTATGGCTTGGGAGTGACTACCAGGACTTTGAACTCTGCCTGGAGAAAATTGTGGCCAGATTGTGTCGACAAGAGGGATTTTGAAGAATTTGGGACTGACCCTAATGAGCCTATGTCTGTTGTAAAATCAATTGTGGCACTGGGGAGTTCCATGGGGTTGGATGTGAGTTTGGAGGATGTGGAAGAATTGGTGGAAGACCACAATGAAGAGCTCACCACTGAGGAGCTGCAAGAGCTTCAGCAGGAAGAGCAACACATCACAGCTCAGAATCTTGCTGCAGAGGAGGAGGAAGAGAGATGGAAGAAGGTGCCTTCTACAGAAATTAAAGAGATTTTTACTATGTGGGGTAAGATGGAAAGCTTTATGGAGAAATATCACCCTAACAAGGTTGTTGCAAGCCAGGTTGGCAACATGTACAGTGACAAAGTCTTGGGCCATTTTAGGGAAGTGTTAAAGAGACGCCAGAAACAGAGCTCTCTCCACAGTTATTTTGTGAGACAGGACTCCAGTGACTCTCAAGGTGGTCCCAGTGGCATTAAGAAACAGAGAAGAGAAGCAACCCCAGAAAAGCAAATGGTACTTGAGGTGTTGATGGAAGGGGATTCCCCTTCCAAACTATAAACAATCCACTCTCTCTCCTCCTCCAGTCTCCCATACACTAAGAAGAATCTCCAATAAAGGTAAGTGTTATGCTGTTAATGTTTCATTCATCATTTCCCATTGTATTGTTTATGTACTACATGTATATTTCATGTTAAAAATTTTTTTGTTTTAATACTTCTGGGTGTCAGGAAGGGATTACTTGTATTTACATTATTTCTTATGGGGAAATTGATTCGTAAATCGTAAATTTCGTTTATAGTAACGGCTCCAGGAACAGATTAATTACGAACAACGAGGGACCACTGTATTTTTGGATGATATTTGGCTGTATTCTAGGTTTCTTAGTATCACTTGACAGAACGAAGACATATTACAGAAAAAGAGGTGATTTTGATTGGTTTCAGGAAGTAGCTTGAAAATGAGCTCTAAGTAGTGGAAATGTTCGATTTTTGCCAATATTCCAAAGGACATGAATTAAGTCACTCTTCCAATAAGCGTCCAACTGGTCGGTCTAACACGCATTCACGAATACACCCACATTATTTATACAATTATTACAATAATGCATAACAATAAGTCTTCTATTTGTTGTGTGAATAAAAATTCAAAATGGAAAGCAAGTGTAATATAGGAGAGGCCTTGGGACATAACTAATGAACAAAGGAAATGCTGTTTTAGTGTCAGGAATGTCTACATTGTTTATTCTGGACCCTATTATTAAACTGGCAATTTTTTAATTTTGAGTGCAACTGGCCAATTACCAATTTCTGATTACTTTATTGGGTACCTGAAATAGTTAAATGGGTGGTTTCTAGTACTCAATAGACATGAATGCATACTTGTAAAATAGCTAAGAGTTTAGTCAACTGGAACAAAAGAATTGGCCTAAAATAAAACTCAATAAGGGCAAAATTGCCAATACGTAAATATCGCAGAGACTGCTAACTTTGCAAAAGCATAATTTCGTAAGTTTTCCATCAAATTTCATATTCTTGGTGTCATTACCTTCGGAAAAATATTCTCTAGTGTTTCAATTTTTTTTTTTTTTTTTTTTGTTTTTAGAAAATTCTTGGACCCTGTGGACACGTGTCAGATCCAGGGTCTAGACCCTCAAAGGGTTAAGGAATGTAACCCTGTTTTTATCCCCATATTATTATTATAATCAAAAAAGAAGCGCTAAGCCACAAGGGCTATACAGCTTTTATCCCCATAAGTTCTTTACTTCACATAACAAATTTTATGTACACTTATGTAGTTTTCAGGAACAATAACTACCCTGTCATGTGAGAGTCTACTTTGTATAAATGTAGTGCACATTGAAATACAAAATTACACAGCACTGTAATACAAATTTTAGTGAAAATCAAGCATTTAGTGAAAAGTGAAGACATTAAAAATGATTAAATACTAGTCAAAGATGAGTAAGTTTAAAAAAGTGGCAACTTAAGGAGTTAGAAATTCTTTTAGCTAAATACATTAAGCAGGCAAGAAAATTTAGGTTTATGTTTTAATTCACTGAAAATTTAGGTTTATGTTTTAATTCACTGAAAATTTAGGTTTATGTTTTAATTCACTGAAAATTTAGGTTTATGTTTTAATTCACTGAAAATTTAGGTTTATGTTTTAATTCACTGAAAATTTAGGTTTATGTTTTAATTCACTGAAAATTTAGGTTTATGTTTTAATTCACTGAAAATTTAGGTTTATGTTTTAATTCACTGAAAATTTAGGTTTATGTTTTAATTCACTGAAAATTTAGGTTTATGTTTTAATTCACTAAGTTACACTTCTCTATTCCATGTGTCAAGTTATTCCTTGTTTTTGGACCTTTACTTTCTAGAGTTTCTGAAGAGGTTTGGGCAATTATGAGAAAGGTCAGAGAGGTATTTGTTGAGTGTTCTGTCAGTGTGTTCCAGAGGTGCCTTAAATAAACATAATAACAAAAAATGGCACAATACCGTGACTGGAACGATACACAAATAACCCGCAACATCATAATTATGCTGTAGTATTTTGAAAATGTGGAGTGAACAGTAGGACATATTTTATTTGGTATTTGACTTAGGGTATAATATGTTGCTTAAAATTTCAGTTTGTGATTATTACAGTAACTAATTCTTGTGTGACAATTGCTTTGAGGTGTACAGCTGAAGTAGAACCCCAAGTACAAATTCTATAGGCGAGATCTGGGTAAATAATAGTAGTAAGACACATAGGCAACATTTAGGCATCTTTATTCTGAAATGTTTCGCCTACACAGTAGGCATCTTCGGTTGAGTACAGAAAGTAGGCAGGAGCAGTTAAGAAGTGAAGACAATGTAATCAGTCCATCACCCTTGAAGATGTAGATTTGAGGTCGTCAGTCCCTCAGCCTGGAGAAGAATTCTGTTTCGTAGTCTGAAACAATATGAAGAATAAGCGACAGTGTGGAGACTTATATATTGTCAGCAGGAGGGGTGTAGAGTAGTAGAAGAAAGAATGTAATCACTGAGAGGTCACATCACTCTCAGATCCAACCATTCTCTCTTGAAAAAGTTGTCCAAATTGTTTTCTCTTCTGTACCAAGATGCCATCTATCAGACACTGCAACACAGTGGCATCTTGGTAAGAGAGAATGGTTGGATCTGAGTGGAGCGACCGGGCCGCGGGGGCGTTGACCCCCGGAACTCTCTCCAGGTAAACTCCAGGTAATCTACACCTCTCCTGCCAACAGTATATAGTCTCCACACTGTCAATTATTCATTACATTGTTTCAGACTATGAAACAGAATTCTTCTCCAGGCTGAAGGACTGACAACCTCAAATCTACATCTTCAAGGGTGAGGAACTGATTAAATCATCTTCACTTCTCTTCTCTACTGCTCCTGCCTATTTTCTGTACTTAACTGAAGAAGCCTACTGTGTAGGCGAAACATTTCAGAATAAAGATGCCTAAATGTTGCCTATGTGTCTTACTTACCAACTTGTTGGTATTGCATACCACTTTGATATTCAAATGATAGTAGTAATGTTAATACTATAGACTGGAGGGAGGGGAGGGAGGGGAGGGAGGGGAGGGGGGGGGGTTGCAGCAAATTTTGGAAAGTATACCTTCAGTTTGTATAACTTTTCTTTTTAAAATGAATTTGACATGAGTCTTCAATTGGAACAGTGGTGAAATATGACATTTAATTAGAAAATTAATGTTTACAGGAGTCCCCCCCCCCCGTATCCTCAGGGATACGTTCAATGACCTACCACGGATGCATTATTATTATAATCAAAAAGAAGCGCTAAGCCACAAGGACTATACAGCTACCACGGATGCAGAAACTGTGGATAACAGCAAAGCTATACAGCCCCTCCTCATTTAGTGACGTACTCGCTTACCGACATCTCGGAGTTATGACGGGTTTTCTGAGCAGTTGGTATTGTATGGCATACAAGAACTAGGGTCATGGAAATGGGCAGCACAGCATCTCAGTCTCCTTCCCACAGCCACTCAGTACACTAGCTTTCACATTCTCCAAGACTACGTATTTGTACTTTATTGTGCACCCCACAGTACAAGATGTTGGCAAAAAAGATCTTGACTTCTGAAGTAATCACCAAGAAACAAAGGAAGGCTATCGATCTTAAGGTGAAACTGAAGATTATAAACAAATATGAAGCTGTAAGAAAGTGCAAGTGATAGCCCTTGTCTTGAAAGTGCTGCATTCTACCATTTCCACTATCTTCAAGGATAAAGATAGAGTGAAAGAGGCAGTGAAAGCAGTGACAGCATTTCAAGCCATAACTAGGCAGCAGGAAGGTCTCATTCGTGAAATGGAGAAGTTATTGGCAATCTGGTTTCACGATCAGATACAAAAAAAAAAAAAAAGGAATGACGATGAGCCTTTTAACAATTCAAGACAAGGCACACAGTTATAAAACTAGGTGAAGTAGAGCTTGATCATATAGAATGTGAAAAAGACTTGGGAGTCATGGTCAGCAGAAATCTAAAGCCAAGACAGCAGTGCCTAAGTGTGCACAATAAGGCTAACAGATTACGTACTAGGATTTATTTCAAGAAGTATAAGTAACAGAAGTCCAAAAGATATTTCACAGCTCCATACATCACTAGTGAGGCCTCATTTGGATTATGCTGCTCAGTTTTGGTCTCCTTACTACAGGATGAATATAGATTCATTGGAGAACATACAGAGAAGAATGACTTATACAGACATATTCATTAATCCATTTACGATATTTTCTTCAAAATTATACAAGGAACACGTTACATAGCATATAAACATGCAATGTTTATATGCTATCGAGTGATGAGTCGGGTGGAGAGTAAACACTGCATTTTCTCTGATTCAGCAATAGAGAAAACTGTGAATCTGACCTCTGGCCCAGTCACCACCCTTCATATGCATTTGTTTACAATTATCGGCATGAATTATTCATCACTTCTCCCTTTGATTATGATGGCATCTAATGGTAGTTGTTAGAAACGATTAAACATGGTAATAATATGGAAGTGTAGTGTAGACCAGGGGGGGCTACATACGTGTACCTATATCTACTGCTGCCTACAGTGACTTCCTACAAATAAATACTACTCACCTTTCGCCCTACATTAACCCCTTGAGGGTCTGTGTCGTACATCTACGGCTTTACGTTGAGGATCCAAACCGTAGATCTACATCATGAGCTCAGCTCACTCTGATAAGCTGTGAGTGGTAAATTTTGGCCTTGACATGAGAGAATACATCTATGTGGTATGTGTGCACCACATAAAACAAATCCTGCAGCACATAGTGCATAATGAGAGAAAAAAAACTGAGACCGTGATTTTTTATTAAAACAGCGACTTTGCACTGTTTTTTCGTATGTTTTTTTATAGTTGTATTTGCGATTTCTTGGTCTCATTTGATAGAATGGAAGACATATTACAGAAACAGAGATGATTTTGATTGGTTTTATTACTGGAAATGGCTTGAAACTGAGCTCAAAGTAGAAGAAATGTTAAATTTTTGCCGATGTTCAAGAGTAAACAAATGACCTCACACGTCTAATACACACCTGCTGGTGGGTCTAATATACATTCACAAATGTGCAGATATTATTTATACAATTATTACAATATTGCATAACAGTAAATCTTCTATTTTTTGGTTTGAATAAAAATTCATTGTGAATAAAAAAATCAAAATGGAATTCATTAGTAAAGCCTGAAAATGTAACTAATGAACAGAGGAAATGTTAGTTTAATGCCAGGAATGCCTGCATTGTTTATTCTGGACCCTATTTTGAAATTGGAGTATTTTGAACTTTGCATTAAATTGGCCAAATTACCAATTTCCGATCACTTTTTTAGTTGAAGCAGTTCACTTGGCGAATTCTTGGCGAATTCAATCGATAGAATAGAAGTACAGGTCCGCCATCACAAATCCGGCAATCAGTTATTCGGTTCCTTCAGTTATTCAGCACTAATTTAGGCTAGTATAATTTCAAATTTCCAGGGTCGCTACACCAACCTGCTGGTACTGTTTGGTGGCGCTACTTGCTGCATAAGTCATTCCAATTTCTTTTTCTCCATTTATTGTTCTAACCTGCTTACTTATAGCCCTAGCCATGGTTCCAATGAATAAAAGAAATGCTTCTCATTATGTAAAGCACCTACACAGTACATTATCCATTAAAGATAACGTGGTTTTGAAGCCACTGTCGGTTGTCATGAGCACAGTCTCATGAAGCAGGAGAATATGCTTTATTATTACGCTAATATCAACACTACAGCTTATTTGCCTATCACAATTGATCTAATATGACATAAGAAACAATATAAATAACATAAAACATGTTAAATGCTCCAGAATGAATAACATTTAGCATAACACCGAGCAGTTCGACAGAGTTATGAAGAGGATATGGTAAACAAATACCATTCTCCTATCTTTGTCTTGGGGGCTTATATTAGAGAAAACGGAGTGTAGCACAGGGCTAACTATGATATACACTCGTACTCCACCATAAACCTGAAACAAAAAAGTTATTTTCTCTCTATAGATTATCACTCATAGCAGCATGTGTGTAGAGAACCTAGGATAACCCCAAAAAAGTCAACGTGGCTTATTTTTAGTACCTGGCTTGGGTTAGCCATATATGATTTTTGGTAAATATTCGATTCCCAGCCAGGGTAGAAATATTAGGTGTGTTTCTTTACACCTGTTGTCTATGTTTACCCATCAGTAAATGGGTACCTGGGTGTTAGTCGACTAGTGTGGGTGTTATCCTGGGACATTGACCTAATTTTCTTGAAATACTCAGCATAACAAGTGCCTTTCTATGCAGTAGTATGTCACTGATGTCAGCTAGGCCTGTATACCTTGTACATGTACGTGTAGTAAATAAAGATATTATTATATTATTATTATTATTTTCTCAGTTATTTGTTGGGTTATCTTATTCAAACTTGGGCAATGTATGATGGAAAGATACTTCTTCACGTACACCAAAAATGAAAAAAATCAGACCATAAATAGCGGAGTTCACTTCTCAGCCATTAGCGGCCGCTTAGCGATATATTTTTGTACGGTTATGGTTATATTCTCATTTTTTCAGTCTCATTTGATAGAATGAAAGATATATTACAGAAATAGATATGATTTTGATTGCTTTCGTGATGAAAAGTACCTTGAAATTGCACTCACAGTAGCAAAAATTTTCTATTCTTTAGCGAAGCTCAAGAGTAAACAAATGACGTCAACGTCCAATACCTGTCCGCCTGCCAGTCTAAATTCCAATATGGAGTCAAGAATGGATTGACATTATTTATACAATTATTACAATGATGCAGTAGTCTGCACAACAGTAAATCTTCTATTTTTTGTGAATAAAAATTCCAAATGGTAAGCAAGAGTAATATAAGAGGGGCCTGTAGCCGTGGCTAATGAACATTGAAAATGTTATTTTAGTGCCAGGAATGTCTGCATTGTTTATTCTGGACCCTATTTTGAAATTGGCATCTGTTGAAATTTGTGTAAAATCGGCCAAATTGCCAACTTCTGACCAATTTATTGGGTAGTTGAAATAAGTGAATGGGCGGTTTCTTGTACTCAGTTGACAGACTAGAAGTAAATAAGTTTATTCAGGTATACACAAATACAGTTACATAGATTATCATACATAGCAGTGTATGTATAGAGAACCTAGGATAACCCAGAAAAGTCAGACAAAGTGACTTATTTCCAGTACCTAGCTTGGGCTTGCCATATATGATTTTTGGTAAATGCTTTTTTTTCTCGGTTGTTTGTTGGGCTATCTCATTGAAACTTGGGAAATGTATGATGGAAGGATGCTTCTTAACGTACAACAAAAATAAAAAAGACGGACGATAAGTAAGGGAGTTCACTTCTCAGCCATTAGCCGCCTCTTTGCAGTATATTTTCATATGGTTTTTATGGTTGTATTCTCATTTTTTGGACTCATTTGATAGAATGGAAGATATATTACAGAAATAGACATGGTTTTGATTGTTTTCATGACGAAAAGTACCTTGAAATTGAGCTTAAAGTAGCAGAAATGTTCGATTTTTGCAGATGTTCAATGAACTGTGTAAGTCAAGTTGGTTAATTTTATTAAGTGTGTCGACTGGAATAATGTAATTGGCCTAAAATGGGAGTCAAAGTCCGCAAAATCACCAATGCGTAAATATCGCCGACACATCAAAATTTGCGAGAACACAATTTCGTCAATTTTCCATCAAATTTCGTACTTTTTTGTTTTATTACCTTCAGAAAAAGATTCTCTACCATTTCATAAGAAAAAATAACAGAATTATTTTTTGAAAATTCTTGGACACTGGTGCCCTCTTTGAAATTTGGCCTCTGGACCCTGAAAGGGATTACAAATACAATGGACCCCCACCTTACGATATTAATCCGTTCCTGAGAGCTCATCGTAAGCCAAAATTATCGTTAGCCAAATTAATTTTCCCCATAAGCAATAATGGAAAGCAAATTAATCTGTTCCTGACACCCCAAAGTACGAAAAAAAACTTTTTTACCACATGAAATATTAATTTTAATACACACAAACTGAAGAAGACATGCACAATTACTACTCTACTAAGAACAGAATACATGACACTTACCTTTATTGAAGATCTGGTGATGATTGATGGGATGGGAGGAGGGGAAAGTATGGAAGTTATTGTTTAGAAGGGTAGTCCCCTTCCATTAGGACTTGAGGTAGCAAGTCCTTTTCTGGGGTTACTTCCCTTCTTCTTTTAATCCCACTAGGACCAGCTTGAGAATCACTGGACCTCTGTCACACAACAAATCTGTCCATAGAGCTCTGTACCTCCCGTTCCTTTAAGAGTTTCCTAAAATGGGCCATAACATTGTCATTGTACAGGTTGCCAACATGGCTTACAGTAGCTGTGTCAGGGTGATTTTCATCCGTAAAGGTTTGCAGTTCAACCCACTTTCCATACATTTCCTTAATCTCTTTTGTCAATTCTATACTAATGCTCGCCCTTTTTACCACAGGGATGGCACTAGAAGCTTTCTTGGGGTCCATGGTGACTTATTTTGCAGTTACAAGCACTAAAAACACTGGGATAATGTGAAATGTACCAAATGTATGAGTACATGCGACCGCACTGGCTGGCTTGTAAACACTTACGCTGAGGCCACACAGGGGAACCCGTCCCCGGACGAATCACGTAAGGTGAGTTTTTTATCGTAAGGTGAGGCAAATTTTTTACATTCAAATGCTTCGTATGGCGGATTTAACGTAATGCGATGCGTTCGTAAGGCAGGGGTCCAGTGTATTTTAAGGCAAGTAAAGAATGCCTTCTTCGATACACCAAAACTATAATTAATCTTTAAAAAATGTATTGTTTTGTTAATATTTTTGGGTGTCTGGAAGGAATTAATTGTTTTTTTTTTTTTTTTTTTTTTTTTTTTTCAACAAGTCGGCCGTCTCCCACCGAGGCAGGGTGACCCAAAAAAGAAAGAAAATCCCCAAAAAGAAAATACTTTCATCATCATTCAACACTTTCACCACACTCGCACATTATCACTGTTTTTGCAGAGGTGCTCAGAATACAACAGTCTAGAAGCATAAACATATAAAGATACACAACATATCCCTCCAAACTGCCAATATCCCAAACCCCTCCTTTAAAGTGCAGGCATTGTACTTCCCATTTCCAGGACTCAAGTCCGACTATATGAAAATAACCGGTTTCCCTGAATCCCTTCACTAAATATTACCCTGCTCACACTCCAACAGATCGTCAGGTCCCAAGTACCATTCGTCTCCATTCACTCCTATCTAACACGCTCACGCACGCTTGCTGGAAGTCCAAGCCCCTTACCCACAAAACCTCCTTTACCCCCTCTCTCCAACCCTTTCGAGGACGACCCCTACCCCGCCTTCCTTCCCCTATAGATTTATATGCTTTCCATGTCATTCTACTGTGATCCATTCTCTCTAAATGACCAAACCACCTCAACAACCCCTCTTCTGCCCTCTGACTAATACTTTTATTAACTCCACACCTTCTCCTAATTTCCACACTCCGAATTTTCTGCATAATATTTACACCACACATTGCCCTTAAACAGGACATCTCCGCTGCCTCCAACCGTCTCCTCGCTGCTGCATTTACCACCCAAGCTTCACACCCATATAAGAGTGTTGGTACTACTATACTTTCATACATTCCCTTCTTTGTATTTACATTAATTCTTATGGGAAACATTACTTCGGTTTACAGCCTTTTCGGATTTAGGCCAACCTTCTGGAATGGATTACAGCCGAAATCTGGGGTTCCGCTGTATTACATACAATAAGACACTGCCAACATTAAATAATAATGTAAAACACATTCCTCCACCACCACCAGCTGCTGCTACCACATACTGACTGATTTATTGACTGATTTACTAACTTACTAACTTACTGACCAACTTACTGACCTACTGACTTACTGACTGACTGGATGAATTACTGCTTTTGGCAGTGCCACTGTGTGCCCATTTACTACCAAATCCAATTTTCAGTTTATTTTTTTATTCATTTGTTAAATGACCTATCTTAACCCTTTTGGGGTTTCCGACGTACTAGAACGTCTTACGCACCAGGATTATTGACTTACTAGTACATGTAAACTGTAGCGCCTTCAAATCTAGCAAGTGAAAGCTGGTAGGCCTACATATGGAAGAATGGGTCTATGTGGTCAGTGTAAACAGTATAAAAAAAATCCTGCAGCACAGTGCATGAGAAAAAAAATTTGACGATGTTTTTGGTTTAAAAGTGACTTTGCACTGTATTTTCGTATGGTATTGATAGTTGTATTCTAGTTTTCCTAGTCTCATTTTATAGAATGAAAGACATAGTATTACAGAAATTCAGATGATTCTGATTGGTTTCACAATGAAAAGTACCTTGAAATTGAGCTCAAAGTACAGTGGTCCCTCGCTTTTCGTAGTTCCTGGCAATCGTAAATTTCGCCAATCATACGGGTATTTTCGTATAAATATGGACTCGGTTTTCATAAGTTGACTCGCGAGTCGTAATTCGTCCAGGACACGTACCCACAGCATGAGCCGTGGCGGCACCCAGTCTGGCATTTTTTACCAGTGAGCGAAGGTCCCCTCACGTGCTCCTGCAAAATATTTCATAATATTCCATTTATCTTAGTGCTTGCAAATACTAAATAAGCTACCATGGCTCCAAAGAAAGCTCCTAGTGCCAGGCCTGTGGTAAAAAAGGTGAGAAATACGAATGAATTTAAGAAAAACATCATTGAACAATATGAAAGTGGTACAAGTGCGGCCGAACTGGCCAGGATGTATAAGAAACCCTACACAACCTTATGTTCCATAGTGGCCAAGAAAAAGAAAATCAAGGACGCTGTTGTTGCAAAGGGGGTAACTATGCTGACAAAAATGAGATCACCAGTACTCGAATAGGTTGAGAAGTTATTATTGGTGTGGATAAATGAGAAACAATTAGCAGGAGATACTCTTATGACTTCGATTATTTGTGAAAAGGCTAGGCAGTTGCATGACGATTTGGTAAAGAAATTGCCTGCAAATAGTGGTGATGTGAGTGAATTTAAGGCCAGCAAAGGCTGGTTTGAGAGATTTAAGAACCGTACTGGCATACACAGTGTGGTAAGCCGTGGCGAGGCTGCCAGTTCGGACCACAAGGCAGCTGAAAAATATGTGCATGAATTCCAGGAGTACATAAACAGTGAAGGACTGAAACCCGAACAAGTGTTCATTTGTGACGAAACAGGCCTCTTTTGGAAGAAAATGCCAAAGAGGACCTTCATTACACAAGAGGAAAAGGCAATGCCAGGACACAAGCCTATGAAAGACAGGCTGATGCTAATGTTTTGTGATAATGCTAGTGGGGATTTCAAAGTGAAGCCATTACTAGTGTACCATTCTGAAAATCCCAGTGTGTTCAGGAAAAACAATGTTATGAAGAGTAAATTGTGTGTGTTTTGGAAATCTAATAGTAAGGCATGGGTCACGAGGGAAATTTTCGTCAAATGGTTCAATGAAGTATTTGGCCGTAGTGTGAAGGAGTATCTCTTGGAAAAGAAATTGGATCTCAAGTGCCTGGTAATAATGGACAATGCACCTGCCCATCCTCCAAACTTGGATGACCTAATTTTTGAGGAGTTTGGGTTCATCACAGTAAAGTTCTTGCCCCCGAATACCACTCCTCTCCTCCAGCCCATGGACCAGCAGGTCACTGCAAACTTTAAAAAACTCTACACAAAAGTAATGTTTCACAGGTGCTTGACTGTGACCACAGACACTCGCTTGACCCTAAGGGAATTTTGGAGAGAACACTTCAGCATCCTCCATTGCATAACCCTTATAGGTATGGCTTGGGAGGGAGTGACTACCAGGACTTTGAACTCTGCCTGGAGAAAATTGGGGCCAGATTGTGTCGACAAGAGGGATTTTGAAGGGTTTGGGACTGACCCTGATGAGCCTATGTCTGTTGTAAAAACAATTGTGGCATTGGGGAGTTCCACAGGGTTGGATGAGAGTTTGGAGGATGTGGAAAAATTGGTGGAAGACCACAACGAAGAGCTCACCACTGAGGAGCTGCAAGAGCTTCAGCAGGAAGAGCAACACATTGCAGCTCAGAATCTTGCTGCAGAGGAGGAGGAAGAGAGATGGAAGAAAATGCCTTCTTCAGAAATTAGATAGATTTTTACTATGTGGGGTAAGATGGAAAGCTTTATGGAGAAACATCACCCTAACAAGGTTGTTGCAAGCCATGTTGGCAACATGTACAGTGACAAAGTCTTGGGCCATTTTAGGGAAGTGTTAAAGAGACGCCAGAAACAGAGCTCTCTCCACAGTTATTTTGCGAGACAGGACTCCAGTGACTCTCAAGGTGGTCCTAGTGGCATTAAGAAACAGAGAAGACAAGCAACCCCAGAAAAGCAATTGGTACCTGAGGTTTTGCTGGAAGGGGATTCCCCTTCCAATCTATAAACAATCCACTCTCTCTCCTCCAGTCTCCCATACACTAAGAAGAATCTCCAATAAAGGTAAGTGTTATGCTGTTAATGTTTCATTCATCATTTCCCATTGTATTGTTTATGTACTACATGTATATTTCATGTAAAAAATTTTTTGTTTTAATACTTCTGGGTGTCAGGAACGGATTAATTGTATTTACATTATTTCTTATGGGGAAAATTGATTCGCAAATCGTAAATTTTGTTTATAGTAGCTCCTCCAGGAACGGATTAATTACGAAAAACGAGGGACCACTGTAGTAGAAATGTTCTATTTTTGCCAAAGTTCATAAGTAAACAACTCATGTCATGCGTTCAATACACATCAACTGGTGAGTCTAATATTCTTTCACAAGTGCGCTGATATTATTTATACCATTTCTACACTAATGCAGTAGTCTACATAACAGTAAATCTTCTATTTTTTGTGAGAATAAAAATTCAAAGTGGAAAGCAAAAGAAATATAATAGGGGCCTGGAGACGTGACTAATGAACAGAGAAAATGCTATTTTAGTGCCAGGAATGTCTGTCTTGTTTATTCTGGACATTATTTGGAAATTGGCACCTTTTGAAATTTGTGTGGAAATTGGTAAAACTGCCAATTTTTGACCACTTTATTGAATAGATGAAATTGGTAAATGGGTGGTTTCTTGTACTCATTCCATAGAAAAAAACGGAGTTCTAGCGAAATAGATATGATTTTTCTCAACTAGTACGTATACTGAACTTGGCCGAAAATAGGGCTCAAAGTGGGCGAAATTGACGATGCGTGAACATTGTCGAGACTGCTAACTTCGCGAGAGCATAATTCCCTAAGTTTTCCATCAAATTTCATACTTTTGGTATCATTATGATCGGGAAAAGATTCTCTATCATTTCATAAGAATTTTTTTTTTTTTCCGAAAAATTTTCGACCCTGAGAAGAAGTTTAGGAGAGGGCCTCTCGACCCTGAAAAAGTTAATAAAACTTTTCACGACCATGTTTTAACCCTTTCAGGGTCCAAGGCCAAAATCTGAAGTCACGCACCAGTGTCCAAGAAATTTTGAAAAAAAAAAAAAATTATTTTTTCTTAAAGAATTAAAGAGCATATTTTTGTGAAGGTAATAAAACAAAAAAAAATAGAATCTGATCAGTACTTACCGAGATACAGTGCCAAGAAGTTTATAGAAAATGATGTGGTGGTGGCAACATCGACGAATTCCACATACGCGTATTATATTATTTTGTTGTTTTAGTTGTTTTTTCTTTTCTTTTCCAATTTTTTTCTATTCCTACTAACATTTGGGGCCTGAGAGACCAATACTGTATATAATTGATATATATATACTCACTGTATTGAACACAATAACCGCACTAAAGTTATTATCATATTATTGTTTACCACTGTTGTTTATTACAATAAACATGCACAAATATTGTATAATACTAATGTTCTATCATATATTTACATATTTACAATCACTGGACATGGTTTTAGAACTGCTGGAGCTTGTGGAACTCCTTGAAACAAGGCACCATGCACAGAGGCACCTTACATTCCTCACACATAAACCGAGTGTCTTTGCGTCTTTGTTGCCGTCGTTTTGTTTGTGCACAGACAATGCATCTCTTCTGAGCAAATTTCTTTTGAGTTGAAGGAAGCTGTATTATGAAATGATCACCTTCTCTCCTCAAACGCTTGGGTATATCGTGATGAATTCGAGGACCATGTTGTATTGCAGGTGTTGTTACCTGGTACGTCATTATGAGTTGTCTGACAACAGACAAACAAAATTCACCAAACGGTGGTCTGTTACCAGTCTTTATTTGGTACATATTATATGCATTCAGCATTGAAATGTCCATGAGATGGAAGAAAAGTTTCATGTACCACTTGTAACTCTTACGAACACAGTCAACAAAACCAATCTGCATGTCACACTTGTCAACCAAGCGCATGTTTTGTGTATAATCAATCACTGACACTGGTTTTCGAATACGTTCATTAGTCACTCGATCAACTTTGCCACTGTCTTGCATTTCATTACGGTGAATGGTTGTCAACAATGTGACATCTCATTTGTCATGCCACCGTAATGCCATGATGTCATTGGCAGTAAACACCTGCACGTCATCACCACGAACACCTGCGTTGAGCCTGGGCATATGTTTACAATTAGAACGCACTGTGCCACACACATCTGTCTTGTTCACTTGCATGAAATCACTGAGTAATGGGCTTGTGTACCAGTTATCGGTATATAATGTATGGCCCTTACCAAGATAAGGTGCCATCATGTTTCTCACTACGTCACCTGAGATACCCAATAACATCTTGGTATCTTTCAATGTTTTACTACCCGTGTATACAACAATATCCAACACCAGGCCACTGTCACAATCACAGAGTACAAACAATTTTATACCAAAGCGGTTCCTCTTGCTCGGTATATACTGCTTGAATGACAGTCTACCTTTGAACAAAATCAAAGACTCGTCAATTACAAGATTCTTGAATGGATAAAAGTATATCCTGAACTTTTGTTTGAGATACATGAAAACATTTCTAATCTTGTATAACCTGTCACTTCTGTCAGGCCTGGTTTTGTCAGAGAAGTGCAACATACGTAACAGTAAGATAAACCTGTTCACTGGTATTATTTCACTGAAGGATGGGGTACAAATTAGCCGATCTGTAGACCAGTATGCTTTTATATTATGCTTATAGACGTGAGGCATAAGCATTATTGTTGCAAAAAGCAAATACATTTCTGCAACAGTCGTCTCTTTCCACCTGTGTAGTCTTGACTGTGGTGATAAGATCGTATTTGCCATGGTGTACTGAAAATACTTATTACTTTCCCTGGCAATAATTTCCATCAATGGCTGGTCAAAGAATAATTCAAAGAATTCCAGTTCATTGGCCATGGTTCCAAGGGGACAGGTAGGTAGAATTCCACTTTGAGAGTCATCAAAGTGGTGAGGGCTGGGAACAAAATTGGGATTTTGCTGCCAATCACACATACGGTTTGCTGGTGGATACTGGACATCATAGGCTGGTTGTACGGGTGGTTGTGGTTGTGGCGGGCTGGTGGCTGACGCTCCGCTTTGTCCTTGAACTGACGAGTCAGCAGCGTGGGTCCCCGCGTGGCACAGTGAGTCACGCATGGCGGTGCCACTACCACCACCAGCACCACTAACACCATCCACTGATGCCTGTGGCCCATCCATGCCAAGTGTAGCCACATCATCCTCACTATCACTACGTAAAACGGGTGTAGGGCCACGGGATGTACTCCGGGATGTACTCCATCCCCTGGGCACAGCATAGGGTACACTACCCGAGCGCATGCGGCGGCGAACATACCGACGCTTCACTGGTGAATATGTTTCCTCACTATCACTACTCGAATGATCGTCGAGCGCAATAAAATCACAATCCACGTCAGAATCATCGTCATTACTGAAGTCAGAGGCCTGGCCACGGGAAAATATTAGTTTTCTCTTACGTTTAGGAACACCCGACCGTGAGTCACGAGTGCCCACACCAGAGGTAGAAGGTCGAGGATCGTCGGGGTTTTCTGCACTATTATCAATATCCTGGTCATTATTTTCGGTCACTAACTTATCAAAGCCGTAGAATTCGTCTTCATTTCCACTTCCATCAGTGTCAGAACTATCAGACAGGAAGAGGAGAGTCCCAATTTTCCGGGGAGTGAGAGCTGACTTGCGACGAGGCATGGTGAACAAGGGTGAATGAGCCGGCGTTCCCACAATGCTATGCAGGTGCCTAGATTTTTTGTTTATGGCGCACACCCACGGCGCAGACCCATTCTCTCACATGTAGGCCTATGAGCGCTTTCGCGCTAAATTTGACGGCACTAGAATTTTGGCATAGATCTACGGTTTGGACACTCACCGAAAAGCCGTAGATCTACGGGACGGACCCTGAAAGGGTTAAGCACTCTTATTCAGTTAAAAAATGAATGAAATCAAACTTTAAATAAAAACTGAAACCACAAAATGCAACCTCCTTAATATTTCAGGGTCAAGGCAAACCACAGATAACTGAAACAGCAGAAACTGAAACCGCAGTTAGGGGATTCTACTGTACACTCACCATCCGACTTACAACCTGCGTGACATATGACCACTTGACTTTATTATATTGCTTCTGTGTTTATTTTTGCATTGTGTCAGTATTTTATACCATTAACAGAAAAAAAGGTTACAAATGCTATGGCTTGGGTAGCATAAAAAATAGGTTGGGCAAATGTATATGGATAGATGGATTTGAGAAGGCATGCCCAAACTGGGCATGCCTTCTCAAGTGTTGGGCATGCCTTCTGCAGTGTTCCTCCTTTCTTATGTTCTTATGTAATAGGAGGGGCACTGAAACATGCCTTCTCTAATCCATCCTATTTTTAATGCTACCCAATTCTACCCAATGCTAACCATTCTTTCTAATTTTTTTTTTTTCAACAAACCGGCCGTATCCCATCAAGGCAGGGTGACCCAAAAAGAAAAACGAAAGTTTCTCTTTTAAATTTAGTAATTTATACAGGAGAAGGGGTTACTAGGCTCTTGCCCCGGCATTTTAGTTGCCTCTTACAACACGCATGGCTTACGGAGGAAGAATTCTGTTCCACCTCCCCATGGAGGTAAGAGGAAATAAACAAGAACAAGAACTAGAAAGAAAACAAGAAAACCCAGAGGGGTGTGTGTATATATATGCTTGTACATGTATGTGTAGTGTGACCTAAGTGTAAGTAGAAGTAGCAAGAAGTACCTGAAATCTTGCATGTTTAAGAGACAGAAAAAAGACACCAGCAATCCTACCATCATGCAAAACAATTACAGGCTTTCGTTTTACACTCACTTGGCAGGACTGTAGTACCTCCCTGGGCGGTTGCTGTATACCAACCTACTACCTACGTCTTTCTCATGTACCAGCTGCAAATGTTCTAAGGCTTGGGTAGCATAAAAAATAGGTTGGGTAAATGAATATGGATGGATGGATGGATGGATGGATGGATGGATATGAGAAGACATGCCCAGCTTGGGCCAACAGGCCTGCTGCAGTTTTTGTCCTTTCTTATGTTCTTATGTAATAAAGAAGGGACACTGAAACATGCTTTACAAGATTAAGATTTAATTTTTTAAGTATCCCTATTGGCAATTTTCCAAGGTTCGACTTGCATCCATTATGACTTATGACCAATTGGTCAGAACCAAGCTCGGTCTTAAGTCGGAGGGTACCTGTATTTGAAAAATACATTTAAATGATATGGCAGATAATTGATTTAATAAGATATATGACTACCTTCTGCTTTTATAAGTACTGCTACATGCTTTGACATAGAATCGACTAATGTTGAACACATTTTGCCAAGTTTTTCGTCGAGGTACCATGTCCTAATAACAGCAGCAATTAGCTTCTCCACGGTTAAACATTCCTGTTTGGTTAGTGCCCATAAATTCTCAACTGGGTTGAAGTCAGGAGAGCTTCCAGGCCAATTTAGAACGCTTAGCCCACTTTCTTTGAAGAAAGTCAGCATTTTTCTGTAAGTGTGGCATCGAGCAAGATCCTGCTGGAAAACACCTTCTCTATCAGTAAAGTCTACCCACAATAGGATGCAAATGAGTTGCCAGATTGCCTTGTATTTGTCACTGCTCATCAGTGACATTTGCACCTGAGAAAACACAAATGATGATCTCTAGGCACCAAGATGGTAATGCCGGTGCATTAGTAAGGATGGGAGGGTGTTGGCACCTGGGTAAGAAGTTGATATCCTTGGGGTGAAATTTGACTCCAAACTGACCTTGAAAACCACATTCTAAATCTTGCAAACAAGGCAGCCAGGAAGCATACAGCACTTCGCCGTATCTCGCATCTGCTTGACAGCAAGGGTTGCAAAATTTTGTACGAGGCACAAGTACGCTCACACCTTGAGTATACTCCACTTTCTTGGTTTGCCTGCTCCCCCCCCCCTTCTCATCTGCAACTGCTTGACTGAGTAGAGAACAGAGCAAGACATCTCATCTCTCGTCTGGACCAATCCTGGATAGATCTGTCATTTCAGCAGAGCCTTCAACACAGGAGGGATGTGGGTTGCCTTACTGTTATGTACAAGGCCAATATTGTCAAAGTACCACACTTGGATCCACTTCGAGGACAGCGTGAAGCAAGTTTCTATACCACAAGACGGGCAGAAAGCAGCAACTTCACTCTGGGTGTACCCTTCTCCAGAACATTGCTTCATCTGAGATCATTTATTCCCAGGATGACTCGAGTCTGGAACACATTCGTACAGCATTATGATGCCAACAAGATAAAGTCAGTTGATCAGATGAAAATGCTGGCCCACAGATGGCTCCAACTTCATCCTGTTCCCTACTTGTATGTTTCATAACAATAAAAATGCTTTCAAATGAGCTGATGTAGGTAACAGCTCTTAGCCTGTCAATAAAGTTAGAAATCCTTAACCTGTAAATAGCTTCTCAATAAAGCTAGGGATCCTTAAACTAACCTTGTCAAACCTTGTGTAAGACTCCCTGCTAATACAACCATTGTTATTACTATTTCCTCACACTTCATGAATCCCTGCTTTATTATTATTTTTTTTTTTATTATCACACTGGCCGATTCCCACCAAGGCAGGGTAGCCCGAAAAAGAAAAACTTTCACCATCATTCACTCCATCACTGTCTTGCCAGAAGGGTGCTTTACACTACAGTTTTTAAACTGCAACATTAACACCCCTCCTTCAGAGTGCAGGCACTGTACTTCCCATCTCCAGGACTCAAGTCCGGCCTGCCGGTTTCCCTGAACCCCTTCATAAATGTTACTTTGCTCACACTCCAACAGCACGTCAAGTATTAAAAACCATTTGTCTCCATTCACTCCTATCAAACACGCTCATGCATACCTGCTGGAAGTCCAAGCCCCTCGCACACAAAACCTCCTTTACACCCTCTCTCCAACCTTTCCTAGGCCGACCCCTACCCCGCCTTCCTTCCACTACAGACTGATACACTCTTGAAGTCATTCTGTTTCGCTCCATTCTCTCTACATGTCCAAACCACCTCAACAACCCTTCCTCAGCCCTCTGGACAACAGTTTTGGTAATCCCGCACCTCCTCCTAACTTCCAAACTACGAATTCTCTGCATTATATTCACACCACACATTGCCCTCAGACATGACATCTCCACTGCCTCCAGCCTTCTCCTCGCTGCAACATTCATCACCCATGCTTCACACCCATATAAGAGCGTTGGTAAAACTATACTCTCATACATTCCCCTCTTTGCCTCCAAGGACAAAGTTCTTTGTCTCCACAGACTCCTAAGTGCACCACTCACTCTTTTTCCCTCATCAATTCTATGATTCACCTCATCTTTCATAGACCCATCCGCTGACACGTCCACTCCCAAATATCTGAATACATTCACCTCCTCCATACTCTCTCCCTCCAATCTGATATTCAATCTTTCATCACCTAATCTTTTTGTTATCCTCATAACCTTACTCTTTCCTGTATTCACCTTTAATTTTCTTCTTTTGCACACCCTACCAAATTCATCCACCAATCTATGCAACTTCTCTTCAGAATCTCCCAAGAGCACAGTGTCATCAACAAAGAGCAGCTGTGACAACTCCCACTTTGTGTGTGATTCTTTATCTTTTAACTCCACGCCTCTTGTCAAGACCCTCGCATTTACTTCTCTTACAACCCCATCTATAAATATATTAAACAACCACGGTGACATCACACATCCTTGTCTAAGGCCTACTTTTACTGGGAAATAATTTCCCTCTTTCCTACATACTCTAACTTGAGCCTCACTATCCTCGTAAAAACTCTTCACTGCTTTCAGTAACCTACCTCCTACACCATACACTTGCAACATCTGCCACATTGCCCCCCTATCCACCCTGTCATACGCCTTTTCCAAATCCATAAATGCCACAAAGACCTCTTTAGCCTTATCTAAATACTGTTCACTTATATGTTTCACTGTAAACACCTGGTCCACACACCCCCTACCTTTCCTAAAGCCTCCTTGTTCATCTGCTATCCTATTCTCCGTCTTACTCTTAATTCTTTCAATAATAACTCTACCATACACTTTACCAGGTATACTCAGCAGACTTATCCCCCTATAATTTTTGCACTCTCTTTTATCCCCTTTGCCTTTATACAAAGGAACTATGCATGCTCTCTGCCAATCCCTAGGTACCTTACCCTCTTCTATACATTTATTAAATAATTGCACCAACCACTCCAAAACTATATCCCCACCTGCTTTTAACATTTCTATCTTTATCCCATCAATCCCGGCTGCCTTACCCCCTTTCATTTTACCTACTGCCTCACGAACTTCCCCCACACTCACAACTGGCTCTTCCTCACTCCTACAAGATGTTATTCCTCCTTGCCCTATACACGAAATCACAGCTTCCCTATCTTCATCAACATTTAACAATTCCTCAAAATATTCCCTCCATCTTCCCAATACCTCTAATTCTCCATTTAATAACTCTCCTCTCCTATTTTTAACTGACAAATCCATTTGTTCTCTAGGCTTTCTTAACTTGTTAATCTCACTCCAAAACTTTTTCTTATTTTCAACAAAATTTGTTGATAACATCTCACCCACTCTCTCATTTGCTCTCTTTTTACATTGCTTCACCACTCTCTTAACCTCTCTCTTTTTCTCCATATACTCTTCCCTCCTTGCATCACTTCTACTTTGTAAAAACTTCTCATATGCTAACTTTTTCTCCCTTACTACTCTCTTTACATCATCATTCCACCAATCGCTCCTCTTCCCTCCCGCACCCACTTTCCTGTAACCACAAACTTCTGCTGAACACTCTAACACTACATTTTTAAACCTACCCCATACCTCTTCGACCCCATTGCCTATGCTCTCATTAGCCCATCTATCCTCCAATAGCTGTTTATATCTTACCCTAACTGCCTCCTCTTTTAGTTTATAAACCTTCACCTCTCTCTTCCTTGATGCTTCTATTCTCCTTGTATCCCATCTACCTTTTACTCTCAGTGTAGCTACAACTAGAAAGTGATCTGATATATCTGTGGCCCCTCTATAAACATGTACATCCTGAAGTCTACTCAACAGTCTTTTATCTACCAATACATAATCCAACAAACTACTGTCATTTCGCCCTACATCATATCTTGTATACTTATTTATCCTCTTTTTCTTAAAATATGTATTACTTATAACTAAACCCCCCTCTATACAAAGTTCAATCAAAGGGCTCCCATTATCATTTACACCTGGCACCCCAAACTTACCTACCACACCCTCTCTAAAAGTTTCTCCTACTTTAGCATTCAGGTCCCCTACCACAATTACTCTCTCACTCGGTTCAAAGGCTCCTATACATTCACTTAACATCTCCCAAAATCTCTCTCTCTCCTCTGCATTCCTCTCTTCTCCAGGTGCATACACGCTTATTATGACCCACTTCTCGCATCCAACCTTTACTTTAATCCACATAATTCTTGAATTTACACATTCATAATTCCTTCACACTTCACAAATCCTTCACCTTTCCCTCACATTTATTAAATCTTTCATAATTCATCATTACTTCACACTTCATGATTCCTCATTCCCTCATACTTCATGAATCCTTCACACACTATTTATCATTCCCTCCCACTTCTTAATCTAATTTTTTCTCAACCCTCCATCACACTTCATTATTTTAATATTCTTCATTTACACTGTTACAGAACCAACCTAACCAAACACAAAAAACATATTCCAAAATACTTGCAATACATTAATTACTTTAGATTATTACAAGTAGCCAAGCTGGTTAAGAGGCAAACAATCTGTTTCATTGAAGAAAAAAGCCCAATGCTTTCACCAGTTGTAATGTTAAATACTCCTGTTGCAGATTCCTTGCAATTCTCTAATCATACTAATGATTCCTGGCTACACTTCCAGGTTTCATGGATAATCCACTGCATCACTTTCCTTACTACATGGCAATGCCAACACTTGGTAACTGGGTGAGCACAGACCCGCAATGCCTCCTTTAGGTTTAAATACATATGCAAAGAAACTGAGCATAGGGTGCTTACCCTGCCATTTATTTTACAAACTCACCATCCAACAAATTTTAAAATAGAGTGGAACCTCTACTTGCGAGCGTGTCCACGTGCGAGTTTTTCCAAGTACGAGCAGTCGATGGGTCGATTTTTTGCTTCCACACACGAGCAAAATTTCCACAAGAGAGCAGACCTCAAGGTAGGTTGCTTGACACTGGTGAGGGGCTCTTGCTCTTGATCTCGGGAATTGTATCTCATTTGTTTGTTGGACTATGTTATTGAAACTTGGGCAATGTATGATGGAAAGATGCTTCTTAACATGCACCAAAAATGAAAGAAATCTAAGCAGCATAAATAATGGAGTTCACTTCTCAGCAATTAGCCACCCCTTAGTGGTAATTTTGAATGGTTTTTATGGTTGTATTCTCGTTTTTTTGGTCTCATTTGATAGAATCGAAGATATATTACATAAATAGATATGATTTTGATTGCTTTCACGACAAAAAGTACCTTTAACCCTTTCAGGGTCCAAGGCCCAAATCTGGAGTCACGCACCAGTGTCCAAGAATTTTCAAAAAAAAAATTTGTTATTTTTTCTTATGAAATCGTAGAGAATCTTTTTGTGAAGGTAATAAAACAAGAAGTACGAAATTTGGTGGAAAATTGACGAAATTATGCTCTCGCGAATTTTGATGTGTCAGCGATATTTACGAATCGGCGATTTTGCCGACTTTGACTCCCATTTTAGGCCAATTACATTATTCCAATCAACCAAATTCTTAGCTATTTCACTAGTATTACTTCTATTCTATCGATTGAGCACAAGAAATCGCCAAGTCAACTGTTTCAACTACAAAATAAAGTGATCGGAAATTGTTAATTTGGCCAATTTAACACAAAGTTCAAAATATTCCAATTTCAAAATAGGGTCCAGAATGAACAATGTAGGCATTCCTGGCACTAAACTAACATTTCCTCTGTTCATTAGTTATGTTTTGAGGCTTTACAAATAAATTCCATTTTGATTTTTTATTCACATAATGAATTTTTATTCACACCAAAAAATAGAAGATTTACTCTTATGCAATACTGTAATAATTGTATAAATATCATCAACATATTTGTGAATGTATATTAGACCCACCAGCTGGCGTGTATTAGACGTGTGAGGTCGTTTGTTTACTCTAGAATATCGGCAAAAATTTAACATTTCTGCTACTTTGAGCTCAGTTTCAAGCCATTTCCAGTGCTAAAACCAATCAAAATCATCTCTATTTCTGTAATATGTCTTCCATTCTATCAAATGAGACCAAGAAATCGCAAATACAACTATAAAAAACATACGAAAAAACACTGCAAAGTTGCTGTTTTAATCGAAAAATCATGATTTTATTTTTTTTCTCTCATTATACACAGTGTGCTGCAGGATCTGTTTTATGTGGTGCACACATACCACATAGATGTATTCTCTCATATCTAGGCCCAAATGTACCACTCACAGTTTATCAGAGTGAGCTCAGCTCATGGCGTAGATCTACGGTTTGGACCCTGAACGTAAAGCCGTAGATCTACGGGACGGACCCTGAAAGGGTTAAATAGAGCTCAACCTAGGAGAAATGGTCCATTGCTTAGCTGTTTCACAGTAAACAACTGACGTCACTGTCCATTCCAACATGCAGCCGTGAATGGGTTAACATATTTATACAATTACTGCAATAAGGAATAACAGTAAATCATATATTTTTTGTGTGAATAAAAATTACAAATAATTTATATAATAATAATAATAAAGATAATAATAATAATAATAATAACAATACATATAATAATAATAATAATAATAATAATAATAATAATAATAATAATAATAATATAATAGTATAATACAACAAAAAATAATAACAATACTAATATAATAATAGTATAATACAATAATAATAATAATAATATATGTATAATAATATAAGAAAAAATTTTGGAGTGAGTTAAACAAGTTAAGAAAGCCTAGGGAAAGTATGGATTTGTCAGTTAAAAACAGAGTAGGGGAGTTAGTAGATGGGGAGATGGAGGTATTAGGTAGATGGCGAGAATATTTTGAGGAACTTTTAAATGTTAAGGAAGAAAGAGAGGCAGTAATTTCATGCACTGGTCAGGGAGGTATACCATCTTTTAGGAGTGAAGAAGAGCAGAATGTAAGTGTGGGGGAGGTACGTGAGGCATTACATAGAATGAAAGGGGGTAAAGCAGCTGGAACTGATGGGATCATGACAGAAATGTTAAAAGCAGGGGGGGATAAAGTGTTGGAGTGGTTGGTACTTTTGTTTAATAAATGTATGAAAGAGGGGAAGGTACCTAGGGATTGGCAGAGAGCATGTATAGTCCCATTATATAAAGGGAAAGGGGACAAAAGAGACTGTAAAAATTATAGAGGAATAAGTTTACTGAGTATACCAGGAAAAGTATACGGTAGAGTTATAATTGAAAGAATTAGAGGTAAGACAGAATGTAGAATTGCGGATGAGCAAGGAGGCTTCAGAATGGGTAGGGGATGTGTAGATCAAGTGTTTATATTGAAGCATATATGTGAACAGTATTTAGATAAAGGTAGGGAAGTTTTTATTGCATTTATGGATTTAGAAAAGGCATATGATAGAGTGGATAGAGGAGCAATGTGGCAGATGTTGCAAGTATATGGAATAGGTGGTAAGTTACTAAATGCTGTAAAGAGTTTTTATGAGGATAGTGAGGCTCAGGTTAGGGTGTGTAGAAGAGAGGGAGACTACTTCCCGGTAAAAGTAGGTCTTAGACAGGGATGTGTAATGTCACCATGGTTGTTTAATATATTTATAGATGGGGTTGTAAAGGAAGTAAATGCTAGGGTGTTCGGGAGAGGGGTGGGATTACATTTTGGGGAATCAAATTCAAAATGGGAATTGACACAGTTACTTTTTGCTGATGGTACTGTGCTTATGGGAGATTCTAAAGAAAATTGCAAAGGTTAGTGGGTGAGTTTGGGAATGTGTGTAAAGGTAGAAAGTTGAAAGTGAACATAGAAAAGAGTAAGGTGATGAGGGTATCAAATGAATTAGATAAAGAAAACTGGATATCAAATTGGGGAGGAGGAGTATGGAAGAAGTGAATGTTTTCAGATACTTGGGAGTTGACGTGTCGGCGGATGGATTTATGAAGGATGAGGTTAATCATAGAATTGATAAGGGAAAAAAGGTGAGTGGTGCGTTGAGGTATATGTGGAGTCAAAAAACGTTATCTATGGAGGCAAAGAAGGGAATGTATGAAAGTATAGTAGTACCAACACTCTTATATGGGTGTGAAGCTTGGGTGGTAAATGCAGCAGCGAGGAGACGGTTGGAGGCAGTGGAGATGTCCTGTTTAAGGGCAATGTGTGGTGTAAATATTATGCAGAAAATTCGGAGTGTGGAAATTAGCAAAAGGTGTGGAGTTAATAAAAGTATTAGTCAGAGAGCAGAAGAGGGGTTGTTGAGGAGGTTTGGTCATTTAGAGAGAATGGATCAAAGCAGAATGACATGGAAAGCATATAAATCTATAGGGGAAGGAAGGCGGGGTAGGGGTCGTCCTCGAAAGGGTTGGAGAGAGGGGGTAAAGGAGGTTTTGTGGGCAAGGGGCTTGGACTTCCAGCAAGCATGCATGAGCGTGTTAGATAGGAGTGAATGGAGACGAAAGATACTTGGGACCTGACGATCTGTTGGAGTGTGAGCAGGGTAATACTTAGTGAAGGGATTCAGGGAAACCGGTTATTTTCATATAGTCGGACTTGAGTCCTGGAAATGGGAAGTACAATGCCTGCACTTTAAAGGAGGGGTTTGGGATATTGGCAGTTTGGAGGGATAGGTTGTGTATCTTTATATGTGTATGCTTCTAAACTGTTGTATTCTGAGCACCTCTGCAAAAACAGTGATAATGTGTGAGTGTGGTGAAAGTGTTGAATGATGATGAAAGTATTTTCTTTTTGGGGATTTTCTTTCTTTTTTGGGTTACCCTGCCTCGGTGGGAGACAGCCGACTTGTTGAAAAAAAAAAATGTATAATAATAATAATACATATATAATAATAATGTACTACATATAAAAATTATAATAATAGATGGCTTCAAAAGGCCGTCACTAGATGGCAGTGTTTACCACAACAAAGAGGAGTGGTTGTGGCCGCCTCCACCTGTTAGATAATGACATATTTTTTTCATTCTAGAGTATATATCGTGTTTCTATGTTATTTATATTGTTTGTTACGTCATATTAGATGAACTGTGATTAGATAAATAAGCAGTATAGATGATATTAGCGAAATTATTCATGAAGTATTTTGCCCGGTCTCCAGACAAACTCTCCTCCACCGCCGAAAGTGCCCATACCACTACATGAATGACATATTTTATTCATTCTAAAGTATATACAGTGGACCCCCGCATACCGTTGGCATCACATAACGTTTAATCCGCATACTGCTCGCTTTTATCGCAAAAATTTTGCCTCGCATACCGCTCAAAAACCCGCTCACCGCTGTTCGTCCGAGACGCGTCCAATGTGCGCCCTTAGCCAGCCTCACATGTGCCGCTGGTGGCATTGTTTACCAGCCAGCCTCCGCGGTAACATCCAAGCATACAATCGGAACATTTCGTATTATTACAGTGTTTTTGGTGATTTTATCTGCAAAATAAGTGACCATGGGCCCCAAGAAAGCTTCTAGTGCCAACCCTACAGCAATAAGGGTGAGAATTACTATAGAGATGAAGAAAAAGATCATTGATAAGTATGAAAGTGGAGTGCGTGTCTCCAAGCTGGCCAGGTTGTATAATAAACCCCAATCAACCATCGCTACTATTGGTGGTACAGCTGCTGCTGCTGCTGTACCACCGTCAGCTGCTGCTGCTGCTGCACTGTCAGCTGCTGCTGCTGTAGCACCGTTGTTGGTGTGGCTTATTGAGAATACCAAGAAACAATTAACCCCAGAGGATTTGCCACCCAGGATAACCCAAAAAAGTCAGTGTCATCGAAGACTGTTTAACTTATTTCCATTGGGGTCCTTAATCTTGTCTCCCAGGATGCAACCCACACCAGTCGACTAACACCCAGGTGAACAGGGAAAAATGCCTGGAACTAGTGCTCATATTGGTGAATTTAAAGCCAGCAAAGGTTGGTTTGAGAGATTTAAGAATCGTAGTGGCATACACAGTGTGATAAGGCCTGTTCTGGAAGAAAATGCCAAACAGGACCTACAGTACTCAGGAGGAAAAGGCACTCCCAGGACACAGTGTCTCATCAGTCATTGCTGCATCTTCAATAAAGGTAAGTGTCATTTATTCTTCATTTAGTAGAGTAGAACATGCACAATATATATTGTGTATGTACTACTCTACTATTGTGCAGGTATCCTTCTCTTTGTGTGTAGGAAAATGTATATTTCATGTGGTAAAAATTTTTTTTTCATACTTTTGGGTGTCTTGCACGGATTAATTTGATTTCCATTATTTCTTATGGGGAAAATTCATTCGCATACCAATCATTTCGCATAACAATGAGCACTCTTGCACGGATTAAAATCGCTATGCGGGGGTCCACTGTATCATGTTCCTATGTTATTCATATTGTTTGTTATGTCATACTAGATGAACTGTGATAGATAAATAAGCCGTGTAGATTGTATTAGCGAAATTATTCATGGAGTGTTTTGCCCGGCGTCCAGACAAACTCTCGTCCAGCGCCGACACTGCCCATACCACTACATGAATGACATATTTTGTTCATTTTAGAATATATATATCAGGTTTCTATGTTATTTATATTATTTATTATGTCATATTAGATGAAGTGAGATAGAAAAATAAGCTGTAGAGTTGATATTAGCGAAATTATTGAAGTACAGAATTGCACTGGAACGGATTAATTGCATTTCAATTATTTGAAATGAGGAAAATTGATTCTGCAAACAAGCAAATCCAGTTGTGAGCAAGGTCATGGAATGGATTAAACTCGCAAGTAGAGGTTCCACTGTACTGTTAAGCACTTTACTACAAGAGGGACATTTTAACCTTTAACCCTTTTAATGGCCCTCGCATAGAACTACGTCATTGAGGCCAGGGTTCCCCACATAATTCTACGTTAACTCTCTCAGGGTTTCCGACGTACTAGTATGGCTTACGCACCAGGGTTATTGACGTACTAGAACGCCTAAATTCTAGCGCCTTCAAATCTAGTGAGAGAAAGCTGGTAGGGTTACATATGAAAGAATGGGTCTATGTGGTGGGTTAGGTTCCAGGCTGTCGCCGGAAAGCAGACATCGTCAGAAGGCAGAACGCCATTTTTTTTCCATTTATAAATGCATATAAATGCCAGACAACATGTTTACACTAAATTATATTATGTAAGTAATAGAACTAGGCATTAAAAACACACAAAGTAAAATACATTCACAGTAAATTCATTACTTATTTTGAAGTATTTGTAATCGTAATGTAGGGAGAGAGGTGAGTAGTACTTATTTGTAGGAAGTCAGGTGCAGGTAGCCCAGGTGTAGGTAGCACTGGCTCCCCGTCTCATACTTAATATACGATATTTAAAACATCCCAGAGAGGTAAAATACACATACAGTACACTCATTATTTACCTTAAAATATGTGTAGTCTTAATATAGGAAGAGAGGTGAGTAGTATTTATTTGTGGGAAGTCAGTGTAGGTAGCCGGTAGGTGTAGCCCGGCTACGGTAGGTGTACCGGCTACCTACACTGTGGGCCAGAGCCATATTATTAACATCGACATGCCTTGTTCACTGAATTTAATCATTTCTAACAACTACCTTTAGATGCCATCATAAATGAAGGTAGAAGTAATGAATAATTCATGCTGAAAATTGTAAACAAAAGCGGAGTGAGGGAGTGGCTGGGCCAAACGCAGATTGATACACGTTTTCTCAGATGGCTGAACAGAGAAAACGTAATGTTGTCCCTCCACCCAGCTCCACAAGTATTATTATCAGAGCACACATAAAATATGCAATAAATGCCAGACAATAAGTTTACACTAATTTATATTAAGTTAGCAATAGAAATAGGCATTAAAAACACAATAAAAGGTAAGATACACACAGAGTACACTTATTACTTACCTTAAAATATTAATATTAATGTGTGAGAGGTGAGTGGCAGGGTGTTTATTGAATAAAATCAGAATGGCACACCATCATCCTCTAACTTGGCACTTAAAGCAAGAGGCCTACGACTTCTCTTTTTATCACAGCTAACCTTAGATGCCATCGTCAATGAGAGCCAACTAGTTAACGAAAGAGTAAACCAGAGAGAGAACGAGATACAGAGTTGAGACAATGTAAGAACACAAACTGAGCAGGTAGTGGGTGATCACTTGGTCAGGTGAAATAAATGGGTATTAATATGTGTCTACTTTTAGTTCATTCACATACGTTTGTAAGAGTTTGTAAAACATTTACCTCAATATTTTTTTATTATAATAATTACCTTACAATACAAGTACTCTTACATTGTGTACAAGTTGTACAAGTTAGTTCAGAATAAACAAACAGCAACACACCATTTTTAGAGTGAATGAAGATAATATTATTAATAATATTATTATTATTATTATTATTATTATAAAAAGCACTAAACCCACAAGGGCTGTGAATTGCTATATATAAAGGCATATGAAAATAATATTTTTCTACATTTTTCCCCCAGTTTGACTAGAGAAAACGTAATTCTTCCGACTACCTACAGAGCTGCTTGGTAAACAAATCTCATATTTACATCAATTTTTATTCAGTGAGTGTATGTATCATGTTTATATGCTATGTAATGGGTTTCATATATAATTTTGAGGAAAATATCATAGATGGGTTAATGAAAATGCCTATATTGATGTAAAATAAGACATTTAGTGTGCCCAAGAGTGATTATTATTACGTAGTATTGGCGTCATGAGTAGAGAGAGACTTAGCGATTTTAATGTGTACCTGCACACCAGCACAGTGTGTAAGTATATTTAGGTACAGGTACACATAAGTATAATTATCAGAGTACATATAAAATATGCAGTAACTTTAAAACACTTGAAATTTTGGAAAGTTTCCTGACATAATAGATGTGGTCACGGAAAATGTAAACAAACTGGGTGGGGGGGGCATAGTATTTGAAAGACCGCTTGCCGTATAGCAAATTTTGGTCATAATTTGACATTGCCGTATTAGCGGAACGCTGTAAAACGGGGCCTTACTGTAGTTGTAATAGTTGAATTGGAGGTTTCTTGTGCTCAATCAATAGATTGGAAGGCATACTAGCAAAATAGCTAAGAACTTGGTAGAAAGGAACAATGCAATTGACTTTAAAATAGGCAAGTCGCAATTCAGAAAGTTTTCCATCAAATTTCATACTTTTAGTGGGTCAATCTTCAGAAATAGAATCTCTATCATTTCAAAGGCAAAATAATTAAAAAAAAGAAAAATGAGACTGGGAGTAATATTAATTTTGGGGTCTGGACAGTGAAAGGTTAAAAGATTACTGTATATGAAAGAGTTGCCAATCATTTATTACAAGGGTAAGAAAGACTGGTTTGACAGGGTCATATTTTCTGACTGGTTTCATAAGCATTTTGTCCTTGATGTATCCAAGTACCAGCTCGACACACAGAAACTTGATCCCAAAGAAATTAAGGCTCATCTTTTGCTTGATAATAAACCTATTACTCCATGGGTGAAAATTTAATCAGAAGTGATGGTACAATTAAGGGCCCTAATACTACCTCTTTGATTCAACCTATGGATCAGGGGATTAGTGCAGCTTGCAAGACGTTGTATCAGTCATTTAGATGAAGAACAAGATTTTGAAAAAGACAGCAGAGGCCAACGTATGTTGGAAAACTTCAAGATGTATAACCTGAAGTCTGCCATCTTTAACACTGCAGCATCTCAGAAGGAACTGAAAAAGATAACATTAGCTACTGGTTGCAAAAATCTGTTAAACAATGTTGATATTGAGTCTGACTATGAAGGGTCTGAGGCCAATAACTGTCATTAAACACTTGAGAGGGTGGGAGGAAAAACATTATGGAGGAAGTTGTGCTGAAATGGTTTGAAGAAAATGGTGGAGATTCTAGTTACCAGATGAGTGATGCAGAAATTGCAGATAAAGCTAGTGGTACCCCCAGAGGATAATGATGATGACAAAGAAGAGACTGTCAGCAGTATGAGATGCAACTGATGTTCTCATTGCAAACACTGACCTCGCAGACAAGAAAAAGTGCAGGCCTATTATCAGAACTTTCACACTTTTAAGGAACTTTTCATAAGGGATTAGTATCAGCATGCCAAACAAATTAAGTTGGATTCATTCTTTAAACCTGTTCCTCACTTTACATCTCAGAAACCATCTACCAGTAAGCCTTAACCATTTATGTCTACTGAGCCCTCAAAACCTGCTGAACCACCTACATCTCCCACATCACATAACTAGCTCCCACACTATCTACAATGTTACTAGTGGAGCTTAACAGCTCCATTAACTCAGAGTAAGTTATCCAGGGCCACCAACAGAACACATGGGAATACTGTACTGTGTCTTATCTTTGACAAGTTCCAAGACTTTTTCTACTCTCCAAGCCCAGCCTTGGGCCAGGCTTATCTGGTGCTTGCCTGATCCACCAGGCTGTTGCTGCTGGTGGCCCAGTGACCCACAAATCCATCAACAGTCTTGTTGATTTGGCACCTGGTGAAGATATTTGTCTGTACATTTCTAAGCTCATCTATCCACCAGAAAAGGTAAGTAAAACTACTGTACTGTACTCTGTTGTATTGTGCTATGCTGTACTTTTAACCCATTTTCTTTTCAGGTACATTTATAGGTAATACTGCATTATAGTCTAGCTTTTTCTTAGTATGTCCAGTAGAACATCAGTACAGCAGACTATGTATGTTTTATTTGGATATGTGTCCAAGTCTGGTAGTAGACCGATGGTTGTGATGGTGGTAGTGGTGGTGGTAGAGGGTGGTAGTGGTTATGATGGTGGTAGAGGTGGTAGTGATGGTGGTAGACAGTGGTAGTGGTTGTGATGGTGGTAGAGGGTGATAATGGTAATGATGGTGGCAGTGGCTGTGATGGTGCTAGAGGGTGGTAGTGATGGTAGTAGAGGGTGGTAGTGGTTGTGATGGTGGCAGTGACTGTGATGGTGGTAAAGGGTGGTAGTGGTTGTGATGGTGGTAGAGGGTGGTAGTGGTTGTGATGGTGGTAGTGGTTGTGATGGTGGTAGAGGGTGGTAGCAATGATGGTAGAGTGTGGTAGTGGTTGTGATGGTGGTAGTGGTTGTGATGGTGGTAGAGAGTGGTAGTGGTTGTGATGGTGGTAGTGATGGTTGTAGAGGGTGGTAGTGATGGTGGTAGAGGGTGGTAGTGATGGTGGTAGAGGGTGGTAGTAATGGAGATTTGTGCAATGTGGAGTAGGATGGAAAGATATGTGGAGGAACATCACCCTAACAAAGCTGCTGCAAGCCATGTCAGCAACATGTACAATGACAATGTCTTGTCCCATTTTAGGGAAATTTTAAAGAGATGCCAGAAACAGAGCTCTCTGGACAGATATTTAGTGCCACAGATGTGCAGTGACTCTCAAACTGGTCCTAGTGGCATTAAAAAACAAAGAAGGGAAGTAACCCCAGAAAAGGATTTGTTACCTTTATGGAAGAGGATTCCCCTTCCAAACAGTAACTTCTCTATCCTCTATCCTCCTTACATCTTCCATACACTAAGAAGAATCTTCAATGTCTCATTGTTTTCTGAGTATGTACATCTATATTTTATGCAAAAAAAAATTTAGTTTTAAACGACCAGGACCCACAAGTACCCGAATTCACAAACACTATGAGCAACTGCTTGTTGCTACTAACAATAACAAAACCTACAAGACTCTCCAAGAGTAGTATCTCCTTATTAGACCACATCTGGACTAACACAATATCCCCTTTAAAACCAGGCATAATCACAGACAACATCCCAGACCACTACCCTAACTTTCTCATAACCAACCTAGGTAAATTGCCCCAAGACACTACTAAATTTACCTTCAGACCACATAACGAGACAGCTGTTAATAACTTATAACAGCTATGAACAACGTTCACTGGCATAATGAGCCTGAAACATATACAGACACTAAAGTTTGTATTAATAATTTTATAAAAAGAACCCACTATCTCTATACCCAGCATTGCCCTAAAAAACTAAACAGATCACAGCTAAGAGACTGAAAAGTCCTTGGCTAACACCCAGCATCCTTAACCCTTTCAGGGTCAGCAGGCCCTCTCCTAACTTGTTCTCAGGGTCGAAAATTTTTCGGAAAAAAAAAATTATTTTTTCCTGTGAAACGATAAGAGAAACTTTTCCCGATCATAATGACACTAAAAGTATGAAATTTGATGGAAAACTTACGGAATTATGCTCTCGCGAAGTTAGCGGTCTCTACGATGTTTACGCATCGGCGATTTCGCCAACTTTGAGCCCTATTATTGGCCAATTCCAATGTACCAGTCGACAAAAATCATACCTATTTTGCTAGAACTCCATTTTATCTATCGAATGAGTACAAGAAATCACCCATTTACCTATTTCAACTGACCAATAACCTGGTCAGAAATTGGCAATTTTGCTAATTTCACACAAATTTTAAAAGATGCCAATTTCTAAACAGGGTCCAGAATAAACAAGACAGACATTCCTGACACTAAAATAACATTTCCTCTGTTCATTACTCACATCCCCAGGCCTCTGTTACATTTCTTTTGCTTTCCACACTGAATTTTTATTCTCACAAAAAATAGAAGATTTATGTTATACAGTCTAATGCATTCGAGTAGAAATGGTATAAATAATATCAGTGCACTGGTGAAAGAATATTAAACTCACCAGTTGAGTATTGGACATGTGGCATGATTTGTTTACCTTTGAACTTTGGCAAAAATCGAACATTTTTGCTACTTTGAGCTCAATTTCAAGGTACTTTTCATTGTGAAACCAATCAAAATCATCTCAATTTCCATAATATGTCTTCCATTCCATAAAATGAGACCAGGAAAACTAGTATACAACCTTAAATAGCATATGAAAATACACTGCAAAGTCACTGTTTTAAACCAAAAAACACGTTTGGAGTTTTTTTTTCTCATTATGCACTGTGTGCTGCAGGATTTTTTTTATACTGTGCACAAAGCCCCACTCCACAAAGGGGGCAGTAAAGCAATAGCAAAGAACTACAGACCGATAGCACTAACATCCCATATCATAAAAATCTTTGAAAGGATCCTAAGAAGCAAGATCGCCACCCATCCAGAAACCCATCAATTACACAACCCAGGGCAACATGGGTTTAGAGCAGGTCGCTCCTGTCTGTCTCAACTATTGGATCACTACGACAAGGTCCTAGATGCACTAGAAGTCAAAAAGAATGCAGATGTAATATATACAGACTTTGCAAAAGCCTTCGACAAGTGTGACCATGGCGTAATAGCGCACAAAATGCGTGCTAAAGAAATAACAGGAAAAGTTGGTAGATGGATCTACAATTTCCTCACAAACAGAACACAAAGAGTAGTAGTCAACAGAGTAAAGTCCGAGGCGGCTACACTGAAAAGCTCTGTTCCACCAGGCACAGTACTCGCTCCCATCTTGTTTCTCATCCTCATATCTGACGTAGACAAGGATGTCACCCACAGCACCGTGTCTTCCATTGCAGATGACACCTGAATCTGCATGACAGTGTCTTCCATTGCAGACACTGCAAGGCTCCAGGCGGACATCAACCAAATCTTTCAATGGGCTGGAGAAAACAATATGAAGTTCAACGATGAGAAATTTCAATTGCTCCGATATGGTAAACACGAGGAAATTAAAACTTCATCAGAGTACAAAACAAATTCCAGCCACAAAATAGAGCGAAAAACCAACGTCGAAGACCTGGGAGTGATCATGTCGGAGGATCTCGCCTTCAAGGACCATAACATTATATCAATTGCATCTGCTAGAAAAATGACAGGATGGATAATGAGAACCTTCAAAAACTATGGATGCCAAGCACATGATGACACTCTTCAGGTCACTTGTTCTATCTAGACTGGAATATTGCTGCACACTAACAGCACCTTTCAAGGCAGGTGAAATTGCTGACCTAGAAAATGCAGAGAACCTTCACAGTGCGCATAACGGAGATAAAACACCTCAATTACTGGGAGCGCTTAAAGTTCCTGAACCTGTATTCCCTGGAATGCAGGCGGGAGAGATACATGATTATATACACCTGGAAAATCCTAGAGGGACTAGTACCGAACTTGAACACGAAAATCACTCACAACAAAAGCAAAAGACTTGAAAGACGATGCAACATCCCCCCAATGAAAAGTAGGGGTCACTAGCACGTTAAGAGACAATACAATAAGTGTCAGGGGCCCGAGACTGTTCAACTGCCTCCCAGCATACATAAGGGGGATTACCAATAGACCCCTGGCAGTCTTCAAGCTGGCACTGGACAAGCACCTAAAGTCGGTACCTGACCAGCCGGGCTGTGGCTCGTACGTTGGATTGTGTGCAGCCAGCAGTAACAGCCTGGTTGACCAGGCTCTGATCCACCAGGAGGCCTGGTCACAGACCGGGCCGCGGGGGGGCGTTGACCCCCGGAACTCTCTCCAAGTAAACTCCAGATAAACACTGACCACACAGACCCATTCTTTCATTCTTTCTCGCTAGATTTGAATGTGCTAGAATTTATGCGTACTAGTACGGCACCAACCCTCGTGTGCAAGCCATACTAGTACGGCACCAACCCTCGTGTGCAAGCCATACTAGTACGGCACCAACCCTGAAAGGGTTAAATCCATTAACCCTTAAACGATTAAATACGCATGTTCTTATGCGTAGCGCCCCAAAAGTATATACACCTACGCGCCCCAAAAGTATATACACCTACCATCCGACTTACGACCTGCTCGACATACGTCCACTTGACTTACGACCGTGCATCTGGCAGCTGGGCTGGGCCGGCTGATGCACACCACTGTACAATATTTGACAATGCTCGGGGCGGCAATGCGTCATGCAGGCAGCATCAGTTTGAGTAACCCTGACCTATCAGCAGCATCATACTGTATTAACTGCTAACTGAACAGTAAATTTCACAATGGCCCCTAAGATGAAGTCTGTGGCAAGAAAGGCTCTTACTCTCGAACTCTCTATTTGTTTTCACTGTTGCACATAAACCTGTCTGTATCTGTCTGTCTATATTTCTGTGTATCTCTGTGTGTCTGTTTATCTGCCTGTGTGTCTGACTTTCTGTCTACCTGTGTGTGTCTTTCTGTCTACCTGTGTGTCTGTCTACTTGTGTGTGTCTTTATGTCTACCTGTGTGTCTTTATGTCTACCTGTGTGTGTCTGTCTACCTGTGTGTCTGTCTACCTGTGTGTCTGTCTACCTGTGTGTCTGTCTACCTGAGTGTCTGTCTGTCTGTCTGTCTACCTGTCTGTCTGTCTTTCTGTATACTTGTCTGTCTCAGAGCCACTCATTAAGAGTGCAATTGGTCTTGAATATGCCGTATTAATAATGATAATAACACAATAATAATCACCGAGGTTCATTAAATGTGTATAAAACGTTGATATAGACATTTTGCTTAACCCTTTCAGGGTCCAAGGCCCAAATCTGGAGTCACGCACCAGTGTCCAAGAATTTTCAAAAAAAAAATTTGTTATTTTTCCTTACGAAATTGTAGAGAATCTTTTTGTGAAGGTAATAAAACAAAAAGTACGAAATTTGGTGGAAAATTGACGAAATTATGCTCTCGCGAATTTTGATGTGTCAGCGATATTTACGAATCGGCGATTTTGCCGACTTTGACTCCCATTTTAGGCCAATTACATTATTCCAATCAACCAAATTCTTAGCTATTTCACTAGTATTACTTCTATTCTATCGATTGAGCACAAGAAATCGCCAAGTCAACTGTTTCAACTACAAAATAAAGTGATCGGAAATTGTTAATTTGGCCAATTTAACACAAAGTTCAAAATATTCCAATTTCAAAATAGGGTCCAGAATGAACAATGTAGGCATTCCTGGCACTAAACTAACATTTCCTCTGTTCATTAGTTATGTTTTGAGGCTTTACAAATAAATTCCATTTTGATTTTTTATTCACATAATGAATTTTTATTCACACCAAAAAATAGAAGATTTACTGTTATGCAATACTGTAATAATTGTATAAATATCATCACCATATTTGTGAATGTATATTAGACCCACCAGCTGACGTGTATTAGACGTGTGAGGTCGTTTGTTTACTCTTGAATATCGGCAAAAATTTAACATTTCCGCTACTTTGAGCTCAGTTTCAAGCCATTTCCAATGCCAAAACCAACCAAAATCATCTCTATTTCTGTAATATGTCTTCCATTCTATCAAATGAGACCAAGAAATCGCAAATACAACTATAAAAAACATACGAAAAAACACTACAAAGTTGCTATTTTAATCGAAAAATCATGATTTCATTTTTTTTCTCTCATTATACACAGTGTGCTGCAGGATCTGTTTTATGTGGTGCACACATACCACATAGATGTATTCTCTCATATTTAGGCCCAAATGTACCACTCACAGTTTATCAGAGTGAGCTGAGCTCATGGCGTAGATCTACGGTTTGGACCCTGAACGTAAAGCCGTAGATCTACGGGACGGACCCTGAAAGGGTTAATCCATCTATGATTTCTTTTTCAAAATTATATAATAAACATGCTATATAACATATAAACATATAAATTAACAAATATAAGATGTTTTTCTGGTCGGCTTGACAGAGTGTACAGGAATCATTCATGTCCGGACTGGTAACAACAACAACAACGTTTATTTACATAACTCGCCAACCTTCTACACACTCATTCGTTTATTCATTTAATCTTGTTTACTCACCTCTCACTCTCCATTAAGACTACAGATATTTTAAGGTAAGTAATGAGTGGACACGATTATTATATTATAGTTTAATAATAATAATATTATTAATATTAGTGCGTATGTATTATTGTAATAATAATAATACAGTGGTCCCCCGCTTTTCGTAGTTCCGGCAATCGTAAAATTCGCCAATCATAGGGGTATTTTTGTATAAACATGGACTCGCTTTTCATAGGTTGACTCGCGAGTCGTAGTTCATCCAGGACGCGTACGCACGGCGTAAGCCAGGGCGGCAGCCAGTCTGGCATTGTTTACCAGTGAGCGAAGGTCCCCTCACGTGCTCCAGCGAAATATTTCATAATATTCCATTTATTTTAGTGCTTGCAAGTACTAAATAAGCTACCATGGCTCCAAAGAAAGCTCCTAGTGCCAAGCCTGTGGTAAAGGTGAGAAATACGATTGAATTTAAGAAAACCATCATTGAACAATATGAAAGTGGTACAAGTGTGGCCGAACTGTCCAGGATGTATAAGAAACCCTACACAACCTTATGTTTCATAGTGGCCAAGAAAAATGAAATAAAGGATGCTGTTGTTGCAAAGGGAGTAACTATGCTGACAAAAATGAGATCACCAGTACTGGAAGAGGTTGAGAAGTTATTATTGGTGTGGATAAATGAGAACCAATTAGCAGGAGATACTCTTATGACTTCGTATATTTGTGAAAAGGCTAGGCAGTTGCATGAAGATTTGGCATTAAGAAACAGAGAAGAGAAGCAACCCCAGAAAAGCAAATGGTACCTGAGGTGTTGATGGAAGGGGATTCCCCTTCCAAACTATAAACAATCCACTCTCTCTCCTCCTCCAGTCTCCCATACACTAAGAAGAATCTCCAATAAAGGTAAGTGTTATGCTGTTAATGTTTCATTCATCATTTCCCATTGTATTGATTATGTACTATATGTATATTTCATGTTAAAATTTTTTTTGTTTAAATATTTCTGGGTGTCAGGAACGGATTAATTGTATTTACATTATTTCTTATGGGGAAAATTGATTCGTAAATCATAAATTTCGTTTATAGTAACGGCTCCAGGAACGGATTAATTACGAACAACGAGGGACCACTGTAATTAATTATTAATATTATTAATTTAGGGCACTGGAGCACAAATCCACTGTATAGCACTTTGTCTGGATTATTTGGGTTATCCTAGGTAATTTATACTATGTATGATAACTTTACTTACATGTACCTGAGAGAGAGAGAGAGAGAGAGAGAGAGAGAGAGAGAGAGAGAGACAGAGAGAGAGAGAGAGAGAGAGAGAGAGAGAGAGAGAGACAGAGACAGAGAGACAGAGAGAGAGAGAGACAGAGACAGAGAGAGAGACAGAGAGTGAGAGAAAGAGAGAGAGAGTGATTGAGAGAGAGAGACAGAGAGAGAGAGAGAGACAGAGAGAGAGAGAGAGAGAGAGAGAGAGAGAGAGAGAGAGAGAGAGAGAGAGAGAGAGACAGACAGACAGACAGACAGAGAGAGAGAGAGAGAGAGAGAGAGAGAGAGAGAGAGAGAGAGAGAGAGAGAGAGAGAGAGACAGAGAGAGACAGAGAGAGAGAGAGAGAGAGAGAGAGAGAGAGAGAGAGAGAGAGAGAGAGAGAGAGAGACAGAGAGAGAGACAGAGAGAGACAGAGAGAGAGAGAGAGAGAGAGAGAGAGAGACAGAGAGAGAGAGACAGAGAGAGAGAGACAGAGAGAGACAGAGAGAGACAGAGAGAGACAGAGAGAGAGAGAGAGAGACAGAGAGACAGCCACATTCAGTCAGCCAATCACCTACCCGGCCTCCCACCCAGCCAGCTATGTATTACACGTATTCCAGAGTTTTTTTTTTTTTTTCAACAAGTCGGCCGTCTCCCACCAAGGCAGGGTAACCCAAAAAAGAAAGAAAATCCCCAAAAAGAAAATACTTTCATCATCATTCAACACTTTCACCACACTCACAAATTATCACTGTTTTTGCAGAGGTGCTCAGAATACAACAGTTTAGAAGCATATACATATAAAGATACACAACATATCCCTCCAAACTGCCAATATCCAGAGTTGTTTCTCTTTATTTAGAGTATAGGTTATACTACATTCTGGCAGGATAACACTACCAGTGGTATTCTCCCATACCACTGTGTCGACAATACATAAAGATAACAGTAACATATGATACTGTATGCGATGTAAAATTTACAATACAGTTCACTACCATGTACACATTATATACAGTAAATAAATAATTAAAATATAACAATATAAGTAAATTATGGTAAAAAAAACTAAATAATGATTGTACATTACATTACAGTACTATGTAGGTAGTTTATGTAGGAAAAGTTTGACATTATGCCCTACACAGCATGTCGGCAATTTTCAAAGGTTCGACTTACGTCCATTTTGACTTATGACCGGTGGGTCGGAACCAAGATTGGTCATAAGTCGGGTGGTAGGTTTACCTGGAGTTTACCTGGAGAGAGTTCCGGGGGTCAACGCCCCCGCGGCCAGGTCTGTGACCAGGCCTCCTGGTGGATCAGAGCCTGATCAACCAGGCTGTTGCTGCTGGCTGCACGCAAACCAACGCATTTGAGCCGCAGCCCGGCTGATCAGGAACTGACTTTAGGTGCTTGTCCAGTGCCAGCTTGAAGACTGCCAGGGGTCTGTTGGTAATCCCCCTTATGTGTGCTGGGAGGCAGTTGAACAGTCTCGGGCCCCTGACACTTATTGTATGGTCTCTTAACGCTAGTGACACCCCTGCTTTTCATTGGGGGATGGTGCATCGTCCTGCCAAGTCTTTTGCTTTCGTAGTGAGTGATTTTGTAGGTGCAAGTTCGGTACTAGTCCCTCTAGGATTTTCCAGGTGTATATAATCATGTATCTCTCCCTCCCTGCGTTCCAGGAATACAGGTTTAGGAACCTCAAGCGCTCCCAATAATTGAGGTGTTTTATCTCCGTTATGCGCGCCTGAAAGTTCTCTGTACATTTTCTAGGTCGGCAATTTCTTTCACCTGCCTTGAAAGGTGCTGTTAGTTGTGCAGCAATATTCCAGCCTAGATAGAACAAGTGACCTGAAGAGTGTCATCATGGGCTTGGCCTCCCTAGTTTTGAAGGTTCTCATTATCCATCCTGTCATTTTTTCTAGCAGATCACGATTGATACAATGTTATGGTCCTTGAAGGTGAGATCCTCCGACATGATCACTCCCAGGTCTTTGACGTTGGTGTTTCGCTCTATTTTGTGGCCAGAATTTGTTTTGTACTCTGATGAAGATTTAATTTCCTCATGTTTACCATATCTGAGTAATTGAAATTTCTCATCGTTGAACTTCATATTGTTTTCTGCAGCCCACTGAAAGATTTGGTTGATGTCCGCCTGGGGGCCTTGCAGTGTCTGCAATGGAAGACACTGTCATGCAGATTCTGGTGTCATCTGCAAAGGAAGACACGGTGCTGTGGCTGACATCCTTGTCTATGTCGGATATGAGGATGAGGAACAAGATGGGAGTGAGTACTGTGCCTTGTGGAACAGAGCTTTTCACCGTAGCTGCCTCGGACTTTACTCTGTTGACGACTACTCTCTGTGTTCTGTTAGTGAGGAAATTATAGATCCATCGACTGACTTTTTCTGTTATTCCTTTAGCACGCATTTTGTGCGCTATTACGCCATGGTCACACTTGTCGAAGGCTTTTGCAAAGTCTGTATATATTACATCTGCATTCTTTTTGTCTTCTAGTGCATTTTATACATTTTATACATTTTATATTTCCTGCCTTCAAATTTGGCACGATTGGCCTGAGATGCCTTGTCAGCACAGAATGGGTCCTAACACTCAGTGTGCACAGTATTAAAAAATCTGGGACCACTTAGTACCTTGTGAGAGCGCCAGTTAAATTGAGCGCCAGCTAGAGCAAACAGTGCAGCAAACACGAAGGATTCACTGACGTAATGTCATATTAACACTCCTCTTTTAAGAGGAAAGTGATGTTAAGCCCAAGTTTAGGGTCTGTCTATCTTTGTCTGCCTATCTCTGTCTTCCTCTGTCTATCTATCTATTTCTGTCTATCTCTCTCTATCTCTGTCTGTCTCTGTCTTCCTCTGTCACTATATCTCTTTCAATCTGTCTCTCTTTCTATCTGTCTGTATCTCTGTCTCACAGGTACACATAAATACAAGTATACATAGTGTAAATTACCTAGGATAACCCAAAAAATCCAGACAAAGTGCTATACTCTGCTTCAAGATGTGAGTAAACGTGATGACGACGCAGTCTTGTGAATCTCTCTGAGACAGAGAGCTAGACGGATACAAAGACAGACGGAGCTTGGCAGACAGACAAATAGAGACAGACATATTTGTGTACCAGGGAAAACAAAGTGAGGGCGATGCTCATCAAATACGACCTCTAATCTTTTCTTATCAGCTGCACCCTCCCCACCCTTGTGTATGCTCATCAAACATCAGCTCTTATCAGTTGTTATCTCATCTTATCATGTCACTGTCAAGGGTGGACTCCGTTTTTCATGCTTCAGGGGAACTTATTATTACCCATTACAGTGGACCCCCGGTTAACGATTTTAATCCGTGCAAGAGGGCTCATCGTTATGCGAAATAATCGTTATGCGAATGAATTTTCCCCATAAGAAATAATGGAAATAAAATTAATCCGTGCAAGACGCCCAAAAGTATGAAAAAAAAATTTTTTTTTACCACATGAAATGTTAATTTTAATACACACAAACTGAAAAAGGCATGCACAATTAAATGACACTTACTTTTATTGAAGATCTGGTGATGATTGATGGGATGGGAGGAGGGGAGAGTGTGTTAGTGTTTAGAAGGGGAATCCTTCCATTAGGACTTGAGGTAGTAAGTCCTTTTCTGGGGTTACTTCCCTTCTTCTTTTAATGCCACTAGGGCCAGCTTCAGAGTCACTGGACTTCTTTCGCACAAGATATCTGTCCATAGTGGCCTGTACCTCTCGTTCCTTTATGACTTCCCTAAAGTGTTTCACAACATTGTCAGTGTAATAATCACCAGCACGGCTTGCAATAGCTGTGTGAGGGTGATTTTCATCCATGAAGGTTTGCACTTCAAGCCACTTAGCACAGATTTCCTTTATCTTTGTAGTAGGCAACTTCTTCAATTTCTCTCTCCCCTCCTCTGAACCAGTTTCTCAGGTCTGGCCTCTTGCTCTTGAAGTTGATCTATCAGCTCATCAGTGGTTAGTTCTTCATTGTCCTCCTCCACCAACTCTTCCACATCCTCCCCACTAACCTCCAACCCCAAGGACTTTCCCAATGCCACAATGGATTCCTCAACTGGCACAGGATTCTCAGGGTTAGCCTCAAACCCTTCAAAATCCCTTTTGTCTACACATTCTGGCCACAGTTTCTTCCAAGCAGAGTTCAAGGTCCTCTTTGTCACTTCCTCCCAAGCCTTACCTATAAGGTTTACACAATTGAGGATATTAAAGTGATCTCTCCAAAACTCTCTTAGAGTCAGTTGAGTTTCTGAGGTCATTACAAAGCACCTTTCAAACAGAGCTTTTGTGTACAGTTTCTTGAAGTTGGAAATAACCTGCTGGTCCATGGGCTGCAGGAGAGGAGTGGTATTAGGAGGCAAAAGACTTCACCTTAATGAAGCTCATGTCCCCATAAAGTCGCTCTGCCACGTCTGTAGGATGACCAGGGGCATTGTCTAACACCAGGAGGCACTTAAGTTCTAATTTCTTTTCAGTTAGGTAATCTTTCACATTGGGGGCAAATGCATGGTGTAACCAGTTATAGAAAAATTCCCTAGTGACCCATGCCTTACTGTTTGCCCTCCACAGCACACACAAATTATCCTTGAGGACATTCTTTTGCCTGAACGCTCTGGGAGTTTCAGAGTGATACACTAATAAAGGCTTCACTTTGCAATCACCAGTAGCATTGGCACACATCAACAAAGTAAGCCTGTCTTTCATAGGCTTATGTCCTGGGAGTGCCTTTTCCTCCTGAGTAATGTAGGTCCTGCTTGGCATTTTCTTCCAGAACAGGCCTGTTTCATCACAATTAAACACTTGTTCAGGTTTCAGTCCTTCAGTTTCTATGTACTCCTTGAATTCCTGCACATATTTTTCAGCCGCTTTGTGGTCCGAACTGGCAGCCTCACCATGCCTTATCACACTATGGATGCCACTACGCTTCTTAAATCTCTCAAACCAACCTTTGCTGGCCTTAAATTCACTCACATCATCACTAGTTGCAGGCATTTTTTTAATTAAATCCTCATGCAACTTCCTAGCCTTTTCACATATGATCGCTTGAGAGACGCTATCTCCTGCTATCTGTTTTTCATTTATCCACACCAATAAGAGTCTCTCAACATCTTCCATCACTTGCGATCTTTGTTTCGAAACACAGTTGAACCTTTGGCAAGAACAGCTTCCTTGATTGTCTTTCTGGTGCCCACAATAGTAGCGATGGTTGATTGGGGTTTCTTGTACAGCTTGACTAGGTCGGCTATACGCACTCCACTTTCATACTTATCAATTATCTCTTTCTTCATCTCTATAGTAATTCTTACCCTTTGAGGTGTAGGGTTGGCACTAGAAGCTTTCTTGGGGCCCATGGTCACTTATTTTCCAGAAACAGCACCGAAAATACTGTAATAATACGAAATATTCCGAGTGTATGCTTGGATGTTACCGCGGAGGCTGGCTGGTAAACAATGGGACGGAGCGGCACATGTGAGGCTGGCTGAGGGCACATTGGACGCGTCTCGGACGAAAATCGGTATGCGGGTTTTTAATTTTGCGATAAAAGTAATCGTTATGCGGAAAAATCACTATGCGATGCCATCGTTATGCGGGGGTCCACTGTATTATTATTACGTATTATTCTCCTCCTCCTCCATCTCCTCTTCCTCCATCTCCTCTTCCTCCTTTTCTTCGTCTTTCTCCTCCTCCTAATTGTTATTATATGCTTCCACATATCCAAAACATTGCTGGGACATATAAATACTTTGTAGATATTCCAAGACAATAGTAGATGGCTAAGGAAGGTGTAAATGTCCACCTGTCAGTGTGTTTCTGACGCTCTTCTCCATGACCTTGCATACTATACACGTTAGTGATACAGGTCTGTAGTTTAGTGCTCTATGTCTGTCTCCCTTTTTAAAAATTGGGACTACATTTGCCATCTTCCATACCTCAGGGAGTTGCCCAGTTTCAAATGTGTTGAAGATCTTTGTTAATGGCACACACAACATCTCTGCTCCCTCTTTAAGGACCCACGGAGAGATGTTGTCTGGTCCCACCGCCTTTGAGGTGTCAAGTTCACATAGCAGCTTCTTCACCTCCTCCTTGGTTATATGTACCTCATCCAGCACTTGCTGGTGTACCCCCCTGTTCTGATTTCTTGGAGTCCTACTGGTTTCCACTGTAAATACTTCTTTAAATCTCGTGTTGAGCTCCTGACATACCTCTCGGTCGTTTCTTGTGAATTCCCCATCACCCTTCCTCAGTCTGGTTACCTGGTCCTTGACTGTTGTTTTCCTCCTGATGTGGCTGTACAACAGCTTTGGGTCAGTCTTGACTTTTGATGCTATGTCATTTTCATATTGTCACTGAGCCTCCCTTCTTATCTGTGCATATTTGTTTCTGGCTCTTCGGCTAATCTCTTTATTTTCCTAAGTTCTCTGTCTTCTGTACCTTTTCCATTCTCTAGTACACCTAGTTTTTGCCTCCCTACACCTTTAGGTGAACCAAGGACTCGTTCTGCTCTTCCCATTATTTCTGTTTCCCATGGGAACAAACCTCTCCTCTGCCTCCTTGCATTTTGTTGCCACATAGTCCATCATTTCTTGTACTAGTTATCCTGTCAGTTCCCTCTCCCACTGAATGTCTTGAAGGAAGTTCCTCATGCCTGAGTAGTTCCCCCTTTTGTAGTTTGGTTTTTCCCAACCTGTTCCTGCTACTCTCTCCACTTGGAGCTTAACTATGTAGTTGAAGCACAGAACCACATGATCACTAGCTCCCAGGGGCCTTTCATACATGATATCCTCGATGTCCGAACTACTCAAGGTGAATACAAGGTCCAGTCTTGCTGGTTCATCCTCTCCTCTCTCTCTGGTAGTGTCTCTAACATGTTGATGCATGAGGTTTTCCAGTACCACATCCATCATCTTGGCTCTCCATGTTTCGGAACCCCCATGGGGCTCCAGGTTTTCCCAGTAAATCTCCTTGTGATTGAAATCACCCATAACTAGTAACTTTGCTCCCCCCATGTGTGCTCTCCTGGCCACCTCGGCTAGTATGTCGACCATTGCTCTGCTGCTCTCATCGTATTCTTCTCTTGGCCTTCTGCAGTTCTGTGGTGGGTTGTGTTTGTATGTGTGTGTGTGTGTGTGTCTGTGCATGTGTGTGTGCATGTGTGTGTGTATGTGTAAGTGTATGTGTGTATATGTGTGTGTATGTGTGTATGTGTGTGTGTGCATGTATGTGTGCACATATGTGTGTGTGCATGTATGTGTGTGTGCATGTATGTGTGTGTGCATGTATGTGTGTGTGCATGTATGTGTGTGTATGTATGTGTGTATGTGTGTATTTGTGTGTGCATGTGTATTTGTGTGTGTATGTGTGTATGTGTGTGTGTATGTGTGTGTATGTGTGTGTATGTGTGTGTATGTGTGTGTATGTGTGTGTGTATGTGTGTGTGTGTGTGTGTGTGTGTGTATGTATATGTATGTATATGTATGTGTGTGTATGTATGTATGTATGTGTGTATGTGTGTGTGTATGTGTGTGTGTATGTGTGTGTGTATGTGTGTGTGTGTGTGTGTGTGTGTGTGTGTGTGTGTGTGTGTGTGTGTGTGTGTGTGTGTGTGTGTGTGTACTCACCTATTTGTGGTTGCAGGGGTCGAGTCATAGCTCCTGGCCCTGCCTCTTCGCTGATTGCTACTAGGTCCTCTCTCTCCCTGCCCCATGAGCTTTATCATACCTCGCCTTAAAACTATGTATGGTTCCCGCCTCCACTACGTCACTTTCTAGGCTATTCCACGGCCTGACTACTCTATGATGTGTGTGTGTGTGTGTGTGTGTGTGTGTGTGTGTCTGTGTGTGTGTGTGTGTGTGTGTGTACTCACCTAATTGTGGTTGAAGGGGTAGAGACTCAGCTCCTGGCCCTGTCTCTTCACTGATCAATACTAGGTCCTCTCTCTGCTCCCTGAGCTTTGTCATACCTCATCTTAAAGCTGTGTGGTTCCCGCCTCCACTACGTCACTTGCTAGGCCATTCCATTTCCTGACGACTCTATAACTCAAGATATATGTACAGTGGTCCCTCGTTTTTCATAGTTAATCCGTTCCTGGAGTTGCTACTATTATCAAAATCTACGATTTTCGAATCAATTTTCCCCATAAGAAATAATGTGAATACAATTAATCCATTCCTGACACCCAGAAGTATTAAAACAAAAAAATTTTCTACATGAAATATACATGTAGTACATAAACAATACAATGGGAAATGATGAATGAAACATTAACAGCATAACACTTACCTTTATTGGAGATTCTTCTTAGTGTATGGGAGACTGGAGGAGGAGGGAGATTGGATTGTTTACAGTTTGGAAGGGGAATCCCCATCCAGCAACACCTCAGGTACCAATTGCTTTTCTGGGGTTGCTTCTCTTCTCTGTTTCTTAATGCCACTAGGACCACCTTGAGAGTCACTGGAGTCCTGTCTCACGAAGTAACTGTGGAGAGAGCTCTGTTTCTGGCCTCTCTTTAACACTTCCCTAAAATGGCCCAAGACTTTGTCACTGTACATGTTGCCAACATGGCTTGCAACAACCTTGTCAGGGTGATGTTTCTCCATAAATCTTTCCATTTTACCCCACATAGCAAAAATCTCTTTAATTTCTTATGAAGGCACCTTCTTCCATCTCTCTTCCTCCTCCTCTGCAGCAAGATTCTGAGCTGCGATCTGTTGCTGTTCCTGCTGAAGCTCTTGCAGCTCCTCAGTGGTGAGCTCTTCGTTGTCGTCTTCCACCAACTCTTCCACATCCTCCAAACTCACATCCAACCCCATGGAACTCCCCAGTGCTACAACTGATTTAACAACAGACATAGGCTCATCAGGGTCAGTCCCAAACCCTTCAAAATCCCTCTTGTCAACACCATCTGGCCAAAATTTTCTCCAGGCAGAGTTCAAAGTCCTGGTAGTCACTCCCTCCCAAGCCATACCTATAAGAGTTATGCAATGGAGGATGCTGAAGTGTTCTCTCCAAAATCCCTTAGGGTCAAGTGAGTGTCTGTGGTCACAGTCAAGCACCTGTGAAATATTGCTTTGGTGTAGAGTTTTTTAAAGTTTGCAATGACCTGCTGGTCCATCGGCTGGAGGAGAGGAGTGGTATTCGGGGGCAAGAACTTTACTGTGATGAACCCAAACTCCTCGAAAATTAGGTCATCCAAGTTTGGAGGATGGGCAGGTGCAATGTCCATTACTAGCAGGCACTTGAGATCCAATTTCTTTTCCAGGAGGTAATTCTTCACACTAGGTCAAACACTTCATTGAACCACTCGACGAAAATTTCCCTCATGACCCATGCCTTCCCTCATGACCCATGCCTTACTATTAGATTTCCAAAACACACACAATTTACTCTTCATAACATTGTTTTTCCTGAACACTCTGGGATTTTCAGAATGGTACACTAGTAATGGCTTCACTTTGATATCCCCACTAGCATTAGCACAGAACATGAGCATCAGCCTGTCTTTCATAGGCTTGTGTCCTGGCATTGCCTTTTCTTCCTGTGTAATGAAGGTCCTCTTTGGCATTTTCTTCCAAAAGAGGCCTGTTTCATCACAATTCAAAACTTGTTCAGGTTTCAGTTCTTCAGCCTCTATGTACTCCTTGAATTCATGCACGTATTTTTCTGCCGTCTTGTGGTCCGAACTGGCAGCCTCACCATGCCTTACCACACTGTGTATGCCAGTACTGTTCTTAAATCTCTCAAACCAACCTTTGCTGGCCTTAAATTAACTCACATCACCACTATGTGCAGGCAATTTCTTTACCAGATCGTTGTGCAACTGCCTAGCCTTTTCACAAATAATCCAAGTCATAAGAGTATCTCCTGCTAATTGTTTCTCATTTATCCACACCAATAATAACTTCTCAACATCTTCGAGTACTGGTGATCTCATTTTTGTCAGCATAGTTACCCCCTTTGCAACAACAGCGTCTTTGATTTCCTTTTTCTTGGCCACTATGGAACATATGGTTGTGTAGGGTTTCTTATACATCCTGGCCAGTTCGGCCGCACTTGTGCCACTTTCATATTGTTCAATGATGTTTTTCTTAAATTCAATCGTATTTCTCACCTTTACCACAGGCTTGGCACTAGGAGCTTTCTTTGGAGCCATGGTAGCTTATTTAGTACTTGCAAGCACTAAAATGAGTGGAATATTAAGAAATATTTTGTAGGAGCACGTGAGGGGACTTTCGCTCACTGGTAAACAATGCCAAACTGGCTGGGTAGGGAGGCCGCCCCGGCTCACACCGTGCGTACGCTTCCCGGACGAACTACTATTCGCGAGTCAACCTATGATTAGCGAGCCCATGTTTATACGAAAATATCCCTACAATTTCCGAAAACTATGATTCCCGAGAACTACGAAAAACGAGGGACCACTGTACTTCCTAACATCCCTGTGACTCGTCTGAGTCTTCAGCTTCCAATTTGACCCCTTGTTTCTGTGTCCCCTCTCTGGAACATCCTGTCTCTGTCCACCTTGTCTATTCCCCGCAGTATCTTGTACGTCGTTATCATGTCTCCCCTGAACCTTATGTCCTCCAGTGTCATCAGTCCAATTTCCCTCAACTTTTCATCGTAGGACATTCCCCTGAGCTCTGGAACTAGCCTTGTTGCAAACCTTTGTACTTTCTCTAACTTCTTCACATGCTTAACCAGGTGTGGGTTCCGAACTGGTGCTGCATACACCAGTATGGGACTAAAGTACACAGTGTACAGTGTCTTGAACGATTCTTTATTAAGGTATCGGAACGCTATTCTCAGGTTTGCCAGGCGCCCATACGCTGCAGCAGTTATCTGGTTGATGCGTGCCTCCGGAGACGTGCTCGGTGTTATGGTCAACCCAAAATCTTTCTCCTTGATTGCGGTTTGTAATCTTTGTCGGCCTAGCCTGAACTCTGTCCGCTGTCTTCTTTGCCCTTCCCCAATCTTCATGACTTAGCATTTGGCAGGGCTGAATTCGAGAAGCCAGTATCTGGACCACGTGTCCAGTCTGTCCAGGTCTCTTTGTAGTCCTGCCTGATCCTCATCCGATTTAATTCTTATCAACTTCACGTCATCTGCGAATAGGGACACTTCAGAGTCTATCCCTTCCATCATGTAATTCACATACATGTATATCAAAAATAGCACTGGTCCTAGAACTGACCCCTGTGGGACCCCACTCGTAACAGGCGCCCACTGTGATACCTCTTCACGTACCATGACTCGTTGTTGCCTCCCTGTCACTTATTTTCTGATCAATTGCAGTGCCCTCCCAGTCATATGTGCCTGATCCTCCAGCTTTTGCACTAATCTCTTGTGAGGAACTGTGTCGAAGGCCTTCCTGCAGTCCAGGAAAATGCAATCCACCCACCCCTCTCTCTCGTGTCTTATTTCTGTTACCTTGTCATAAAACTCCTGAAGGTTCGTGATACAGGATTTGCCTTCTATGAATCCATGCTGGTTGTCATTTATAATCTTGTTCCATTCCAGGTGCTCCACCACTCTCCTCCTGACAATCTTCTCCATGACTTTGCATACTATACACATCAGAGACACTGGTCTGTAGTTTAGTGCCTCGTTTCTGTGTGTGTGTGTGTGTGTGTGTGAGCGAGTGTAGTCACCTACTCACCTAGTTGAGGTTGCAGGGGTCGAGTCCAAGTTCCTGGCCCCATGCGTGCGTGCGTGTGTGCGTGTGTGTGTGTGTGTGTGTGTGTGTGCTCACCCAATTGTGGTTGCAGGGGTCGAGACTCAGCTCCTGGCCCCACCTCTTCACTGATCGCTACTAGGTCCTCTCCCTCTCTGCTTCCTGAGCTTTGTCATAACTCTTTTTAAAACTATGTATGGTTCCTGCCTACACTACTTCACTTGCTAGGCTATTCCACTTCCAGACAACTCCTATGACTGAAGAAATACTTCCTAACGTCCCTGTGACTCGTCTGAGTCTTCAGCTTCCAGTTGTGAACCCTTGTTTCTGTGTC
>NC_091350.1:14018167-14020667 GCF_038502225.1 Cherax quadricarinatus | reverse complement strand
GTATTGGGAAGATGGAAGGAATATTTTGAGGAATTGTTAAATGTTGATGAAGATAGGGAAGCTGTGATTTCGTGTATAGGGCAAGGAGGAATAACATCTTGTAGGAGTGAGGAAGAGCCAGTTGTGAGTGTGGGGGAAGTTCGTGAGGCAGTAGGTAAAATGAAAGGGGGTAAGGCAGCCGGGATTGATGGGATAAAGATAGAAATGTTAAAAGCAGGTGGGGATATAGTTTTGGAGTGGTTGGTGCAATTATTTAATAAATGTATGGAAGAGGGTAAGGTACCTAGGGATTGGCAGAGAGCATGCATAGTTCCTTTGTATAAAGGCAAAGGGGATAAAAGAGAGTGCAAAAATTATAGGGGGATAAGTCTGTTGAGTGTACCTGGTAAAGTGTATGGTAGAGTTATAATTGAAAGAATTAAGAGTAAGACGGAGAATAGGATAGCAGATGAACAAGGAGGCTTTAGGAAAGGTAGGGGGTGTGTGGACCAGGTGTTTACAGTGAAACATATAAGTGAACAGTATTTAGATAAGGCTAAAGAGGTCTTTGTGGCATTTATGGATTTGGAAAAGGCGTATGACAGGGTGGATAGGGGGGCAATGTGGCAGATGTTGCAAGTGTATGGTGTAGGAGGTAGGTTACTGAAAGCAGTGAAGAGTTTTTACGAGGATAGTGAGGCTCAAGTTAGAGTATGTAGGAAAGAGGGAAATTTTTTCCCAGTAAAAGTAGGCCTTAGACAAGGATGTGTGATGTCACCGTGGTTGTTTAATATATTTATAGATGGGGTTGTAAGAGAAGTAAATGCGAGGGTCTTGGCAAGAGGCGTGGAGTTAAAAGATAAAGAATCACACACAAAGTGGGAGTTGTCACAGCTGCTCTTTGCCGATGACACTGTGCTCTTGGGAGATTCTGAAGAGAAGTTGCAGAGATTGGTGGATGAATTTGGTAGGGTGTGCAAAAGAAGAAAATTAAAGGTGAATACAGGAAAGAGTAAGGTTATGAGGATAACAAAAAGATTAGGTGATGAAAGATTGAATATCAGATTGGAGGGAGAGAGTATGGAGGAGGTGAACGTATTCAGATATTTGGGAGTGGACGTGTCAGCGGATGGGTCTATGAAAGATGAGGTGAATCATAGAATTGATGAGGGAAAAAGAGTGAGTGGTGCACTTAGGAGTCTGTGGAGACAAAGAACTTTGTCCTTGGAGGCAAAGAGGGGAATGTATGAGAGTATAGTTTTACCAACGCTCTTATATGGGTGTGAAGCGTGGGTGATGAATGTTGCAGCGAGTAGAAGGCTGGAGGCAGTGGAGATGTCATGTCTGAGGGCAATGTGTGGTGTGAATATAATGCAGAGAATTCGTAGTTTGGAAGTTAGGAGGAGGTGCGGGATTACCAAAACTGTTGTCCAGAGGGCTGAGGAAGGGTTGTTGAGGTGGTTCGGACATGTAGAGAGAATGGAGCGAAACAGAATGACTTCAAGAGTGTATCAGTCTGTAGTGGAAGGAAGGCGGGGTAGGGGTCGGCCTAGGAAGGGTTGGAGGGAGGGGGTAAAATAGCAGTAGAACTGGACAAGATTCCAATGCTCTATTTATTCATGTAAGAGATTTTAACCATCCAATTGATTTTCAAAAAGTTGAGAAAGTAGTATCAAGCAAGTCCATGGTCGACAGGAATATAATTGAATCTTGTTTCATAAAAAGCAGTTTTGACAATAATATGAATATTTCCTTTGGTTTATATAAATTAGATTCATTTATAATTAATAGAATTTGGGAAGAATTTAATAATACACTGGAAAAATAATAATTTTTAAATTTTCTTGGGTAGAATAGTTTGTGAGTGAGTTGGGCAAAGGACCTATCCAAGTTGGGTCGGCGCGCGTCAGGTGTTTAACCCTTTCAGGGTCCGTCCCGTAGATCTACGGCTTTACGTTCAGGGTCCAAACCGTAGATCTACGCCATGAGCTCAGCTCACTCTGATAAACTGTGAGTGGTACATTTGGGCCTAGATATGAGAGAATACATCTATGTGGTATGTGTGCACCACATAAAACAGATCCTGCAGCACAATGTGTATAATGAGAAAAAAAATGAAATCATGATTTTTCGATTAAAACAGCAACTTTGCAGTGTTTTTTCGTATGTTTTTTATAATTGTATTTGCGATTTCTTGGTCTCATTTGATAGAATGGAAGACATATTACAGAAATAGAGATGATTTTGATTGGTTTTAGCATTGGAAATGGCTTGAAACTGAGCTCAAAGTAGCGGAAATGTTAAATTTTTGCCGATATTCAAGAGTAAACAAACGACCTCACACGTCTAATACACGTCAGCTGGTGGGTCTAATATACATTCACAAATATGGTGATGATATTTATACAATTATTACAGTATTGCAAAAGAGTAAATCTTCTATTTTTTGGTGTGAATAAAAATTCATTATGTGAATAAAAAATCAAAATGGAATTTATTTGTAAAGCCTCAAAACATAACT
>NC_091350.1:13878167-14010667 GCF_038502225.1 Cherax quadricarinatus | reverse complement strand
GTAAAAACTTCTCATATGCTAACTTTTTCTCCCTTACTACTCTCTTTACATCATCATTCCACCAATCGCTCCTCTTCCCTCCTGCACCCACTTTCCTGTAACCACAAACTTCTGCTGAACACTCTAACACTACATTTTTAAACCTACCCCATACCTCTTCGACCCCATTGCCTATGCTCTCATTAGCCCATCTATCCTCCAATAGCTGTTTATATCTTACCCTAACTGCCTCCTCTTTTAGTTTATAAACCTTCACCTCTCTCTTCCCTGATGCTTCTATTCTCCTTGTATCCCATCTACCTTTTACTCTCAGTGTAGCTACAACTAGAAAGTGATCTGATATATCTGTGGCCCCTCTATAAACATGTACATCCTGAAGTCTACTCAACAGTCTTTTATCTACCAATACATAATCCAACAAACTACTGTCATTTCGCCCTACATCATATCGTGTATACTTATTTATCCTCTTTTTCTTAAAATATGTATTACCTATAACTAAACCCCTTTCTATACAAAGTTCAATCAAAGGGCTCCCATTATCATTTACACCTGGCACCCCAAACTTACCTACCACACCCTCTCTAAAAGTTTCTCCTACTTTAGCATTCAAGTCCCCTACCACAATTACTCTCTCACTTGGTTCAAAGGCTCCTATACATTCACTTAACATCTCCCAAAATCTCTCTCTCTCCTCTGCATTCCTCTCTTCTCCAGGTGCATACACGCTTATTATGACCCACTTCTCGCATCCAACCTTTACTTTAATCCACATAATTCTTGAATTTACACATTCATATTCTCTTTTCTCCTTCCATAACTGATCATTTAACATTACTGCTACCCCTTCCTTTGCTCTAACTCTCTCAGATACTCCAGATTTAATCCCATTTATTTCCCCCCACTGAAACTCTCCTACCCCCTTCAGCTTTGTTTCGCTTAGGGCCAGGACATCCAACTTCTTTTCATTCATAACATCAGCAATCATCTGTTTCTTGTCATCCGCACTACATCCACGCACATTTAAGCAACCCAGTTTTATAAAGTTTTTCTTCTTCTCTTTTTTAGTAATTGTATACAGGAGAAGGGGTTACTAGCCCATTGCTCCCGGCATTTTAGTCGCCTCATACGACACGCATGGCTTACGGAGGAAAGATTCTTTTCCACTTCCCCATGGACAATAGAAGAAATAAAAAAGAACAAGAGCTATTTAGAAAAAGGAGAAAAACCTAGATGTATGTATATATATATATGCATGTGCGTGTCTGTGAAGTGTGACCAAAGTGTAAGTAGGAGTAGCAAGATATCCCTGTTATCTTAGCGTGTTTATGAGACAGAAAAAGAAACCAGCAATCCTACCATCATGCAAAACAGTTACAGGTTTTTGTTTCACAGTCATCTGGCAGGACGGTAGTACTTCCCTGGGTGGTTGCTGTCTACCAACCTACTATATATATATATATATATATATATACATATATATATATATATATATATATATATATACATATATACATACATATATACATACATATATACATACATATATACATACATATATACATACATATATACATACATATATACATACATATATACATACATATATACATACATATATACATACATATATACATACATATATACATACATATATACATACATATATACATACATATATACATACATATATATATATATACATATATACATACATATATATATATATACATATATACATACATATATATATATATACATATATACATACATATATATATATATACATATATACATACATATATATATATATACATACATATATATATATATACATACATATATATATATATACATACATATATATATATATATACATACATATATATATATATATATACATATATATATATACATACATATATATATATATACATACATATATATATACATACATATATATATATACATATATATATATATATATATATATATATATATATATGCGCATATATACATTTTTTTTTTTTTAACAAGTCGGCCGTCTCCCACCGAGGCAGGGTGACCCAAAAAAGAAAGAAAATCCCCAAAAAGAAAATACTTTCATCATCATTCAACACTTTCACTACACTCACACATTATCACTGCTTTTGCAGAGGTGCTCAGAATACAACAGCTTAGAAACATATATGTATAAAGATACACAACATATCCCTCCAAACTGCCAATATCCCAAACCCCTCCTTTAAAGTGCAGGCATTGTACTTCCCATTTCCAGGACTCAAGTCCGACTATATGAACATAACCGGTTTCCCTGAATCCCTTCACTAAATATTACCCTGCTCACACTCCAACAGATCGTCAGGTCCCAAGTATCATTTGCCTCCATTCACTCCTATCTAACACGCTCATGCACGCTTGCTGGAAGTCCAAGCCCCTAGCCCACAAAACCTCCTTTACCCCCTCTTTCCAACCCTTTCGAGGACGACCCCTACCCCTCCTTCCTTCCCCTATAGATTTATATGCTTTCCATGTCATTCTACTTGATCCATTCTCTCTAAATGACCAAACCACCTCAACAACCCCTCTTCTGCCCTCTGACTAATGCTTTTATTAACTCCACACCTTCTCCTAATTTCCACACTCCGAATTTTCTGCATAATATTTACACCACACATTGCCCTTAAACAGGACATCTCCACTGCCTCCAACCGTCTCCTCGCTGCTGCATTTACCACCCAAGCTTCACATCCATATAAGAGTGTTGGTACTACTATACTTTCATACATTCCCTTCTTTGCCTCCATAGATAACGTTTTTTAACTCCACATATACCTCAACGCACCACTCACCTTTTTTCCCTCATCAATTCTATGATTAACTTCATCCTTCATAAATCCATCCGCCGACATGTCAACTCCCAAGTATCTGAAAACATTCACTTCTTCCATACTCCTCCTCCCCAATTTGATATCCAATTTTTCTTTATCTAAATCATTTGATACCCTCATCACCTTACTCTTTTCTATGTTCACTTTCAACTTTCTACCTTTACACACATTCTCAAACTCATCCACTAACCTTTGCAATTTTTCTTTAGAATCTCCCATAAGCAAAGTATCATCAGCAAAAAGTAACTGTGTCAATTCCCATTTTGAATTTGATTCCCCATAATTTAATCCCACCCCTCTCCTGAACACCCTAGCATTTACTTCTTTTACAACCCCATCTATAAATATATTAAACAACCATGGTGACATTACACATCCCTGTCTAAGACCTACTTTTACCGGGAAGTATTCTCCCTCTCTTCTACACACCCTAACCTGAGCCTCACTATCCTCATAAAAGCTCTTTACAGCATTTAGTAACTTACCACCTATTCCATATACTTCCAACATCTGCCACATTGCTCCTTTATCCCCTCTATCATATGCCTTTTCTAAATCCATAAATGCAATAAAAACATCCCTACCTTTATGTAAATACTGTTCACATATATGCTTCAATGTAAACACTTGATCTACACATCCCCTACCCACTCTGAAGCCTCCTTGCTCATCCGCAATCCTACATTCTGTCTTACCTCTAATTCTTTCAATTATAACCATACCGTATACTTTTCCTGGTATACTCAGTAAACTTATTCCTCTATAATTTTTACAATCTCTTTTGTCCCTTTTCCCTTTATATAAAGGGACTATACATGCTCTCTGCCAATCCCTAGGTACCTTCCCCTCTTTCATACATTTATTAAACAAAAGTACCAACCACTCCAACACTATATCCCCCCCTGCTTTTAACATTTGTCATGATCCCATCAGTTCCAGCTGCTTTACCCCCTTTCATTCTACATAATGCCTCATGTACCTCCACCACACTTACATTCTGCTCTTCTTCACTCCTAAAAGATGGTATACCTCCCTGGCCAGTGCATGAAATTACCGCCTCCCTTTCTTCCTTAACATTTAAAAGTTCCTCAAAATATTCTCGCCATCTACCTAATACCTCCCTCTCCCCATCTACTAACTCCCCTACTCTGTTTGTAACTGACAAATCCATACTTTCCCTAGGCTTTCTTAGCTTGTTTAACCCTTTATCGGGGTGGGCCGAAATAATTCGGTATTGATTACGTGTTTTTGGCGCGTGTCATACTTCGCGCCCCGCGCAGCCAGCTTCCCGTTCTTTAGTTCCAACCAATCACAAGCCTTCCCTGAGTCTCTTCAGCTAAGTACAGTTCGCTTCTGCCGCCTTCCCATTGGTTGAGAGATCAAAATATAAACACTAGTGGCTTTGCTTCGAACACACGCGCATTTTTCCCTCCACCCTTGCTAATCTACTCTTGGATTATATATTCTACAATGTCGGTAAGTACTGATTGTTGTGTTTAGTGCTTACATGAATAGTTTAGGCATATTTTGATATATACCTAAAGTCCGTGTGAAGCATAATATGAGTGTAGCATGCAGTTGAAAAAAGTGCATGCATTTTAGTCCGAATTATTTCGGTATTGCGCGAGTTTCCGGGAATGTCCAATTTTAGTCAAATAAATATTTATAAAAAATTTTCAATTGCATATATGAACTCTGTAGTGGTCTGGATTTATACAGGAGGTTTCTATTGTCCTTCCAGTTCCATGAGAGGCTGTTTTATGGGGAGCAGTCGACCAGCAGGTCGAGGTATATCTGCGTTTCTGAAGACAGTGACTCAGAACCAGAGGTAGACGAACCAGAATTGCTGGATAGTGGTGATGAATACTTGCCAACGGATGCACAGGATGCAGAGATGTCAACTGATGATGAGGAAGAAAGGGAAGAAAGGCCAGCCAAAAAGCAGAAAGTAATGAGGAAAAAGAAAACTTTTAGGATTGAGGAATACCCGGATGAGGAAGAGATCCATGAGAATATTGCTCTTCAAGTTTCATCTGAGTGGACCGTAGATGACATTGAAAATGATCCTTTGCCGGCATATGAACATGAAAAGCCTCTTGCAATTAGGTCTCCATATGAGTATTTTCGTATGTTCGTTACTCCAGCCATGATAGATAACATAGCATATCAAACAAATTTGTATACAAGGCAACAAGACGTAAATAGTACTTTTTCAACAGATTCTGAAGAGATCATGAGGTTCATAGGTATTTTGTTGTTCATGGGTATTAATTCACTACCATCCCTCGAAGACTATTGGAAAGCTGGTTTTAGGAGCCAACAGGTTGCAGAGAGCATGGCGTCTAAGAGGTTTAGGTACCTTAGAAGTCATATTCATTTCAATGACAACACAAAAAAGGATAATGACAGATTCTACAAAGTAAGGCCTCTTTACACTGAACTAACTAATGCTTGCTTGAAAATTCCAGCTACACCCAAGCAATCTATTGATGAAGTCATGGTTGGTTTCAAGGGTAAAACTGCTGGAAACCTAAGGCAGTACATCAAAACAAAACCAGATAAGTGGGGTTTCAAACTTTTTTATCGTGCAAGTCAAGATGGACTCATACATGATATACTCATGTATCAAGGCACAACAACTTTTGACACACATCCCATACAGCTGCCACAGGAAGAATGTAAACTTCCAATAAGTACAAAGATTGTTCTGGTACTTGCACAAACTATGAACAAGACAAACACATCAGCAATCTATGCTGACAATTTCTTTTCAAGTATGCCTTTGGTCAAGCTACTAAGAGATAAGTATAACTGCAGATACACTGGAACAGTACGTGACAATAGATGTGGTAAGCCACATCTGGTGCCTATCAAACAAATGGAAAAAAACAGTGTGGCCAGGGGCAATTTTTGCTTCAACAACAATGATGGTGTCCTTGTTGTACGATGGAAGGACACCAAAGTTGTGACTTTAGTGACAACTGATATTGGGGTCGAGCCCATGAGTCTTGTTGAGAGATACAACAAGGGTACAAAGAGGAAAGAGAAAATATCGTGCCCTGCAGTCATCAAGAACTATAATGCAAACATGGGAGGTATTGACAAAAGCAACATGTTGGTGCATCTCTACAAAACACCAATGAAATCAAAACGTTGGTACATGCGGCTATTTGCCTATATTATTGATCTTGCTGTTGTGAATGCATGGGTGCTTTATTGCCGTGATTCTCGAGCAATAAAGCAAAAGTGTATGCAACTGAAGTATTTCAGGAATTCTATCTCTGAAATTGCAAGGTCTAAAGGACAAAACCTTAGAGGGAGCAGCCTAAGAACAACTCCAAGACCTTCACCAACTAATTCACCATGTACTTCCAATGGTGTTGGCATAGTGAAACCTGGGAGGGGAACACGTACAGAATTGCCTGATGACAGTGTTAGGAAAGACATGACTCTAATGCACTTTCCAATGGCAGGGCAAAGGCCGTTTACTTGCAAGTATTGCAGCACCTCGAAAAAAACGGTAACATCGTCATTCGTCTGTAGTGTATGCAAAGTAAATCTGTGCATAAAGACTGATAGAAATTGTTTCACAGACTTCCATCTTGCCAATTAGCAATATAGAATCATTGGTCTTCCAAATGAATCTCAGGAATATAGGGATTGAAACTTGCATCACTTTGCAATTTGGCATTGTTGATATTTGCTTCCTTTTTATATTTTTGTAAGTATTAAAAAATGTTTTGATAAAAGTTCCATTTATGTTTTTTATATTGTCTGTTTGTATATTAAATTTAAAAAATTGTTTTGGTGTGTTTCATTAACAATTGCAAGTTTGCAACATAGAATTTTTTAATCACTTTGTCGGGGGCGGCCTAATATTTTCGGTCTTCGGAGATTGGCAATTGCTCGAAAACTAACCATCAGAAATCAATTTATATGGGATCAGTGACCTTGTATTGAGTTACTCTATCCACCATAGGGAGTTCAGTTCGAATTTCAAATTTTCGGACCAATTGCGCGATGAAGGGTTAACTCACTCCAAAACTTTTTCTTATTTTCATTAAAATTTCTTGACAGTGCCTCTCCCACTCTTTCATCTGCTCTCCTTTTGCACTCTATCACCACTCTTTTCACCTTTCTTTTACTCTCCATATACTCTGCTCTTCTTATAACATTTCTGCTTTGTAAAAACCTCTCGTAAGCTACCTTTTTCTCTTTTATCACACCCTTTACTTCATCATTCCACCAATCACTCCTCTTTCCTCCTGCCCCCACCCTCCTATAACCACAAACTTCTGCCCCACATTCTAATACTGCATTTTTAAAACTATTCCAACCCTCTTCAACCCCCCCACTACTCATCTTTGCACTAGCCCACCTTTCTGCCAATAGTCGCTTATATCTCGCCCGAACTTCCTCCTCCCTTAGTTTATACACTTTCACCTCCCTCTTACTTGTTGTTGCCACCTTCCTCTTTTCCCATCTACCTCTTACTCTAACTGTAGCTACAACTAAATAATGATCTGATATATCAGTTGCCCCTCTATAAACATGTACATCCTGGAGCCTACCCATCAACCTTTTATCCACCAATACATAATCTAACAAACTACTTTCATTACGTGCTACATCGTACCTTGTATATTTATTTATCCTCTTTTTCATAAAATATGTATTACTTATTACCAAATTTCTTTCTACACATAGCTCAATTAAAGGCTCCCCATTTACATTTACCCCTGGCACCCCAAATTTACCTACTACTCCCTCTATAAAATTTTTACCCACTTTAGCATTGAAATCTCCAACCACCATTACTCTCACACTTGATTCAAAACTCCCCACGCATTCACTCAACATTTCCCAGAATCTCTCTCTCTCCTCTACACTTCTCTCTTCTCCAGGTGCATACACGCTTACTATAACCCACTTTTCACATCCAATCTTTATTTTACTCCACATAACCCTTGAATTTATACATTTGTAGTCCCTCTTTTCCTGCCATAGCTTATCCTTCAACATTATTGCTACTCCTTCTTTAGCTCTAACTCTATTTGAAACCCCTGACCTAATCCCATTTATTCCTCTCCACTGAAACTCTACCACCCCCTTCGGCTTTGTTTCAATTAAAGACAGGACATCCAGTTTCTTCTCATTCATAACATCCACAATCATCTCTTTCTTATCATTTGCACAACATCCACGCATATTCATCTATTCTTAATTTCACTAAATGAATGCTGAATATACTCAAAATAATTTTTCTTACCAGTGTCCTAATTGGCTACTCAGTCCCAAGCCTCATTTAATCTTTTAAAATAGGAAAATTCCTGATTTATTGGTAAAGTATATAGCACTAGCAAACAGTACCACTGATCAGTGAATGCACCGTGGAGGCAGTGCTCCTTGAAACCACCAAAAGGTAAGGCAAAGTAGCTGTTAATCCCTTTGCCTAATCCTTTCTCCTTGGTGACCTCTTCAGCCATGCCACCACTAGACAAGGAAAATATGGTGTTCCACTTAGTTTTCTCCACATCCTGGTTGCCCTTAATTGAATACTGCCCTCTTTACTCATATATATTCTTTTTATCATCCATTCATATATCTGCATCTCCAGATTATTTTCTTACAATCTCTCAACTGTATATGCTTGTTAGGACAATGATAAAAAATAAATATAATTCAATCTGAATTATTTTGCTAGAGGATTCTACTTCACTGAACTAAGCATGGGAAAGATACATCAAAATGAGTGTATTTCATAAAAATTAAGGCCGTGTATCTTGTTCTTAAGTTATAAAGACAAACCCACGATGCTATATGTTCTTTATAAAGCAATTAGGTTTGGCCAGAATTTATATTATAACAGCCATTTTGAATAATCACAGCTGTTCTTTTACTTTCTTGTTCATCTTCAATTTTCATTTGAAACCTTCCATCCTTCCCTTTTAAATTCAGTAGGAAATAAAGGTGAATGACTTCATATAAATTTTTAGCATGTATCTAACACTTCAAAAATTAAAAGAAATCTACTGTATAAAATAGTCAACTAGCAAGGTAACCAATTCCCACAATAGGCAGCAGCAGAAGTCAAGAGGAAACCCTGCTAATGGTTCTAGAGATCCTACCCAAGACCTGGTCTGTAACTAGGTCTCCTTAATTGGAAAACATTTTTTTTTTTTTTTAACACATCGGCCATTTCCCACCGAGGCAGGGTGACCCAAAAAGAAAGTCTCAATGTAATAACCCAAAAAGAAAGAAAAAAACTTTCATCATCATTCAACACTTTCACCATTACTGTTTTTAGATCACTTGCCTTTAGATTTACAATTTGTTATATATGCCAAACTGGTGTCTATATACCACCAAATATCAAGCTGGTAAGATGATGAAATACATGACCATTTTGCCATCATCATCAGTGAGAATTCCAAACACTAAGAGAAGAGAGTCTTCTTTATGCAACATGTGATGCCACTCCATACTGAAAATCTTTTCTTACTTTGTATTTCAAGGTCACATAAGGGATCAATGCAAGACAACTATTTCAATTCATGAACTTTCATCTCCACAGCGTAACAGCCATCTCCCTTTTACTTGTGGCTTAGTTGCAGAGGCTGCAAATTTACAAACAGCGTAAATTATAACTTCAATAGCAACATTGTATTATACAATTTAAGAATTTAAACAAATTCTTAAACATTAAAAAATATATTTTAATTCTAGACTATGTATTAGACGAATTATAGTTGTAACATGATTGAGCATAGTTTTAACTCGAATCCTACAGTTAACACAGGTATCCTACAGACCAATATAGGGACCTCAAGAGGATTATGTAGGGTCCCCGTGTTAAGCAGTCTTCTAAGTAGACAGAGTAATTGCTCTAATGAAGTGAGGAAGGTAGTCTCTTGGACAATAAAAGGAATAGAACTGGTATTTATTATATCTATGTTAACTCAATTTTATTTACGATTTTACAAGGTTTTACAAGTGGTTGGGTAATACACTGACTCTAAGATACTGTACCCCTAATGCTGAGTGAGGTGGTACATTTATTCATTAATATCAGTCTAGTGGGTGGGGTGGTACATCTACCCAGAAATACCAGTCATGAAGGAAAATACACTAAGTTCCCAAAACCTCTGCATTTACATTCACTTGTTTTGCATTTGTCACTGAAGGGAAACATGAATATTTCCTTTTCTAGCTAATTCATCATAATTATCAGCTAGTGAGGTAGCATATACATACTCAATAATATCAGTTATGACAGACATGGAGAGATCTGCCAATATGTGAAAACCCCACACAGGACTAAGCCTTTATTAAAGACACCCTACCACTCAAGATGGGACTCATCAAGTTAATAGAAAAATCATCAAAACACACACTTATATATCCAGTCACAGTGGCGAGAGGGGAGAGAAGGAACTGACTGGGCTTAGTTGTTTTATTTTCACCAGTCTGATTCCAAACAGTAGTACCACAATTCCACACAAGGTGATGTAATGTTAAATGCCCCTTCTGTCAAAACCCTATATTACAGAGTAAACATTTCCTTCCATATCTGTCCCTCTCTCTGATGTCTAATTATGCCCTGTTCAAAACTATAACAGGCATGTTGCTGTGGATTCTACTTGTATTGCATGGAGCAAGTATATTCATAGTTTTCAACCTTTGTGATTCTACTTGTATTGCATGGAGCAAGTATATTCATGATTTTCACCCTTTGTGATTCTACTTGTATTGCATGGAGCAAGTATATTCATGGTTTTCAACCTTCATGTTATGCTATTATGTATCATTAACAGGATGTTTATAACATCCCTCTCAAGAAGTGGTGTGGAACGTAGACACCAACACTCACCTCCCCATTACCGTGAGCAATTGTTCCGGATTACCCAAATTATTTTAGTTGTCTGGCAAGTGACCCCAATACTGCTTTTCTCAAGTGAGTAAAGAGTAGACTTGATCTAGAGGAACTTTGGATGGTTATGTAGAAAAAAAACAAAAAAAAAAAAACTCTCTTTCCAACAACATTATTCTGCATCTTGGAATTATTAAAAAATAACTAGCAATCTGGAAAGGAAACTTCATTTCAATAAGTCCCAGACCATTATCTAGTCATAGTTTTATCTTTATATTAGTCCAGGATAGACCAAAACATTTTCTGAAGTTTCCTCTCCGAATTGATTATTTTTTACACTGTCCCTATCTATCAACTTCTTATACTCCCTCAGAATGCCCTCTCTGAACAGATGAGACACCTGACTCTATAAATATGGAAAATACTGTATTGGAGGGCCAGGACCTAACACAGTCATAACAGCTTACTGGAGTGAAATACAGGAAGAAGTGCAAACCAATGAAAAACAGTTATGCTGATTGAACAGTTAAAGAACAGTGTGCCAACATCCATGGTCCATAACTCTCAAACTTCTACCAACATGATACAAGAAACACTGCCAAAATGTGAAAATCTCAGGCAGACAAAGGGATAAATTTCTGTAGGAGCTACCAGATCAGCCATACCATATTTCGTGGCTTATAAGACTTGTTTTAGTTTCAATGGCATGGCAACGGATGTAACTGGGAGAGCTACAGCCCACCCCACACCCCAAACTTATAGCTCCTGTCACTGACCTTCAGTGTATAGGACGCAGGGTTGCTTTTGGAGACATTTTATGGGGGGAAAATGTGTGTCTAATAAGCAGTGACATATGGTAACTACATAGGGCATAGGCTGCACAATGAATCAGCCTGGTTGAGTAGATTAGGAAATCAATGGAGAAGTTCAAACTTAGGTCAAGCTGAAGTAGAAGAGCTCCTAAACTAGTGATAGGTATTTCTTTCCTTTTTTCAAGGTTATCAACCAATTTTGCAGAAAATTTCCATTAAACAGTAATGCATCTGGGTTATCTTAAAAATTAATTCTGGAGAGAGAGAGAAAGAGAGAGAAAGAGAGAGAAAGAGAATTTTTTTTTTTTTTTTTTTTTTTTCAACAAGTCGGCCGTCTCCCACCGAGGCAGGGTGACCCAAAAAAGAAAGAAAATCCCCAAAAAGAAAATACTTTCATCATCATTCAACACTTTCACCACACTCGCACATTATCACTGTTTTTGCAGAGGTGCTCAGAATACAACAGTCTAGAAGCATAAACATATAAAGATACACAACATATCCCTCCAAACTGCCAATATCCCAAACCCCTCCTTTAAAGTGCAGGCATTGTACTTCCCATTTCCAGGACTCAAGTCCGACTATATGAAAATAACCGGTTTCCCTGAATCCCTTCACTAAATATTACCCTGCTCACACTCCAACAGATCGTCAGGTCCCAAGTACCATTCGTCTCCATTCACTCCTATCTAACACTCTCACGCACGCTTGCTGGAAGTCCAAGCCCCTTACCCACAAAACCTCCTTTACCCCCTCTCTCCAACCCTTTCGAGGACGACCCCTACCCCGCCTTCCTTCCCCTATAGATTTATATGCTTTCCATGTCATTCTACTGTGATCCATTCTCTCTAAATGACCAAACCACCTCAACAACCCCTCTTCTGCCCTCTGACTAATACTTTTATTAACTCCACACCTTCTCCTAATTTCCACACTCCGAATTTTCTGCATAATATTTACACCACACATTGCCCTTAAACAGGACATCTCCGCTGCCTCCAACCGTCTCCTCGCTGCTGCATTTACCACCCAAGCTTCACACCCATATAAGAGTGTTGGTACTACTATACTTTCATACATTCCCTTCTTTGCCTCCATAGATAACGTTTTTTGACTCCACATATACCTCAACGCACCACTCACCTTTTTTCCCTCATCAATTCTATGATTAACCTCATCCTTCATAAATCCATCCGCCGACACGTCAACTCCCAAGTATCTGAAAACATTCACTTCTTCCATACTCCTCCTCCCCAATTTGATATCCAATTTTTCTTTATCTAAATCATTTGACACCCTCATCACCTTACTCTTTTCTATGTTCACTTTCAACTTTCTACCTTTACACACATTCCCAAACTCATCCACTAACCTTTGCAATTTTTCTTTAGAATCTCCCATAAGCACAGTATCATCAGCAAAAAGTAACTGTGTCAATTCCCATTTTGAATTTGATTCCCCATAATTTAATCCCACCCCTCTCCCAAACACCCTAGCATTTACTTCCTTTACAACCCCATCTATAAATATATTAAACAACCATGGTGACATTACACATCCCTGTCTAAGACCTACTTTTACCGGGAAGTAGTCTCCCTCTCTTCTACACACCCTAACCTGAGCCTCACTATCCTCATAAAAACTCTTTACAGCATTTAATAACTTACCACCTATTCCATATACTTGCAACATCTGCCACATTGCTCCTCTATCCACTCTATCATATGCCTTTTCTAAATCCATAAATGCAATAAAAACTTCCCTATCTTTATCTAAATACTGTTCACATATATGCTTCAATGTAAACACCTGATCTACACATCCCCTACCCACTCTAAAACCTCCTTGCTCATCCGCAATCCTACATTCTGTCTTACCTCTAATTCTTTCAATTATAACCCTACCGTACACTTTTCCTGGTATACTCAGTAAGCTTATTCCTCTATAATTTTTACAGTCTCTTTTGTCCCCTTTCCCTTTATATAAAGGGACTATACATGCTCTCTGCCAATCCCTAGGTACCTTCCCCTCTTTCATACATTTATTAAACAAAAGTACCAACCACTCCAACACTATATCCCCCCCTGCTTTTAACATTTCTGTCATGATCCCATCAGTTCCAGCTGCTTTACCCCCTTTCATTTTACGTAATGCCTCACGTACCTCCCCCACACTTACATTCTGCTCTTCTTCACTCCTAAAAGATGGTATACCTCCCTGACCAGTGCATGAAATTACTGCCTCTGTTTCTTCCTTAACATTTAAAAGTTCCTCAAAATATTCTCGCCATCTTCCCAATACCTCCATCTCCCCATCTACTAACTCCCCTACTCTGTTTTTAACTGACAAATCCATATTTTCCCTAGGCTTTCTTAACTTGTTTAACTCACTCCAAAATTTTTTCTTATTTTCATTAAAATTTCTTGACAGTGCCTCTCCCACTCTATCATCTGCTCTCCTTTTGCACTCTCTCACCACTCTCTTTACCTTTCTTTTACTCTCCATATACTCTGCTCTTCTTATAACACTTCTGCTTTGTAAAAACCTCTCATAAGCTACCTTTTTCTCTTTTATCACACCCTTTACTTCATCATTCCACCAATCACTCCTCTTTCCTCCTGCCCCCACCCTCCTATAACCACAAACTTCTGCCCCACATTCTAATACTGCATTTTTAAAACTATTCCAACCCTCTTCAACCCCCCCACTACTCATCTTTGCACTAGCCCACCTTTCTGCCAATAGTCGCTTATATCTCACCCGAACTTCCTCCTCCCTTAGTTTATACACTTTCACCTCCCTCTTACTTGTTGTTGCCACCTTCCTCTTTTCCCATCTACCTCTTACTCTAACTGTAGCTACAACTAAATAATGATCCGATATATCAGTTGCCCCTCTATAAACATGTACATCCTGGAGCCTACTCATCAACCTTTTATCCACCAATACATAATCTAATAAACTACTTTCATTACGTGCTACATCATACCTTGTATATTTATTTATCCTCTTTTTCATAAAATATGTATTACTTATTACCAAATTTCTTTCTACACATAGCTCAATTAAAGGCTCCCCATTTACATTTACCCCTGGCACCCCAAATTTACCTACTACTCCCTCCATAACATTTTTACCCACTTTAGCATTAAAATCCCCAACCACCATTACTCTCACACTTGATTCAAAACTCCCCACGCATTCACTCAACATTTCCCAAAATCTCTCTCTCTCCTCTACACTTCTCTCTTCTCCAGGTGCATACACGCTTATTATAACCCACTTTTCACATCCAATCTTTATTTTACTCCACATAATCCTTGAATTAATACATTTATAGTCCCTCTTTTCCTGCCATAGCTTATCCTTCAACATTATTGCTACTCCTTCTTTAGCTCTAACTCTATTTGAAACCCCTGACCTAATCCCATTTATTCCTCTCCACTGAAACTCTCCCACCCCCTTCAGCTTTGTTTCACTTAAAGCCAGGACATCCAGCTTCTTCTCATTCATAACATCCACAATCATCTCTTTCTTATCATCTGCACAACATCCACGCACATTCAGACTTCCCACTTTGACAATTTTCTTCTTCTTATTCTTTTTAGTAATCTTTACAGGAAAAGGGGTTACTAGCCCATTGTTCCCGGCATTTTAGTTGACTTTTACAACACGCATGGCTTACGGAGGAAAGATTCTTATTCCACTTCCCCATGGATATAAAAGGAAAATTAATAAGACCAAGAACTATTAAGATAAAATCAAAGAAAACTCAGATGAGTGTGTATAAATAAATGTGTACATGTATGTGTAGTGTGACCTAAGTGTAAGTAGAAGTAGCAAGACATGCCTGTAATCTTGCATATTTATGAGACAGACAAAAGACATCAGCAATCCTACCATCATGTAAAACAATCACAGGCTTCGTTTTACACTCACTTGGCAGGACGGTAGTACCTCCCTGGGTGGTTGCTGTCTACCATTTTTTCAGAGTGGTCTATTTCAGTAACTAATCCACATTTCTGTAGGAATGATAACAAATTCCCACTACAGGCAGCACACTCCATCAATATTCAAAACACTAAACCTACTCACCATACAAAACATCCATACTTATTACTGCACCTATTACATACATAGAACACTTAACTCTGATATTAACCCTCCCCTCAAACATCTCCTTACCAACCTCAACAGAACACATGACCATAACACAAGGCACAGATCATTCTTTGATGTTCCTCGTGTCCATCTCACGCTATGCAAAAACTCAATGCACATAAAAGGCCCTAAAATCTGGAATTCATTACCTGTAAATATAAAAGAAACACTACCTGTTTATAAATTCAAGTCTCTTCTCAAAGATCACTTACTCACCCAAAACCAAATAAATACTGAATAACTGAACCTTATAAATTGTATATCTTAAATGTTTCTCACAATTATATCACATAAATGTTAAACCTACGACCCAATCTAACTTTGTTATTTTTTAAATACACTACCTAACAGAATACTCCATTCGACTGAATGTACAACAATGCATGCAACCATATGACCTGTCTTTGTAATACTCATTTGTGCTTTATAGTTATCTGTTTACAATAATGTTTTATCACTGATTTCATCATTGCTTAGTTAATCTTAAGTTAATTTTAAGCCAGCCCGTAATGCTATGCATACAAGTGGCTTTGGCATGCTGCTCTTACCTGTATTTTTTTGTACCTCTGTATGTATGCTCAAATTACTAAATAAATAAATAAATAAAAAAAATAAAAAAATAATAGACCCCAATTCTAATTACAGCACGTATCTCTTGAGATGTTCTTTGCCACATAGGTAAGACAAACAGCCTGCACTCTGAATTTTGATGTGTGCTTTCTTCTGGAAAGACAACTATGGAATGAGTGATGATGAATGGGTTTCCTTTTCTGAAGTATCCTACCTTGATGGGGAAACAACCAATGTTCTCTATAACACTGCACTTCTTATTTACATTTAGTGTAATTTCTCCAGTTCAATTCAGAGGTAATTAATAAAGGCGTGAGCGTGTTTGATAGGAGTGAATGGAGACAAATGGTTTTTAATACTTGACGTGTTGTTGGAGTGTGAGCAAAGTAACATTTATGAAGGGGTTCAGGGAAACCGGCAGGCCAGACTTGAGTCCTGGAGATGGGAAGTACAGTGCCTGCACTCTGAAGGAGGGGTGTTAATGTTGCAGTTTAAAAACTGAAGTGTAAAGCACCCTTCTGGCAAGACAGTGATGGAGTGAATGATGGTGAAAGTTTTTCTTTTTCGGGCCACCCTGCCTTGGTGGGAATCGGCCAGTGTGATAAAAAAAAAAAAAATAACTATTATTTTATAAGCAGATACAATAATCCAATCAATTCTTGTAACATATATTATTTAGAAGAATGGGTTTAAAAGGTTAAAACTGCATGAAAGAAATTTCACATTCAAAAATCATGCACTGCAAATGAAAATAGAAGCCGAATAAAATATGACAGAAAACTCTAAAATAAATGCACTCTCAAGGATTCCCCAAACTTGAGTTTTATTTTAATTGGCACCTAAATCCCATCTTCAGACTATTAATAAAGTATTCTTAAACATTTTTCCAATACATAATGATTCTATTACATGCTTCTGCCTTATGTAAATAGCCTGCCTCCTTTTCTCTGTCTAGTCAAATTAAACTCATTACCAATCTCCCTTGTACATTTCTTAGCTGGTTTCTTTACAAGGGATAAACCTCATCTTATTTCTTGCAATTATTTTTCAAGTTTATATCAATGATTCAATGAGTAGTGCAAATATTATGCAGAGAATTCAGAGTTTGGAGATTAGGAGGTGTCGAGTTAGGAAAAAGTATTATTCAAAGGGTTGAGTAGGGGTTGTAGAGGTGGTTTGGATATTTAAAGAACTGAAAAGAGTACATGTATATCATTCTGGGGTGGAGGAAAGGAGGGGTAGGAGTCATCCTAGGAAAGGTTGAAAGGGAGGGGGTAAAGGAGGTTTTGAGTGTTAGATTGAGAGGAGGCAAGTAATTTTTTTGATCTGACGTGTTGTTGGAGTGTGAGCAAGATAACAACTAAGAAGGGATTCAGGGAAACCGGTTACCCAGACTTCAAGTCCTGGAGGTAGGAAGTGCTGTACAGTGCCTGCATACTGAATGAGGGGTGAGAATGTTGCAGTTTACAGGGTCATCTGAAATGTTGTGTCAGCACCCTTCTGGCAAGACTGTGATTGAATGAGTGACAGTGACAGTGCTTTCTTCTTTTATCAGGTCACCTTATTAGCACTGCAGGTTTCTTTCCTGATAAGCAAACTCAATTGTTGGTTAGGCTTATATGCCTTAATACTGAAAGTCCACCATTCTGTCTACTAAATACTGTTTTCTAAATATGTGTAGGGTTTTCAATGTTATATGATCCACACATATTATTTCCTGTAGGGGTCATCCTAGAAAAGGATGGAGGGAGAAGGTAAAAGAGGTTTTGTGTGGACATATAGCAGGCATGTGTGTGTGTGTGTTAGACAGGAGTGAATGGAGACAAATGGTTTTTGGGACTTGACATGCTGTTCAGGTACGTGCAAGGTGATACGTATTTTGTGAAGGGATTCTGGGAAACTGGACTTCCTGGAGGTGGGAAGTACAATGCCTGCACTTTAAAGGAGGAGTTTGGGATACTGGCTGTCATATCTGGGCACGTCTGCAAAGGCAGTGATTGTGTGTGAATGATGGTGAAAGTGTTTTTTTCTTTCTTGGGTCACCCTTCCTTGGTGGGACATGGCTGACATGTTAAAAAAAATATGTTAATGAACAATAAAAACTTAAAATATATATCACACATACCTTACTAACAGCTAAAGATTTTGAAGCTAGAACAACATACAGTTCTGCTGCCAATATGAGCTGCAATGTATTAGCCTTTTCTGAATCTTATTACTGTAAATAACCCAAAACACTTATCAATCAAGACGTCTGAACTAACTGGGTATACAGCAGACTGTCGTTTAACATGATTTTGTATTACATGTTTTGGTTATAGAACAATTGAAGAATTGCGGCATATTTTTGCTTAACACTCTGTAAAATTAGTTTAACACGGTTGCGGGAGGGGAAAAATTTTTGAGAGCACGATAGCCCGTCAGGTGGGATGGTCTGTGGGTTACACTATTATGTAAAGTCAGTTAGTAAATGAGTCAAGTCAGTCAGTCAGTAAATCAGTCAGTCAAGTCAGTCAGTAAACAGTCAAGTCAGTCAGTAAACAGTCAAGTCAGTCAGTCAAGTCAGTCAGTCAAGTCAGTCAGTCAAGTCAGTCAAAGTCAGCCAGTCGAGTCAGCCAGCCAGTTCTTCTTAATTGTAAGAACTGATGTTTCATTAAGGCCGCTCTTAAGCTTATCTAATATGTACATGTATCTTGATTATCTTCGTAATTCCTAGACTTGAATGCTTAAACCTTTTCTTGTCACTTGCGGGAACACTTGTATGCTTGGCAGATTTAACAAATGGCAATGAAAATAAGAAAATATGTATGTAAATAAACACAGCAAGCTTCCCGAGTATCATTGTCCTACACGCGTATGAACCGAAGTGAAAGCTGGGAGGGTGGTGTGGGTGGGTGTAGGTGACTGAGGGAGACCTACCATCATCCCCCACCACCCTCAGCCACCCACATCACCCTCCTAGCCCTCAGTTTGGTTCATATGCGTGTAGGACGACAATACTTGGGAAGCTCGCTGTGTTTATTTACATACATAGGTAGTAGGTATAGGTAGTAGGTTGGTAGACAGCAACCACCCAGGGAAGTACTACCGTCCTGCCAGATGACTGTGAAACAAAAACCTGTAACTGTTTTGCATGATGGTAGGATTGCTGGTTTTCTTTTTCTGTCTCATAAACACGCTAGATAACAGGGATATCTTGCTACTCCTACTTACACTTTGGTCACACTTCACAGACACGCACATGCATATATATATATACATACATCTAGGTTTTTCTCCTTATTCTAAATAGCTCTTGTTCTTTTTTTATTTCTTCTATTGTCCATGGGGAAGTGGAAAAGAATCTTTCCTCCGTAAGCCATGCGTGTCGTATGAGGCGACTAAAATGCCGGGAGCAATGGGCTAGTAACCCCTTCTCCTGTATACATTTACTAAAAAAGAGAAGAAGAAAAACTTTATAAAACTGGGTTGTTTAAATGTGCGTGGATGTAGTGCGGATGACAAGAAACAGATGATTGCTGATGTTATGAATGAAAAGAAGTTGGATGTCCTGGCTCTAAGCGAAACAAAGCTGAAGGGGGTAGGAGAGTTTCAGTGGGGGGAAATAAATGGGATTAAATCTGGAGTATCTGAGAGAGTTAGAGCAAAGGAAGGGGTAGCAGTAATGTTAAATGATCAGTTATGGAAGGAGAAAAGAGAATATGAATGTGTAAATTCGAGAATTATGTGGATTAAAGTAAAGGTTGGATGCGAGAAGTGGGTCATAATAAGCGTGTATGCACCTGGAGAAGAGAGGAATGCAGAGGAGAGAGAGAGATTTTGGGAGATGTTAAGTGAATGTATAGGAGCCTTTGAACCAAGTGAGAGAGTAATTGTGGTAGGGGACCTGAATGCTAAAGTAGGAGAAACTTTTAGAGAGGGTGTGGTAGGTAAGTTTGGGGTGCCAGGTGTAAATGATAATGGGAGCCCTTTGATTGAACTTTGTATAGAAAGGGGTTTAGTTATAGGTAATACATATTTTAAGAAAAAGAGGATAAATAAGTATACACGATATGATGTAGGGCGAAATGACAGTAGTTTGTTGGATTATGTATTAGTAGATAAAAGACTGTTGAGTAGACTTCAGGATGTACATGTTTATCGAGGGGCCACAGATATATCAGATCACTTTCTAGTTGTAGCTACACTGAGAGTAAAAGGTAGATGGGATACAAGGAGAATAGAAGCATCAGGGAAGAGAGAGGTGAAGGTTTATAAACTAAAAGAGGAGGCAGTTAGGGTAAGATATAAACAGCTATTGGAGGATAGATGGGCTAATGAGAGCATAGACAATGGGGTCGAAGAGGAATGGGGTAGGTTTAAAAATGTAGTGTTAGAGTGTTCAGCAGAAGTTTGTGGTTACAGGAAAGTGGGTGCAGGAGGGAAGAGGAGCGATTGGTGGAATGATGATGTAAAGAGAGTAGTAAGGGAGAAAAAGTTAGCATATGAGAAGTTTTTACAAAGTAGAAGTGATGCAAGGAGGGAAGAGTATATGGAGAAAAAGAGAGAGGTTAAGAGAGTGGTGAAGCAATGTAAAAAGAGAGCAAATGAGAGAGTGGGTGAGCTGTTATCAACAAATTTTGTTGAAAATAAGAAAAAGTTTTGGAGTGAGATTAACAAGTTAAGGAAGCCTAGAGAACAAATGGATTTGTCAGTTAAAAATAGGAGAGGAGAGTTATTAAATGGAGAGTTAGAGGTATTGGGAAGATGGAGGGAATATTTTGAGGAATTGTTAAATGTTGATGAAGATAGGGAAGCTGTGATTTCGTGTATAGGGCAAGGAGGAATAACATCTTGTAGGAGTGAGGAAGAGCCAGTTGTGAGTGTGGGGGAAGTTCGTGAGGCAGTAGGTAAAATGAAAGGGGGTAAGGCAGCCGGGATTGATGGGATAAAGATAGAAATGTTAAAAGCAGGTGGGGATATAGTTTTGGAGTGGTTGGTGCAATTATTTAATAAATGTATGGAAGAGGGTAAGGTACCTAGGGATTGGCAGAGAGCATGCATAGTTCCTTTGTATAAAGGCAAAGGGGATAAAAGAGAGTGCAAAAATTATAGGGGGATAAGTCTGTTGAGTGTACCTGGTAAAGTGTATGGTAGAGTTATAATTGAAAGAATTAAGAGTAAGACGGAGAATAGGATAGCAGATGAACAAGGAGGCTTTAGGAAAGGTAGGGGGTGTGTGGACCAGGTGTTTACAGTGAAACATATAAGTGAACAGTATTTAGATAAGGCTAAAGAGGTCTTTGTGGCATTTATGGATTTGGAAAAGGCGTATGACAGGGTGGATAGGGGGGCAATGTGGCAGATGTTGCAAGTGTATGGTGTAGGAGGTAGGTTACTGAAAGCAGTGAAGAGTTTTTACGAGGATAGTGAGGCTCAAGTTAGAGTATGTAGAAAAGAGGGAAATTTTTTCCCAGTAAAAGTAGGCCTTAGACAAGGATGTGTGATGTCACCGTGGTTGTTTAATATATTTATAGATGGGGTTGTAAGAGAAGTAAATGCGAGGGTCTTGGCAAGAGGCGTGGAGTTAAAAGATAAAGAATCACACACAGGGTGGGAGTTGTCACAGCTGCTCTTTGCTGATGACACTGTGCTCTTGGGAGATTCTGAAGAGAAGCTGCAGAGATTGGTGGATGAATTTGGTAGGGTGTGCAAAAGAAGAAAATTAAAGGTGAATACAGGAAAGAGTAAGGTTATGAGGATAACAAAAAGATTAGGTGATGAAAGATTGAATATCAGATTGGAGGGAGAGAGTATGGAGGAGGTGAACGTATTCAGATATTTGGGAGTGGACGTGTCAGCGGATGGGTCTATGAAAGATGAGGTGAATCATAGAATTGATGAGGGAAAAAGAGTGAGTGGTGCACTTAGGAGTCTGTGGAGACAGAGAACTTTGTCCTTGGAGGCAAAGAGGGGAATGTATGAGAGTATAGTTTTACCAACGCTCTTATATGGGTGTGAAGCATGGGTGATGAATGTTGCAGCGAGGAGAAGGCTGGAGGCAGTGGAGATGTCATGTCTGAGGGCAATGTGTGGTGTGAATATAATGCAGAGAATTCGTAGTTTGGAAGTTAGGAGGAGGTGCGGGATTACCAAAACTGTTGTCCAGAGGGCTGAGGAAGGGTTGTTGAGGTGGTTCGGACATGTAGAGAGAATGGAGCGAAACAGAATAACTTCAAGAGTGTATCAGTCTGTAGTGGAAGGAAGGCGGGGTAGGGGTCGGCCTAGGAAGGGTTGGAGGGAGGGGGTAAAGGAGGTTTTGTGTGCGAGGGGCTTGGACTTCCAGCAGGCATGCGTGAGCGTGTTTGATAGGAGTGAATGGAGACAAATGGTTTTTAATACTTGACGTGCTGTTGGAGTGTGAGCAAAGTAACATTTATGAAGGGATTCAGGGAAACCGGCAGGCCGGACTTGAGTCCTGGAGATGGGAAGTACAGTGCCTGCACTCTGAAGGAGGGGTGTTAATGTTGCAGTTTAAAAACTGTAGTGTAAAGCACCCTTCTGGCAAGACAGTGATGGAGTGAATGATGGTGAAAGTTTTTCTTTTTCGGGCCACCCTGCCTTGGTGGGAATCGGCCAGTGTGATAATAATAAAAATAATAAAAAAAAATTTTCTTATATTCATTGCCAGTTGTTATATCTGATTTACTGACTTGACTGACTTACTGACTGGGCTTTTTCACTGAAGAGAGCAGTTGATGCCTTATAATGTACTGCAGGGTAAAATAGAACAGAAATCCATTACAGAATTTATGTACACTCCAGTACAACCATCGACTTCAGTACCAGAACCTCTACCATCCACCTCAGCCCAGTAGGACCACAACATAACTCTCCACTCTCTTCACAACCATCCACAAACACTATTATTTCTGTTGCATTTGAAGTCTTAAGCAGTAAAAACAACATAATACATCACGACAATGAACTACAATTACATATTCCTTTTACAGTGGACCCCCGCATAACGATCACCTACGAATGCGACCAATTATGTAAGTGCGTTTGTACGTGTATGTTTGGGGGTCTGAAATGGACTAATCTACTTCACAATATTCCTTATGGGAACAAATTCGGTCAGTACTGGCACCTGAACATACTTCTGGAGTGAAAAAATATCGTTAACCGGGGGTCCACTGTATTTTTGTAAGATCTGGAGGTCTAAAAAAGAGTTGTTTGGCTTTTCAGGGGCGCCCAAAAATGTAAGCCTATTTTTCCAATAAGTTCTTCAGTTTGTCTAACAAGGTTTCGTCTAACACGGCACTTTCAGAAACGTAACTACCATGTTAAACGACGGTCTACTGTACAAAATAGTCAACTAGCAAGGGAACCAATTCCCGCAATAGGCAGCAGCAGCAGTCAAGAGGAATCTGGAAGTATCACCCCTCCACTCAATAGTAACAGTAAGTGCCAATATCTCACATATCCCTGCTAATGTTTCTAGGGATCCTACCCAAGACCTGGTCTGTAACTAGTTCTCCTTAACCCTTTCAGGGTCAAGAGGCCCTCTCCTAAACTTGCTCTCAGAGTCGAAAATTTTTCGAAAAAAAAAAAAAAAAACTCTTATGAAGACAGAGAATCTTTTCCGATAATAATGACACCAAAAGTATGAAATTTGATGGAAAACTTATGGAATTATGCTCTCAGGAAGTTAGCAGTCTTGACAATGTTTAAGCATTGGCGATTTCACCAACTTTGAGCCCTATTTGCGGCCAATTCCAGTGTACTAGTCGACAAAAATCATAACTTTTTTGCTAGAACTCCATTTTTTTCTATCGAATGAGTACAAGAAACCACCCATTTACTGATTTCAACTATCCAATAAAGTGCTCAGAAATCAGCAATTTTGCCAATTTCACACAAATTTCAAAAGATGCCAATTTCCAAATAGGGTCCAGAATAAACAAGACAGACATTCCTGGCACTAAAATAACATTTCCTCTGTTTATCAGTCATGTCCCCAGGCCCCTCTTATATTTCTTTTGCTTTCCACTTTGAATTTTTATTCTTACAAAAAGTAGAAGATTTACTGTTATGCAGACTACTGCATTAGTGTAGAAATGATATAAATAATATCAGTGCACTTGTGAAAGAACATTAGACTCACCAGTTAACGTGTATTGGACGTGTAGCATGATTTGTTTACTTTTGAACTTTGGCAAAAATCGAACATTTCTGGTAGTTTGAGCTCAATTTCAAGGTACTTTTCATTGTGAAACCAATCAAAATCATCTCAATTTCTGTAATATGTTTTCCATTCTATAAAATGAGACTAGGAAAACTAGAAAACAGCCATAAATACCATACGAAAATACAGTGCAAAGTTGCCGTTTTAAACCAAAAACACAAAGTTTTTTTTTTTCTCATTACGCACTGTGTGCTGCAGGATTTTTTTTATACTGTGCACACTGACCACATAGACACATTCTTTCATATGTAGGCCTACCAGCTTTCTCTTGCTAGATTTGAAGGTGCTAGAATTCAAGCGTACTAGTACGTCAGTAACCCTGGTACATAAGCCGTACTAGTACGTCGGAAACCCTGAAAGGCTTAATTGGAAAACAAATTTTTTTTTTTTAACCCATTGGCCATTTCCCACCGAGGCAGGGTGACCCAAAAGAGTCTTAATGTATAACCCAAAAAGAAAGAAAGAACTTTCATCAACATTCAACACTTTCACCATAACTCATACATAATCACTGTTTTTGCAAAGGCGCTCAGGTATGACAGATTAGACGTCCCTCCAAACTGCCAATATCCCAAATACAGTGGAAACTCAAAAATCGAACTTAATCCGTTCCAGGAGTTAGTTCTAAATTCGAAAAGTCTGAAATTCGAAGCAATATTTCCCAAAAGAAATAATGGAAATACAATTAATCCGTTCCAGAAAAGCAAAAATATTCACAAAAAAAATATATTTTATAGAGATTAATTACAGTTTTACATACAACATATACTATAGTTTTTAATTATGTATAGTATTTTTTTTTTTTTATCACACTGGCCGATTCCCACCAAGGCAGGGTGGCCCAAAAAAGAAAAACTTTCACCATCATTCACTCCATCACTGTCTTGCCAGAAGGGTGCTTTACACTACAGTTTTTAAACTGCAACATTAACACCCCTCCTTCAGAGTGCAGGCACTGTACTTCCCATCTCCAGGACTCAAGTCCGGCCTGCCGGTTTCCCTGAACCCCTTCATAAATGTTACTTTGCTCACACTCCAACAGCACGTCAAGTATTAAAAACCATTCGTCTCCATTCACTCCTATCAAACACGCTCACGCACGCCTGCTGGAAGTCCAAGCCCCTCGCACACAAAACCTCCTTTACCCCCTCCCTCCAACCTTTCCTAGGCCAACCCCTACCCCGCCTTCCTTCCACTACAGACTGATACACTCTCGAAGTCATTCTGTTTCGCTCCATTCTCTCTACATGTCCGAACCACCTCAACAACTCTTCCTCAGCCCTCTGGACAACAGTTTGGGTAATCCCGCACCTCCTCCTAACTTCCAAACTACGAATTCTCTGCATTATATTCACACCACACATTGCCCTCAGACATGACATCTCCACTGCCTCCAGCCTTCTCCTCACTGCAACATTCATCACCCACGCTTCACACCCATATAAGAGTGTTGGTAAAACTATACTCTCATACATTCCCCTCTTTGCCTCCAAGGACAAAGTTCTTTGTCTCCACAGACTCCTAAGTGCACCACTCACCCTTTTCCCCTCATCAATTCTACGATTCACCTCATCCTTCACAGACCCATCCGCTGACACGTCCACTCCCAAATATCTGAATACATTCACCTCCTCCATGCTCTCTCCCTCCAATCTGATATCCAATCTTTCATCACCTAATACAGTGGACCCCAGGTTAACGAACTTTTTTCATTCCAGTAGTATGTTCAGGTGCCAGTACTGACCGAATTTTTTCCCATAAGGAATATTGTGAAGTAGATTAGTCCATTTCAGACCCCCAAACATACACGTACAAACGCACTTACATAAATACACTTACATAATTGGTCGCATTTGGAGGTGATCGTTAAGCGGGGGTCCACTGTATTTTTGTTATCCTCATAACCTTACTCTTTCCTGTATTCACTTTTAATTTTCTTCTTTTGCACACCCTACCAAATTCATCCACCAATCTCTGCAACTTCTCTTCAGAATCTCCCAAGAGCACAGTGTCATCAGCAAAGAGCAACTGTGACAACTCCCACTTTGTGTGATTCTTTATCTTTTAACTCCACGCCTCTTGTCAAGACCCTCGCATTTACTTCTCTTACAACCCCATCTATAAATATATTAAACAACCACGGTGACATCACACATCCTTGTCTGAGGCCTACTTTTACTGGGAAATAATTTCCCTCTTTCCTATGTACTCTAACTTGAGCCTCACTATCCTCGTAAAAACTCTTCACTGCTTTCAGTAACCTACCTCCTACACCATACACCTGCAACATCTGCCACATTGTCCCCCTATCCACCCTGTCATACGCCTTTTCCAAATACATAAATGCCACAAAGACCTCTTTAGCCTTATCTAAATACTGTTCACTTATATGTTTCACTGTAAACACCTGGTCCACACATCCCCTACCTGTCCTAAAGCCTCCTTGTTCATCTGCTATCCTATTCTCCGTCTTACTTTTAATTCTTTCAATAATAACTCTACCATACACTTTACCAGGTATACTCAACAGACTTATCCCCCTATAATTTTTGCACTCTCTTTTGTCCCCTTTGCCTTTATACAAAGGAACTATGCATGCTCTCTGCCAATCCCTAGGTACCTTACCCTCTTCCATACATTTATGAAATAATTGCACCAACCACTCCAAAACTATATCCCCACCTGCTTTTAACATTTCTATCTTTATCCCATCAATCCCGGCTGCCTTACCCCCTTGCATTTTACCTACTGCCTCACGAACTTCCCCCACACTCACAACTGGCTCTTCCTCACTCCTACAAGATGTTATTCCTCCTTGCCCTATACACGAAATCACAGCTTCCCTATCTTCATCAACATTTAACAATTCCTCAAAATATTCCCTCCATCTTCCCAATACCTCTAACTCTCCATTTAATAACTCTCCTCTCCTATTTTTAACTGACAAATCCATTTGTTCTCAAGGCTTAGTTAACTTGTTAATCTCACTCCAAAACTTTTTCTTATTTTCAACAAAATTTGTTGATAACATCTCACCCACTCTCTCATTTGCTCTCTTTTTACATTGCTTCACCACTCTCTTAACCTCTCTCTTTTTCTCCATATACTCTTCCCTCCTTGCATCACTTCTACTTTGTAAAAACTTCTCATACGCTAACTTTTTCTCCCTTACTACTCTTTTTACATCATTCCACCAATCGCTCCTCTTCCCTCCCGCACCCACTTTCCTGTAACCACAAACTTCTGCTGAACACTCTAACACTACATTTTTAAACCTACCCCATACCTCTTCGACCCCATTGCCTATGCTCTCATTAGCCCATCTATCCTCCAATAGCTGTTTATATCTTTCCCTAACTGCCTCCTCTTTTAGTTTATAAACCTTCACCTCTCTCTTCCCTGATGCTTCTATTCTCCTTGTATCCCATCTACCTTTTACTCTCAGTGTAGCTACAACTAGAAACTGATCTGATATATCTGTGGCCCCTCTATAAACATGTACATCCTGAAGTCTACTCAACAGTCTTTTATCTACCAATACATAATCCAACAAACTACTGTCATTTCGCCCTACATCATATCTTGTATACTTATTTATCCTCTTTTTCTTAAAATACGTATTACCTATAACTAAACCCCTTTCTATACAAAGTTCAATCAAAGGGCTCCCATTATCATTTACACCTGGCACCCCAAACTTACCTGCCACACCCTCTCTAAAAGTTTCTCCTACTTTAGTATTCAGGTCCCCTACCCTAATTACTCTCTCACTTGGTTCAAAGGCTCCTATACATTCACTTAACATCTCCCAAAATCTCTCTCTCTCTCCTCTGCATTCCTCTCTTCTCCAGGTGCATACACACTTATTATGACCCACTTCTCGCATCCAACCTTTACTTTAATCCACATAATTCTTGCATTTACACATTCATATTCTCTTTTCTCCTTCCATAACTGATCATTCAACATTACTGCTACCCCTTCCTTTGCTCTAACTCTCTCAGATACTCCAGATTTAATCCCATTTATTTCCCCCCACCGAAACTCCCCTACCCCCTTCAGCTTTGTTTCGCTTAGGGCCAGGACATCCAACTTCTTTTCATTCATAACATCAGCAATCATCTGTTTCTTGTCATCTGCACTACATCCATGCACATTCAAGCATCCCAGTTTTATAAAGTTTTTCTTCTTCTCTTTTTTAGTAAATGTCTACAGGAGAAGGGGTTACTAGCCCATTGCTCCCGGCATTTTTGTCGCCTCATACGACACGCATGGCTTACGGAGGAAAGATTCTTTTCCACTTCCACATGGACAATAGAAGAAATAAAGAAGAACAAGAGCTATGTAGAAAAGGAGAAAAATCTAGATGTATGTACATATATATATGCATGTGCATGTCTGTGAAGTGTGACCAAAGTGTAAGTTGGAGTAGCAACTATACTATGGAGTATAGTAATACATATAAAATAACATTTTTACTTACCTTTATTGAAGATTGGTGATGGCATCTGGAAGATAGGGAGGAGGAGAGAGAGAGTTGGGATTAGTGTTTGGAAGGAAAATCCCCCCCCACGAGGACTTCAGGTAAAGCCCTCTCTTGGGTTACTTCCCTTCTCTGTCTTTTAATGCCACTAGGACCAGCTTGAGAGTCACTGGACCCCTGTCTCACAAAATAACTGTCCACAGTCCTCTGTTTCTGGTGCCTCTTTAACATTTCCCTAAAATGGGACATGGTTCTGTCACTGAACTTGTTGCAAAGATGGCTTGTTTCAGCTTGCTCAGGGTGGTACTTCTGCACAAACATTTGGACATCATTCCACTTGGCACAAATCTCCTTAATCTTTGAAGAAGGCACCTCATCCACTCCCTATATTAACACCTTTCAGAACATCAGCTTCCTTGATTGGTTCTTTCTTTGACAGGATAGAACCGATGGTCGACTTGTTTTTCCCATACATCCTGGCAAGCTCAACAAGTCTCACACCACTCTCATACTTCTGTATTATTTCCTTCTTCACATCTATGGTGTTTCTCACTTTCTTTACCACAGGGGTACCATTAGCAAGTTTCTTTGGGCCCATGGCAGCTTATTTCACAGTCCCACAAGCACTAAACACAATAAAATAATCGTAAAATGCGTGAATGAGAGCGCAGGTTAGTGTTCACTCAAGTATAAACAAAGCTAGACTGCTCACGGTGCCTGCGCACGGACAGAGCGGGCGGCAGGCAGGTCCCGTACCCGGCAGTCCGAAAATAGGGGCGCGTTCGATAATAGGGACAGAGTTTGTCCAAAAAAATGGTCCTATTTTCGAAACGTTCAACATGTGATACGTTCGATTTTTGAGGTTCCACTGTACCTCTTTAAAGTGCAGGCACTGTACTTCCCATTTCCAGTACTCAAGTCCAGCTAACCGGCTTACCTGAATCCCTTCACAAAATATTACCCTGCTCACACCCCAACAGCTCGTAAGGTCCCAAAAGCCATTCATCTCCATTCACCCCTATCTAGCATGCTCACGCACACTTGCTGGAAGTCCAATCCCCTCGCCCACAAAACCTCTATTACCCCCCATCCTTCCAACCTTTCCAGGGACAACATCAACCCCGCCTTCCTTCCCCAACAGATTTATACACTCTTCAAGTCTTTCTACTTTGTTCCATTCTCTCTAAATGACCAAACCACCTAAACAACCCCTCTTCAGCCCTCCAACTAATACTTTTAGTAAATCCACACCTTCTCCTAATTTCCACTACGAATCCTCTGCATAATACTCACACCAAACATTGCCCTTAGACATGACATCTCCACTGCCTCCAGCCACCTCCTCGCTGCAGCATTCACACCCATGTACGAGTGTTGGTACTAGTATATTCTCGTATATTCCCTTCTTTGTCTCAATGGACAATGTTCTTTGTCTTCATAGATACCTCAACACACCACTCACCTTTTTTCCTTCATCAATTCCATGGTTAACTTCATCCTCCATAAGCCAATCCGCTGATAAGTCAACTCCCAAATATCTGAAAACATTCACTTCTTCCATACTCCCTCCCTCCAATGTGATATCCAATTTTTCTTTACCTAAATCATTTGATACCCTCATCACCTTGCTCATCTATATTCACTTTCAACTTTCCACCTTTACACACACTCCCAAACTCATCCCCTAACTTTTTGTAATTTTTCTTTAGAATCCCCCAAAAGTAAAGCATCATCAGCAAAACAGTAGCTGTGTCAGCTTCCATTTTGCATTTTATTCCCCATAATTTAATCCCACCCCTCTCCCCAACACCCTAGCATTTACTTCTTTTACAACCCCATCTATAAATATGTTGAACAAGCATGGTGACATTACATATCCCTGTCTAAGACCTAATTTTACTGGGAAGTAGTTTCCCTCTCTCCTACACACCCTAACCTGAGCCTCACTACTCTCATAAAACTCTTTACAGCATTTAGTAACTTACTACCTATTCCATACACTTGCAACATCTGCCACACTGCTCCTCTATCCACTCTATCATATGCTTTTTCTAAATCCACAAATGCAATGAAAACTTCCCTACCTTTATCTAAATACTGTTCACATATATGCTTCAATGTAAACACCTGATATACACATCCCCTACTGATTCTAAAGCCTCCTTACTCATCTGCAATCCTACTCTCTCTCTCTTACTTCTAATTCTTTCAATAATAACCCTAATAATATCACAAAAAACTATAATGAAGAAATAAATAGTAATATAAATTAGTAGAATTTTTTTTAAGATTCACTTGTGTCTTTATGACAGAATGAAAACATCAACACTCCTAAAAGAGGCTAAAATTAAATTCATGCTTTTATTGGGAAAGGATTAATGGCTGTGATGGTACTGGACATGATTATTTTTTCTGGGAAGGCAAGAAAGGGTTAATAATCTGTTTTGAAAAAGGACAGGGAGAGAGTTAATTTGTTGTAAGAGTAGGTAAGGGAAGAACTTTAACAGAAACAATGGAATAATTGATTTTCACAAGACAAAGGTTTAATTAGATGCCAGTACCATGGGCAACATAAGATTACTTATTTTTTTTAATTAATAAGAGTAGGGGAAAACTTCATGGCTTCCATTGAGGATTATTAAGGTTTAGCTTATGATGAAGGAAACTGCAATTTACTAAATATTTCTTAGGAATAATGGAGTCAATAAGCAGCTTCTCCTGCTTACTTTGGATTTTAAAACTAAATTTATTCTTCAAAGTTTTCCTTTAACCCTTAAACGGTCCAAACAGATCGACGTTCAAATTCGTAGTGCTACAAAAGTAGATCTACTTTTTTTTTTTACATATTTTCAATTATAACAAAAAAAAAGTAGATAAAAGTTTTTTTACACGTTTTCAAATGTAAAACAAAAAAGATCTATATTTTTTTACATACTTTCAGATGTTGAAAAAACGTATATATACGTTTGGACCATTTAAGGGTTAAGATTAAACATATTCTATATAAAGAACTATTTTATAAGGCATTGTGTTTCTACACATATTTTCTTCATATGTACATAAACAAACTCCACAAATGATGTTGGGTTATATGCGACCTAACATCATATATAATAGATGTGCTTAAGGAGCATTTCCTCACATTCCACAAGATTCATGACACCACATACTTTATGCAAGACAGTGCTCTGCCACAGAGAAGGAAATGGTTGCAAGAGAACAATATCAATGCTATCTTGTTGCCAGAGAAAAGGCCTGAACTAAACCCCACTGAAAATTATTGGAATGAAATGAAAGCAAAGATCCATTCCAAAAACACATGACCAAGGATGTCAAAAAAAATCTGCATTCGAATACAGTGGAACCTCAAATTTTGAACGTATCGCTTATTGAACTCTTCGAAAATCGACTGCTTTTTTCGAACCAACTTTGTCCCTATTATCGAACTCACCCCTTCTTTCGAACCACCGGATACTGGACCTGTCCGCCAGCCCGCTCTGTCCGCGTCCCCACACAGGCGCCGTGACCCAGTCTGGCTTTGTCGATGCTTGAGTGAACACTAACCTGCAGTCTCATTCAAACATTTCACGATTAATTCATTGTGTTTAGTGCTTGTGGGACTGTGAAATAAGCTACCATGGGCCCAAAGAAACCTGCTAGTGGTACCCCTTTGGTAAAGAAAGTGAAAAACACCATAGATGTGAAGAAGGAAATAATACAGAAGTATGAGCGTGGTGGGCGACTTGCTGAGCTTGCCAGGATGTATGGGAAAAACAAGTCGACCATCGCTTCTATCCTGGCAAAGAAAGAACAAATCAAGGAAGCTGATGTTGTGAAAGGTGTTGATATGCTATCCAAAAAAAGACCACAGACAATCGATCAGGTTGAGAAGTTGCTGCTGGTGTGGATCAAGGATAAAGAGATGACAGGTGATAGTGTCAGAGACAATTATTTGTGAAAAGGCAAGGAAGTTGCATGCCGATTCAAAGATTAAGGAGATTTGCGCCAAGTGGAATGATGTCCAAATGTCTGTGGAGAAGTACCACCCTGAGCAAGCTGAAACAAGCCATCTTTGCAATAAGTTCAGTGACAGAACCATGTCCCATTTTAGGGAAATCTTAAAGAAATGCCAGAAACAGAGGCCTGTGAACAGTTATTTTGTGAGACAGGGGTCCAGTGACTCTGAAGCTGGTCCTAGTGGCATTAAAAGACAGAGAAGGGAAGTAACCCCAGAGAGGGCTTTTATACCTAAAGTCCTTATGGAGGGGGATTCCCCTTCCAAACACTAACCCCCAACTCCCTCTTTCCTCCTCCCTATCTTCCAGCTGCCATCACCAATCTTCAATAAAGGTAAGTAAAAATGTTATTTTATATGTTTATTTAAATTTATTAATAATTGTACACTATATCTGTTGTATGTAAAACTATAATGTAATACAGTGGACCCCCGGTTTACGACATTATTTCATTCCAGAAGTATGTTCATGTGCCAGTACTGACCGAATTTGTTCCCATAAGGAATATTGTGAATTAGATTAGTCCATTTCAGACCCCCAAACATACACGTACAAATGCACTTACATAAATACACTTACATAATTGGTCACATTGGGAGGTGATCGTAAACCGGGGGTCCACTGTACTATCTATAAAATGTATTTTTTTGTGAATATTTTTGGATCTCTTGAATGTATTAATTGTATTTCCATTATTTCTTGTGGGAAATATTACTTCGCCTTTCAAACTTTTGACTTTAGAACTAGCTCCTGGAATGGATTAAGTTCGAAATTTGAGGTTCCATTGTAATAGATTTTTGCTTGTTTAAAAGCAATTGTTCTGTGCCTAAATGCCTGAAACTGGTAATCAAATCACATGGAAACAAAAAGAAATTTAGTTTTCCTTATCCTTTATCCTATCACTAGAAATTTCTTTCCAATTTGGCATGGCCTAACAACATCTGCAGTCTGGACAAATGAGATGTTATCAAAAATGTCCCAAATTGTAACAAAAATGTATATAGGTTTACCTAATCAGCTAGCTGAAGTTGTCCTCCTGAATATTCTCCTTGGGAGGCTACACACTGATCCCAGCACCTCTGCTACTTCTCAAAACATATCTGCAACTCTTCTTTCCTAACAGTGTCTAGCATGGCCTGTGATATGGCTTGAATTTTCTCCACATCATTAAAACACTGCCTTTTGAGTGCCATTTTCAATCTTGGGAAGATAAACAAGTCATGGAGGGCTAGATCAAGGGAGTAGGGAAGGTGGGGGATGACTACCATGTTGTTTTTAGCCAGGAAACAATGGTTTTTCTGGTCATGAGTCAAAGTGGTGCACAAGTTTTGCAGTCACTCACCTTACATTCAAATTTTTAGTCAAAATGCTTGGACACATCCCATTGGATACTCCCACAGTATTTGCAATGTCCTGGATACTCTAATGATGACCTTCATGAAAAGCCTTCATGAAATGACTTAAAGCATTCATCATCTTCAAGTAATGTTCATCCTACTTTGAATCAAGAAAACTATTAAAACAGTGTCCAACCTAATGCTTTGTCGCTCCAGGTAAGCATCTTGCGAATTTCACTAGCTGTTTTACCAAGCTTGAAACAGAATTTCACATGCATTTGCTGTTCTTTCTTTTAAAGATTCCATTTTGTTACACAAAAAATTGCAGCAACACACTGACATGACAAAAATGTCAATCTAACCTCAACTGATATGACCAACCACGCTGAAACATGCTACACTACTTCACAATGGAGCATACTGCTTAGTGTGATCTACGCTGCTGCCGCCATATTTTACCTAGGAGTCATGTGAAAATTAGAATCTGGAAACTTTGATAATCATAAATGCCATTACTGCACATTCATAATTAAATACAGATTATATATCCATTTTTAAAAAATGCATGTAATGTTATTTAAAACACTCAAACTTATTTAATGTTCACATTTGTAGGTATAGCAATCATGGGCATCTTAATATTAGCTAATTCACAACATTCAGAATTTGTCATAGCTAAAATAAAATGCATTCAGCTTTTCTTGGTGGGGATGGCTAACCTCTAATGGCAGACAATGCTTTTAGCAAGATCTGCAACATTTCCTGGTATTTCAGTGTTAAAGGGCAAGAACTTTAACCCTTAAACTGTCCAAACGTAGATCTACGTTTTTTCAACATTTGAAAGTATGTAAAAAAAGTAGATCTTTTTTTTTTACATTTGGAAACATGTAAAAAACTGCTATACATTTTTTTTTGTTATATTTGAAAATATGTAAAAAAAATGTAGATCTACTTTTGGAGCACTACGCATGTGAACGTAGATCTGCTTGGACAGTCTAAGGGTTAAGGGTGTCCCATGAATTTCCCCTAAGTTTACTTGTAAACTACTACCTTGCTCAGATGACACTTCTTGGTAAAGGATGCATAACTGTACTGGCATTGAAAACAATTTACAAGTGCATTTCCCAGAGATGATGCATTACAATGGAGCCACCCTAATGACTATGGGAAAGCAAGAGTTAACAAGAAAGTATTAATGATGAAAATAGTCCAGTGAACCTACACTAATGCTACTCCTTCCCTCTACTTCATTCATTCAGGTACTTGCAAGAAGTTACTGAATAACAAAGCACTCATAACTTCCCCACACTTTTTCTTTTGAAAAATGTAAAAGGTACTTACCTGTAGTTAATCTTTAAATAAAGCAAATTAAAAATTAATTAATATCATTCCTTAAAAAATATAATTAAAATTTGTGCAATATAATCAACTAACATTTTCATTCAAAAATTGTGATTATACAACAAAATGCCTGAAATAAAAAAAAAGGTTAGTGAACATATAAAAAAGAGCACACACAACATGCATATTGCTTGTTTAACATTAATCCCATACTAAAATATTTCAGTTAGAAACTAATACAGTATATATATGTATTATAAATGTTCATATATATGAATGTGTGTATGCATGACTATGAATATGTATGTACATATGTAAGAATGTAGGTATGTGTATGTATATACACGTATGCATGTAGAAATTTATGCATGTATGTTTGAAAGTAGGCATGTAAGCATGCACGTATGAATGTAGACATGTATGTATACATGTCAGTATATATGTTAGCATGTATGTAGGTAAGAAGGTATATACATGTCCAGTGCTTTACCGCTGAGCCACAAAGCTTCTAATAGGAAAGATTCAGAAACAGAATTTATATTTAAGTCTCTGTCAGCAGCATCATCTGTGTCCCACAGCTCCAGCAGCTTTCAAAGTAACTCTTTCCTACCACTCTCAAAACCACAGTCTATGAATGCAATTTAAGTCAACATAAATAACCATAAATTAATAAAGAAAAAGATTGAAGATGGACCCACCAATACCAGGACCAAGGTTCAACCCCCTTTTCCACCTTTCTGTTTATTTACAATAATTTATTACGACTTGAAACGAATTCTTAGACTAAATGGCTTAGAGGGAGGTGAGGATAGATTTACTGTGAAAGCTGCTGGAGCTGTGGAAAAATAAGCGACACAGATGGTGCTGTAAATATAATTCTGAAACTTTTCTATTAGAAGCCCCACACTTCAGTGGTAAAGCACTGGACCTGCCAATACCAGCACCATGGTTCAACCCCCCCCCCCACCCCCTCCCATCCCGACCTTCCGTGTTGCAACATATACTTTTTCAAGAGCTTGCAATAGAGCAAAGGAATGGAGAGGATCCCAGGTAGGTGTGTCTATGAGGAAGCCTACAAGGAAAGAGGGAAGGCCAGGGGCTGTAGGCAGGACAGCAAGGTGCCTGACTGCCAGATGCCAAAGGTTCGAGGAAGTATTGTAAGAACCAGTAAAAATGACAGCCCAGCCCATTAACACTGTGTAGTGGTGAATAGAAATTTATCGCCCACGATGTGTCAAGTGTCGAGAGCGAACCATCAAGATCATTATTTGTGTTTGTTGCACTGTTTTAATAAGTTGTGTAAATTTCATTGTGTATCAGCTGCCTAAATAAAATATATGTAACAGAAAATTTTTAATTTTTGGTTTCAAAGAAAATATATTTTTTGTGCGATTTTTTGAGGAATAACGTATTCAGTGTTATGGAACCATTTATGGTTACTGAAATTTATCTTTATTAAATGCATGCTACCTGTATAATAGCAAAGTATAGTATATGTATCAGCCTGTATAATAGTAAAGTATATATGCTTCAGCCTGCTGCTGTTGCAGCAGCAACAGCAGCAGGCTGAAACAGTTCTCATTGCCTTGCAGTTATCTATACAGTAGTACACAGAATGGTTATTAAGGAAAATGAATGATGGATAGACTCACAGAAAAAATGTATTGGGCCCTAACTCATTACATTTTCACCTGTCTATATGCAAATGTGGATTCCTTTCTAAACATGCTTACAATAGCCACAGACGACAGAAGAGCATAAAAAGATTCAGGAATCAATGGCAAGGCACCAAAGGCCATCCCACTATTCAACTATAATGGCCATAATTCTAACCTTAACATGTCATAAGCGATATATTCCCTTTTACTACTACTCAATATTTATGGGCTGGACTGTCTTTTTCTACTGGTTCTTAAAATACTTTCTTAAACCTTTGGCATCTGGCAGGGTGACCCAAAACAAGAAACACACCATCACTGTCTTGCCAGAGGTGCCGATACTGCTGTTCAAAACTGCAAATATTCCCACCCTTTCCTCAGAGTGCAGGGTACTTTCCACCTCTAGGACTCAAGCCTGGCTAACCAGTTTCCCTGAATTCCATCACAAAATGTTACCTTGCTCACATTCCAACAGCTCGTCACGTCCCAAAAACATTTGCTTTGGAGAATCGAATACAAAATGAGAGTTGACACAGTTACTTTTTGCTGATGATACTGTGCTTATGGAAGATTCTAAAGAAAAGTTGCAAAGGTTAGTGGACGAGTTTGGGAGTGTGTAAAGGTAGAAAGTTGAAAGTGAACATAGAGAACAGTAAGGTGATGAGGGTATCAAATGATTGAGATAAAGAAAACTTGGATATCACACTGGAGAGAGGGAGCATGGAAGAAGTGAGTGTTTTCAGATATTTGGGAGCTGACATGTCAGCGGATGGATTTATGAAGGATCAGGTTAATCATAGAATTGATGAGGGAAAAAAGGCGAGTGGTGCGTTGAGGTATATGTGGAGACAAACAACGTTATCTATGGAGGCAAAGAAGGGAATGTATGAGAGTATAGTAGAACCAACACTCTTATATGGGTGTGAAGCTTGGGTTGTAAATGCTGAAGTGTGGAAATTAGGAGAAGGTGCGGAGTTAATAAAAGTATTAGTCAGAGGGCTGAAGAGGGGTTGTTGAGGTGGTTTGGTCATTTAGAGAGAATGAACCAAAGTAGAATGACATGGAGAGCGCATAAATCTGTAGGGGAAGGAAGGCGGGGTAGGGGTCGTCCTCATAAAGGTTGGAGGGAGGGGGTAAAGGAGGTTTTGTGGGCGAGGGACTTGGACTTCCAGCAAGCTTGCGTGAGCATGTTAGATAGGAGTGAATGGAGATGAATGGTATTTGGGACCTGACGAGCTGTTGGAGTGTGAGCAGGGTAATATTTAGTGAAGGGATTCAGGGAAACCGGTTATTTTATATAACAAGACTTGAGTCCTGGAAATGGGAAGTACAATGCCTGCACTTTAAAGGAGGGGTTTGGGATACTGGCAGTTTGGAGGGATATGTTGTGTATCTTTATACATATGCTTCTAAGCTGTTGTATTCTGGGCACCTCTGCAAAAACAGTGATTATGTGTGAGTGAGGTGAAAGTGTTGAATGATGATGAAAGTATTTTCTTTTTGGGGATTTTCTTGATTTTTGGGTCACCCTGCCTCGGTGGGAGACGGCCGACTTGTTGAAAAAAACAAAATATATATAAATAAATAAATAAATAAATAGAGAGAGGGGGTAAAGGAGGTTTTGTGGGCGAGGGGCTTGGACTTCCAGCAAGCGTGCGTGAGCGTGTTAGATAGGAGTGAATGGAGACGAATGGTACTTGGGACTTGACGATCTGTTGGAGTGTGAGCAGGGTAATATTTAGTGAAGGGATTCAGGGAAACCGGTTATTTTCATATAGTCGGACTTGAGTCCTGGAAATGGGAAGTACAATGCCTGCACTTTAAAGGAGGGGTTTGGGATATTGGCAGTTTGGAGGGATATGTTGTGTATCTCTATACGTGTATGCTTCTAGACTGTTGTATTCTGAGCACCTCTGCAAAAACAGTGATAATGTGCGAGTGTGGTGAAAGTGTTGAATGATGATGAAAGTATTTTCTTTTTGGGGATTTTCTTTCTTTTTTTTTGGGTCACCCTGCCTCGGTGGGAGACGGCCGACTTGTTGAAAAAAAAAAAAAAAAAAAATATATAATATATATATATATATATATATATATATATATATATATATATATATATATATATATATATAATATATATATATATATATATATATAATATATATATATATTTTTTTTTTATATATTTATTAATATATATATATTTTTTTTTTCAACAAGCCGGCCGTCTCCCACCGATATGTATGTATGTATATGCACTGAATCACAGTATATGTATGTACGTACATACATATATGTATATGTATGTATGTATGTATGTAATTATCTGATGTGTTGTTCAATAGTAAATATGTGGAAGTCCAGCAATCATACTGTAATAAGTGACCGTAAGAATCACTGTCATACGTGTAGTAATACTTCATTAAAAACGACCAACTTCAATAAAAGTGTTGTGAAGCCTACACTTGTCGACAGTGGAGTCATCCTTCACCGTTTACATATCCTGTCAAGAAAGGTATCTAATCGCAACAACGCGTGGTTTTGGATTATTTTTCAACTTTTCCTTATTAGTTATTTCAGCCATAAAAAAATGGCTATATAAAAACACCTGTATGAAATTATATTTGGATTCAAACACAATTATTTGTTTTGAAGTTGGAAATTATATGCCCACTGTACTGTACTAGGTAGACTGGTCATGGCACAATAAAATGACACTAAAGATAAAGCAGAACGTCCACAGACTTGTCATGCACAAAGCAACAACTAGATGCTACAACTTCCTGGCACAACTCAATCCCTCATTTCGTTACTAGAATCATCTTTATCATTGTGTATTCCACATTTCACGAGTAAACTCATTCATAATCACTTTACGCAGTACTGTAATTAACTTCTTGATTATTTTTATACAGCTTTCTTATGCAATATATATTTATTTCATGCTTTATACTTTGTATGTCATGGTAAGCATAAAGTACCCTTATGTATGCTAACCTTAGTTAAATATTACTCTTAATGGCTTCTGTAGGAAATGATTTCTCTGCTATATAAATTGTTATAGCACAGTTAATAGATCCAACTTATCATTACTTATTCAAAGTACACAATTTTAATATGTTCAGTAACTAGGATGCCCACTTATAATATTACCTCTCTATGCAAAAGTACGTTCAAAATCTATTGCAGAACTTATGATTTATTTGTGGCTCAAGTGCTGTTTGATTACTTTCTTTTATGAATCATTAATATTTAATTACTTCATGTACAAGTTACTGAAGTTCATGCCAAGAAGTGAGTGAAAATTTGTAATACTGTATATCCATTTATGTCTGGAGAGAATCAACTAACACACAAATGAAATTCTATTCAAACATTTTAGCATGCTTTGGTTAAGGCGCACCTACATGGGGAAAATTAAAATTAAATGTTTATATAATTTTTATAGCATTAACAAACATTCTTCTAATTAAAACATCAAATAGACTACAAAAAGTGCGGGTAACCGTCGTCTCAGTATATATAAATATATATATATACACATATATAAATATATATGTATAAAGCAATAATAAAGCTTCTCTTGTAGCCTTTAAAAAGCAGGCAAGACTGCCAGCAAGAGGGAATATATTAAACTGCCCAGCAGTGTTAATGACATTAAAATACTTTATCTTGTCACAGCCTTTTAATCTGCTTTGTCACCTGCATCGGTATTCTGCCTGTGGGGACAAAATCCTTAGATATTACTTATGAAACTTGAGGTTTAGAGACAGCTGAGAATCTACTTGACTAGAACTTCATATTCCATCCATCCATTTGGCTCCTTATTTTTTCCTCCCAGTGTACAGTCCTGTAAGGAATAAAATCTTGCCACTTGCAACCGAGTGTTAATAGTTCACATTAGTTACAGAAAAATCAGGCAGGTGCGCAAACATTACTAAATGTGCATGATGCTAGGATTTGTTTTAAAATCTATAAACCCCTTATTCATAAGGTACACCTCAGAACCCTTACCTCAAAAATAGTGCACCCACACCCTTCCATCTGGTGATCATAAGTTTTTTTTTTTTTTTACCTCAATATTGTTATCCTTTTAATTCATTTCTAGGTTGTATTTAGTACTCTTGGGACTACACTACATACGTTACCTGTATCTAGAATGGTGGGTTGTTTTGATATGGATCCTTTATTTCCTAATTTCACTGACTGGGAGGTTGGATGGATGGATTCAGAAAACTTATATGACTTGTAAGTTTTATTGTACTTGAACAACTGCAAGCCTATTTGCTAGCAGCATTTGCTTAATACAAAGGACAGACATTACATCATGACCACGGCCTTATCTTTGTCAAAGTTTTTCTTTGCTTTTATGTGTATAATCATATTTTTTTTAGGAAAGACAAAAGGAGCTCACTTGAATTTTATCCAACTAGTGATATATATTTTCAGTATAAAAAATAAATGTACCCCTTGAGATAAAATACAGCACAATTGAAAACAATTATCTTGAGGAATAAAAAAAATTGGCCTATGGTCATTTTTATACAAATAATTAGGTTTACACTAACCCACTGTGAATACATCAGTAGCTTGTTACCCTAACACCCCCTGGTCAATTAACAATTATTACAAACAGAAGATAATTCAAAAATTCTTTTACTGTTTTCAGAAATTCATATCAGTCTCCACAGGTCATGCAGGATTCATATTATTTTTTCTTAAGATAATTAAGAAGCCATTCACCATTCACTTGATTCTGCTGAAATATCGTCTTGTATATACTTTATATATATACATAGTCTTATCACTTAACATATAATGACTGCTTCATTTCTATGGATTTTTCACTCCATTACATAAAACAAATGCAAAAAACTGTCTATATATGGTACTTTCACCTTATGACAAGTTGGGATTTTGTAACTTTCATCTTTCAATCAGCAATGGTTATTTCTGTTCTGCTTTCAGTTTCATAAAAAAATATTTTGGGCATCCTCTATTTTTTCTTCATATTTTTCACTCATAATTCTTAACTATTTCTATGACTCCACTGTCTTATTTAGTACTTTGACTTTGTTGTTGCACAGCACCAATCAAGTCCCACTTCCAGACAGCAAATGATAGTACTCGCTCCCCACTAACGTCCGAACCTTGATGTACGTACTTAGTTCCTTCCACGTGCAACCTGGCAGTGTTTGGTTTGTGTAAAGGGCTTAGTACGTACCATTGTTGTAGCTTTGGGACGTGCTGTACCCACCCCTGCTGTCGAAATTATCGTAGTTGCTACCGCCCCCATAACTCTGGCCGCCCCCATAAGTGCTGTCATAGCCCGAGTCTGGAAAACAATACAGATGGCCACTATTACAATTCCAGCCCTTATAGCATTATTTTTATCCAACCAACAGCTTGTAACCCAAGATTCAATCTCCAAGATCTTTGATCTTAATACGGGCTATTCATGAAACTTCTGCAATGCCAGGTGTGAATTTCTGGTAACTCATATTTAGGACTCAAACATGCCACCACCATGTACAGAATGGCCACACGAATTAACATGGGAAACACTGATCCACATATACACTCAGTGGAGTCTGGTACCAGTGGCCATATTATATGACTACATAATCAGCTCTAAGAACAATTCAAGGCATAATTCAGTCAAGGCTGGCATTAATCAACCACACAAGGAAAAGTAACTATCAGGAATCTATCTTGATTATCACCAATACCTGATAATGAAGAACCTAGTACACTCTTATATGCAATTAAGCAGCAAGTAGGAGACAACCTGGATGTGGGATCACTGGCCAAAAGTCAATACTGTCAAATCTGCTTTATATGTTATCTATTAGATTTTCCTTTAATAGAAGGTAAACCCCAGCAATAAAAGTGCCTATCAAGTCATCACATTAAGGTACCATATTTATTTGAAAATAAATGTTCAGTTGCCACTACAGCAGTCTGGTCGCACATGTCAAGAGAGCACAAACCAGTCATCACTCACTTGACTTGTAGTTATCATATCCACCGCTGCTGTAGCTTGGTGTACTGTTATAGTTGCTGCCACCATAGCTGTCATAGCTAGAAGAATTGTATCCGCCACCATAACCACTGCAAAAAAATTTGGTTGTGATCACCACCCTAGCCTAAATTCTATTTCAGAAACATGTTACAAATCCAAAACAGTTAAAACTAACAAAGCTGGACAGTTAAATAAAGAAATAGGTTTTGTCTACACAGCAGTATATTACAAAATACTATACCACAACATGCACCATCACCCATTCCATCTAAGAACTAATATGGAACTGACACTTTCTAACAGTGCTCTAAATCATTACTTTGTTGTCTTTGCATTATTTTCAGTGACCTTTAGGTGCTATAGGAGACAGGACAAAGTTTTGGGGTGCATTCAAGTATTCAAAGTATGAAAAATAAATAATTTAATAATCAAGACAAAGCTTGCTAGAAGAGGATGCATAAGGAATGCAGTTCCTTCCCATAATGGTCTTCAGGCTTCCCAAGCCATTATTTTCTTTCATTTGCAGAAATAAATCAATCTTTAAAAACAAATTAACAATATTTGAGTAAGAGTGACCAAAATGGTAGGTAGTAATTTAGTTGTTTTGGCCTACCTGTTACTGTAGCCACTCTCCCCATCCATCCTGGGCCGCTTCATGGGAGGGCCGCCATATGAACCACGCGATGCCCTACAAAGAGACCGCAACTAAGTAACCTACAGGTTCCTTGATTATACCCCCAAAACTCGTGTACTGATTCCTCTACCCTTTTGTCTTTTTATTTCACTTTTTGGTACATGAGTGAATAAATCAGGACCTTGGTGAACACTCACAGGTCACTGATAAAATAATCACTAATGTGGTTCACATGAACATGCAATCTGACATGCAATTCCCCTTTAATGCGCATGCTATTCGAATACACACCAGCAGGTTTTTATATGATGATATGGCCAGAAACTGTCAGTTACCAAGAAATAGGTAATATAAAAGAAAAAATATGCTAATGAAACTAAGAGTTAACAACAACAAGGGTTTTAAAGCTCAGCTTATACACCAACTAATTAGATATTTATATAGGTTCAGCTTTAAAAACACCACTTTCCCTTTAAAGCCTCTCAACAAGCCCATATTTTGTCACTTTGCAGGTAAGTTAGGCACTCACCCTCTCTTCTGGTATCCTCCTTCATATCCTCCACCACCACCACGTCCCCTCGGTGCTCCCCGATATCCACCACTGCTGTAGCCGCCACCCCTGTAGCCACCATCTCCATATCCACCGCCACTGTAACTACCACGAGGGGCACTTGTTCCACGACCACGAAAGCCACCCCCGCGAGTTTGTGCATAAGAGTTGCCACGAAAACCAGCTCTGAAATTACCCCTAAAGCCGCCACGGTACCCACTGTCTGGGCCACCTCTGAAGAGATGAAGAAAAATTATTTTTTTCCAAGAAGTAAATTTTGTAAATTATGAATTATACCAAAATTGCAAAATACAGTACCTCCAATTTAAAAAAACTCACCGGCCTCCCCGAAAGCCTCCTCTGCCACGGAACCCACCACGCATTGGGCCTCTAAAATATTAATGATTATAAAAATTAGTAAAAAACATATAAATCTATGGCAAAAACTTTAACAAAACCTTATGAAAAATGCCACAGGATAAGACTTAAAGGGGAAGAAGCAGGTTTGAGCATTTTTTTTTTTTTAAATATTTCTCTGATTTCAATGAAACTTTTACTGTAAATTAAGAAGGTATTCATTTGTCTGTACTGGAAGTTCTATGAAGTTTGCCTAGAAATAAAGAGAAAAAAAAAATCCATTTTTGATATGGCCTCACTATTGGAGAGAGGGTTTGCAATACTGACAAGGTGTAAAATGTTTTAGTTGATTTTACATGAATAATAAAAGGCGAAGAAGCAATCAATCAAAAGGATATGACTGAAATCTCAATATCTTGTACAGTAGGGCCCCGATTTATGGCATCTCACCTTATGGCATTCCACTAATATGGCAAATTCAAATTATGACCAAAACTTGTTATATGGTGAGTGGTCTTTCTGATACGGCGTGCCCCAACCGGTTTGTTTACATTCTCCGTGAGCGCATCTCTATTACGTCTGGAAATTTTCCAAAATTTCAAGTGTTTTAAAGATATTGCATATTTTATATGTACTCTGATAATTATACTTATGTGTACCTGTACCTAAATATATGTGCACACTGTGCTGGCATGCAGGTACACATTAAAATCACTAAGAGTCTCTCTACTCGATGCCATATAATCTCTTGGGCACATTAAATGTCATATATTACATTAATATAGACATTTCCATTAGTCCATCTATGATATTTTTTCAAAAATATATAATAAACATACTATGTAACATATAAACATGATACATACACCCACAGTATAAAAATTGACATAAATATGAGATTTGTTTACTAAGCGGTTCGTGGGAGAGTAGAAAAAATTACATTTTCTCTAGTCAAACATCGGTAACTTAACTACTAGTAACTTAACTAGAAATTTATTCCTTTCATATGCCTTCACTCTATCTATAGCTATTCACAACCCTTGTGGGTTTAGCGCTTCTTTTTATTATGATAATAATTTGTAAAAATAATAACTTGTAATAGTAACAACTTGTAATAATAATAATTTGTAATAACAATAATAATAACAATAATAATTTGTCAGAGCATCATTCCTTCTAAAAATTACATGAGACTGGAAGCTGTCTCCCACCAAGGAAGGGTGACAAATATCACTGTGAAAGATTACACATTTTTTTCTAACTTCTACCATTACTAACAGCAGATTTTTAGCTAGCAGAATCTTCTTTCCAATTTTTTGGCATCCCTTCATTAGCCTTGAACATATCCACCTTCCACACAGGAAACATTCATTTGATTTATCAGTTATATGCCTTGTTGCATATTTTAAATATGGGTACTCTTGAACACCAGATAAAATTCCCCATGTATTATACTTTGAATAAAAAATTTGTTACCTATGCCCATCTTTTGTAGGCCAAACACAAGTGTTCCAATTATAAAACTGTGATTTGCAACAATTTCTTCTCATCTTTTTTTTTTTTCATTTTATATCACTGTATTTTTTCTTTTTAAACTGATTTATTTTTATTGACAAAATGAACCAACTTATTGTAGTTGCATATTGTATCCAGCTCCTCACAGATTAAATGCAGGGACTTGTTATAATTATAACTGATGTTCACACTTACTGTTAAGTTTTAGTATTATATTAACCCTTAAACTGTCCAAACGTAGATCTACATTCACGTGTGGGGGGCTCCAAACGTAGATCTACGTTTTTGTTTACATGCTTTCAAATGGGGAAAATAAAGGTCGGAGCGCTACACACATGAACGTAGATCTACGTTTGGACAGTTTAAGGGTTAAGTGATTTAATGTTGCCAACTGGCTTTGCTCCTACTTTTTTTTTTCACGATACTGTACCTTCCCTAACTCTTCCATCATTATTCCTGGCTATGTTTTACATGGTACTGTACTTACCCCCACTCTTCCCTCACTTTTCTTGACATTGTTATAATTATCTTTGTATTTTGCACTCATAAGGCAAGGAGGAGGTCATTACTCTGATCATATATTCAGTAAAAAAAAAAAAAAAACAAGAAACACTTTCAACATCACTCAATCACTGTCTTGCCAGAAGCATATATCTCCACCCCTCCTTCAGAGTGCAGGCACTGCACTTCCCACCTCCAGGACTCAAGTCCAGCAGCTTGGTTTCCCTGAATCCCTTCATATATTTTACCAAGCTCACACTCCAACAACACATCGTCAAAAAAACAAAAAAAAAAAAAAAAAAAAAAAAAAAAAAAAAAAACTTGCCTCCACTTGCTCCTCACACACCTGTTGAATGCAAAAGCCCCTTGCATACAAAACCTCCTTTACCCCTCCCTCCAACTTTTCCTAGATTTATACACCTTCCAAGTCATCCTTTCTAAATATCCAAACCTCTCAACCCTCTGGATAATACTTCTAGTAACCCTGCACCTCTTCCTAATCTCCAAACTACAAATTCTTTGCATAATATTCACACCACACATTGGTTTCAGACATGACATCTCTACTGCCTCCAGGCTCTTTCTTGCTGCAATATTCACAACCAAAGCTTCACAACCATGTAAGTGTGTTGGCCTCACTAAACTCCTATACATTTTCCTTTTTGCCTCCATGGATAGTTTTTTTTTTTTTTTTTTGGCTCCACGAATGGCTTAATGCACCACCCACCTTTCTCCTCTCATCAATTCTATGGTTCATCTCATCTTTCACAGGCCCATCACCAAAACAGTTTCACTCCCAAATATCCTTTGTTCTTAAAATTTCCTTCTTTTACATATCCTCCCAAATTCATCCACCAACCTTTGCAACTCCTCTTCAAAATCTCTCAAAAACACAGTGTCATCAGCAAAAAGCAACTGTAACAGCTCTCATTTTTAATTAGATTCTGTATATTTTAATCCCACACCTCTTCCTAACACGCTGCCATTTACTTCTTTTACAACCTCATCTATATATATGTTAAAGAAAAGTGGTGACATCATGCATCCTTGTCTAAAGCCTACTTTTTCTGGAAAATAGTCTCCCTCTTTACTGCATACCCTAACCCGAGTCTCACTACCTCATAAAAACTCTGCTCCACTATCCACCCAATGAAATGCCTTTTCTAAATGCATAAATTCAAAGAAAACATCCTCACCTTTATTTAACCCTTTAAGGGTTTTGGCCGTACTAGTATGGCTTACGTACCAGGGTTCTTGATGTACTAGTACTCCTAAATTCTAGCACCCTCAAATCTAGTGAGAGAAAGCTGGTACGCCTACATATGAAAGAATGGGTCTATGTGGTCAGTGTGCGCAGTATAAAAAAAATCCTGCAGCAAACAGTGTGTAATGAGAGAAAAAAAACTTTGACCGTGTTTTTGGATTAAAACAGCGACTTTACACTGTATTTTCGTATGACATTTATTGTTGTATTCTAGTTTTCCTGGTCTCATTTTATAGAATGGAAGACATATTACAGAAATTGAGATGATTTTGACTGGTTTTACAATGAAAAGCATACCTTGAAATTAAGCTCAAAGTAGCAGAAATGTCCAATTTTTACCAAACTTCAAAAGTAAACAAATCATGCTATGGGTCATATATACGTCAACTGGCGAGTCTAATATTCTTTCACAAGTGCGCTGATATTATTTATACCATCTCTACACTAATGCAGTAGTCTGCATAACAGTAAATCTTCTACTTTTTCTGAGAATAAAAATTCAAAGTGGAAAGCAAAAGAATGTAAGAGTGGCATGGGGACATGACTAATGAACAGAGGAAATGTTATGTTAGTGCCAGGAATGTCTTTCTTGTTTATTCTGGACCCTATTCGGAAATTGGCATCTTTTGAAATTTGTGTGAAATTGGCAAAATTGTTAAATTCTGACAACTGTATTGGATAGTTGAAATCGGTAAATGGGTGGTTTCTTGTACTCATTCGATAGAAAAAATGAAGTTCTAGCGAAATAGTTATGATTTTTGTCAACTAGTACACTGGAATTGGCTGAAAATAGGGCTCAAAGTGGGCAAAATCGCCTATGCGTAAACATCGAGACCGCTAACTTTGCGAGAGCATAATTCCCTAAGTTTTCCATCAAATTTCATACTTTTGGTGTCATTATGATCGGGAAAAGATTCTCTATCGTTTCATGATAAAAAAAATATTTTTTTTTTTTAAATTTGGGCGACCCTGAAAACAAGTTTCGGAGAGGGCCTGGCGACCCTGAAAGGGTTAAATCTTGCTCACCTACATGGTTCAATGTAAACACTTGGTCTACACATCCCCTACCATTTCTAAAGTCTTGTTCATCTGCAATCCTGTTCTCTGTCTTACCCTTAACTCTTTTCAATAATGACTACCATAAACTTTACCTGATATACTCAACAGGCTTATTTTCCTATAACTTCTACACTTTCTGTTCTTCCCTTTTCTTTTATACAAAGAAACTATGTGGGCTTTCTGCCAATACCTAGGTGCCTTCCCATTTTTCATACATTTAATAAACAAAAGTACCAACCACTCCAAAACTATGTCCCCACCTGCTTTTAACATTTCTGTCTTGACAGCATCAATCCCAGCTGCTTTAGCCACTTTCATTTTACTCATTGCCTCATGCACCTCCCCCATTCTCACATCTGGCTCTTCCTCACTCCTAAAAATTGTTATACCTCCCTGGCCAATACATGAAACCAATGTCCACCTTTCTGTATCAACATTTAACAGACCCTCAAAATATTCCTGTTATCTTCACAATACCTCCAACTCCCCATCTAATAACTCCCCTCTTCTGTTTTTAACTGTCAAATCCATTCATTCCCTAGGTTTAATCAACCTATTAATCTCACTCCAAAACTTTTTTCTTAGCAAAGTATGTTGGAAACACATCATCCACTCTCTCATTTGATCTCCTTTTACACTCCCCCACAGCTCAACCTCTCTCTTACTCTCCATATACTCCACCCGCCTCATATCGCTTCTGCTTGGTAAAAACCTCTCATATGCTAACTTTTTCTCCCTTAACACTCTCTTTTCCTCATCCTTCCACCACTCAACTTCCCTACTGCACCCAGCCTATATCCACAAACTTCAGCTGCACACTAACGCTGCATTCTTAGTAATTATTATAAATACTGGTTCTAACAACATCTCTACACAGGTAGAGTGTATTTTTATTTCATTTGCCTGTTACCAGTGTAGTAACATGGGAGGGTTCGAGATTACAAATAAACAGTACAATGTATAATCTTTACTATAAATATATATTGTGTATAAAAACATAAGCAATTTATAATCTTTATTATAAATATATATTGTGTATAAAAACATAAGGAGTATATAATATCACATGGTACAATAATAAAGTGTAGTCATGACCCTACGTTCCCAGTGTCACACAACATTATCTTTCTTTGTGTCATGACACATCTACTCCTCTGTCACAAGACACCCATGTCTCTGTTACGATACTCCTCTTTGTGTCACACGACACCCTGTTTGCTGCGTCACACGACACCCTTTTCTCTGCATCATAACAAACCTCTCCCGTGTCACACAACACCCTTTTCTCTGTGTCACGATACTCCTTCTCTATGTCATATTACCTTTTCAACAGGGTTACATGACACTTTGTTAATGTTACACGACTCTTTCTGTGTTACACCCTTCACCTGTGTTATTACTGACATGTAGAACTCTCTTACACACGACACCGTCAACACAATCTCTGTGTCACACAACGACATTACCTTCTCTGTGTCACACACAACACAACCTTCTCTGTGTCACACACGACACAACCATCTGTGTCACACGTCGTGGGACAGCCAGCAGGAAACGAAGTCCAGCTGGTATCAGGTGAACTGAGTGAGGCCATCAGGTAACTCTGAGGCCGTCAGGTGAACTCAGTGAACTTCTAAAGCCATGGTGAAAACACACAACTGCCAGTAGATGCACACTGTAGGCAGTCTGGTGAACACTCTCAAAGGCCAGTCACCAGCAGGTGTAGAGTCTGGTGAATACTGTCAATCAGGCCAGCTCAGCAGTCCTCACATTGGGTTTGATGACGTACCCAGTGGTACTGCCGGCTGGCAGGTTAACTACTTAACCACCAGTTTGGTAGGAGGCCGCAACAGTAATATTCACTGGTAGAGTACATCCTGTACATGTAAATGCATCCAGGAAAAAATGTATTATTCTATAGTACTGTATATACAACCTTTATGACCTTGCTAAAAAAAAAAAAAAAAAAAAAAAAACAGTGGTACCAAGAGTTTCGACCATAATTCGTACCAGAAGGTTGTTCGAATGCCATTACCAAACGAATGTGTTCCCATAAGGAATAATGTAAATTAGATTAGTCCATTTCAGACCCCCAAAAATACACTTACAATAATACACTTACATAATTGTTCGAGTTGAGAGCTGTACGAAACTCAGGGTACCACTGTACATACGATAAACCCTCTTGTAATGCAACCCTACATAGCATGCTTTTGGCTTAATGCCAATGAAAAATTACATTAAAGCGAATTACGATGGTGTTGAGTAACAGTAATTTAGAGTTACGAATTACCCTCACAAAGGAATTTAGTACAGTGGACCCTCAACCAGCGATATTAATCCGTTCCTGAGAGCTCATCGTTAGTCAAAATTATCGTTAGTCAAGTTAATTTTCCCCATAAGAAATAATGGAAATCAAATTAATCCGTGCAAGACACCCAAAAGTATTGAAAAAAAAAAATTTTTACCACATGAAATATTAATTTTAATACACACAAACTGAAGATTACATGCACAGTTACATGACACTTACCTTTATTGAAGATCTGGTGATGATTGATGGGATGGGAGGAGGGGAGAGGTGTTAGTGTTTAGAAGGGGAATCCCCTTCCATTAGCACTTGAGGCAGTAAGTCTTTTTCTGGGGTTACTTCCCTTGTTCTTTTAATGCCACTAGGACCAGCTTCAGAGTCACTGGACTTCTGTCGCACAACATACCTGTACCTCTCGTTCCTTTATGACTTTCCTAAAGTGGTTCACAACATTGTCAGTGTACAGGTTGCCAACACGGCTTGCAGTAGCTGCGTCAGGGTGATTTTCATCAAAAAAGGTTTGCACTTCAAGCCACTTTGCACACATTTCCTTTATCTTAGAAGTAGGAAACTTCTTCAATTTCTCTCTCCCCTCCGAAGCAGTTTCCTCAGGTCTGCCCTCTTGCTGTTCAAGATGATCTAGCAGCTCATCAGTGGTTAGTTCTTCACTGTCCTCCACCACCAACTCTTCCACATCCTCCCCACTAACCTCCAACCCCAAGGACTTCCCCAATGCCACAATGGATTCCTCAACTGGCATAGGATTCTCAGGGTTAGCCTCAAACCCTTCAAAATCCCTTTTGTCTACACATTCTGGCCACAGTTTTTCCAAGCAGAGTTCAATGTCCTCTTAGTCACTTCCTCCCAAGCCTTACCTATAATGTTTACACAATTGAGGATGGTAAAATGATCTTTCCAAAACTCTCTTAGAGTCAGTTGAGTTTCTGAGGTCACTACAAAGCACCTTTCAAACATAGCTTTTGTGTACAGTTTCTTGAAGTTGGAAATAACCTGCTGGTCCAAGGGCTGCAGGAGAGGAGTGGTATTAGGAGGCAAAAACTTCACCTTAATGAAGCTCATGTCCCTAGAAAGTCGCTCTGCCACATCTGTAGGATGACCAGGAGCATTGTCTAATACCAGGAGGCACTTAAGGTCTAATTTCTTTTCAATTAGGTAATTTTTCACATTGGGGGCAAATGCATGGTGTAACCAGTCATAGAAAAAGTCCCTAGTGACCCATGCCTTACTGTTTGCCCTCCACAGCACACACAAATTAGCCTTGAGGACATTGTTTTTTCCTGAACACTCTGGGGGTTTCAGAAAGATACACCAATAAAGGCTTCACTTTGCAATCACCACTAGCATTGGCACACATCAACAGAGTAAGCCTATCTTTCATAGGCTTATGTCCTGGGAGTGCCTTTTCCTCCTGAGTAATGTACGTCCTGCTTGGCATTTTCTTCCAAAACAGGCCTGTTTCATCACAATTAAACACTTGTTCAGGTTTCAGTCCTTCACTGTCTATGTACTCCTTGAAGTCCTGCACATATTTTTCAGCCGATTTGTGGTCCGAACTGGCAGCCTCACCATGCCTTATCACACTATGAATGCCACTACGCTTCTTAAATCTCTCAAACCAACCTTTGCTGGCCTTAAATTCACTCACATCACTAGTTGCTGGCATTTTTTTAATTAAATCGTTATGCAACTTCCTAGCCTTTTCACATATGATCGCTTGAGAGATGCTGTCTCCTGCTATCTGTTTCTCTAATGTGACATTAATTGCGGCAACGTTTCACTCTCCAGGAGCTTTATCAAGCCATTACAAACAATACATGGACACAGAGGGTATATAGAGGCTCAGAGTGAGGTACAATACTAGTGAGGTAACATTTCGATGTTTAGTAGTAGTAGTAGTAGTAGTAGTAGTAGTAGTAGTAGTAGTAGTAGTAGTAGTAGTACAATATGATAGAGCAATTAATTCGTACAAGAGTAAAAGGATATAAAAGCTATTACTTGGGTAACATAAAAATAGGTTGGACAAATATAGACTGGAAAGAGGCAGCTTGTTTCAGTGTTCACTCTCTGTAATGTGCTTTGTGTAGTATAACAGGAGAGACTATGTGATGGCAGGGTTTACTGTTTTCAGGAGGATTCTTGCTAAGACTTCGGAGATGGTGAAGCTGCCGTTGTTTTGTTTAATTGTATTCGAAACAGCGATCAGTGCTGATTCGAGGCACTTGCGTCTGCGGAAATTAGTTTCTTTGATCACTAATTGGGCGTCTCTGAATTTCATGAGATGATTGGTGGAATTTCGGTGTTGTACACAGGCGTTGTTCAAGTTATCGTTCCTACATGCGTAAATGTGTTCACTGAGGTGGGTGTCGAGGTTTCTTGCTGTTTCACCTACGTAAATCTTGTCACAGCCTCCACAGGGTATAGTGTAAACTCCTGCATTGACTGGTTCGTGGTGCTTGGATTGTGTCCTGGTTATATCCTTTATTGAAGTGCTAGAAGCGATGGCAACTCTGGTGTTAGCTTGTGAAAGTACTTTTGAGACGTTCAGTGCAACCTGGCTGTTGGGAAGAATTGTAACTTTGTTGGGAGTGGTATTGATGCGTGGAGAATTAATGATCTGATGAGCTCTTTTCTTGCAGTCTTTGATGAAAAAAGAAGGAAAATGTAACTCAGTGAATGTTTGGTGAATATATGTACATTCTTCGTCAAGAAACTCAGGACTGCAAATTCGGTATGCTCTTAGGAAAAACCCGATGATGATGCCTCTTTTGGTCTTGGTATCTTGACTGGAATAGAAGTGTGTGAGATCATTTTTATTGGTGGGTTTCCGATAAACTTGAAATCTTAGGTTGTTGTCTACTTTGTGAATGAGGACGTCGAGGAAAGGTAGCTTGTCATTGGACTCTTCTTCTAATGTAAACTGGATTGCCGGTTCAACTGCGTTGAGCCTTGCCTGAAGATCCCGTACATCAAAACGTTTTGGAGTCATTACGAGGACATCATCCACGTAATGTAACCAAGTGACGCTTGAAGAGATGATGTTGGCGAAGTGTTCGGACTCTAGGTGTTCCATGTATAAGTTGGCTAGGACGGCACTTATGGGGGACCCCATTCCCATGCCGTAGGTTTGTTTGTAGAGCTTGTTATTGAAAGAAAAACAGTTGAAATTAACACACAGTTCAATCAAGTCAACAAAATCTCCGGGAGGTAGAGGAAGATTAAGGTTCTGATTGACTTTACGTCGGAGAACCTCGATGGCTTTTTTGGTAGGTACTTTTGTGAAGAGGGAAGTCACATCCAAACTGCTTAGTTTCTTGTTACGGATGGAGAGGTTACGGATGCGGTTGAGAAGGTCGCCTGAGTGTTTAAGATGAGCGGGGCTGATGGTCCACAGAAGGCAGGAAAGATGTTTGGCAAGAACTCCGGCTAGTTTGTGTGGAGCACTGCCTATTCCTGACGTGATTGGTCTGAGAGGAATATTGTGTTTATGGGTCTTGGGTAAACCATACATATGTACTGGTTTAGGGTTGCTTGGTAACAAGTACAGAAGTTTCTTCCCTTCTCTAGTGCGTTTGACTATTTGTCTGGTTTTGTATAGAAAATCTTTGGTGAGCATCTCCCACTGTTGAGTGCCGATGGGTTCGTATGTAGATTGATCATTCAAAAGGTCCATCATTTTAGTGTTGTAGTCACTGGTGTTGAGTACGACGACTCCACCTCCTTTGTCGGCGGTGGTGACGATAATGTTGGGGTCGTTGGCGAGGTTCATAAGGGCAGTGATGTATCGTCTAGGAAGATTAGAAGAAGAAGGTTCACATAAAGCCGCAGTGAGAAGGCCCTGTATATAACCCTTCTGGAAGTTGCTCTCACTGTGTCTATGGTTCCTGGTAACAAGATTGAGTTGATAGTTAGGTTTGCGTATGTTGGTGGTAAATTTGAGTCCCAGACTCAGTGCTTGTTTTTCGTAGTCGGTTAAGGTGCGTGACGATAAGTTGTTTATCAGGGATTCGCGTCCCATTTCCTTCCATCGACTGTTGGTGCAGAGGTACTGAAGTTTGCGATTGAGTTTGATCTTCTGTTGAAGGTTAGCTGTGGTGACTGTGCTGAGAATATGCTCAGCAGTGTGTTGGTCAATCTGAAGATTGGCCCTCATATTCCTTGCAGTTTCAAAGGTTTCCTTAGCGATGTTAGAAAGTTCTTTGGCACATTCAGTTAAGTAAGCTTGGGAAGCTGGAGAGAAGGGGTGCTTGGAGTTGGAGAGTTGTGCAGGAGTAGACTTAGGGATCACCTTCTCTGCCAGGCAATCTTGTAGGAAGTTGTGTCTATCTTCTAGCACTTCAATAAAGGATCTAACCAGGACACAATCCAAGCACCACGAACCAGTCAATGCAGGAGTTTACACTACACCCTGTGGAGGCTGTGACAAGATTTACATAGGTGAAACAGCAAGAAACCTCGACACCCGCCTCAATGAACACATTTACGCATGTAGGAACGATAACTTGAACAACGCCTGTGAACAACACCGAAATTCCATCAATCATCTCATGAAATTCAGAGACGCCCAATTAGTGATCAAAGAAACTAATTTCCGCAGACGCAAGTGCCTCGAATCAACACTGATCGCTGTTTCGAATACAATTAAACAAAACAACGGCAGCTTCACCAACTCCGAAGTCTTAGCAAGAATTCTCCTGAAAACAGTAAACCCTGCCATCACATAATCTCTCCTGTTATACTACACAAAGCACATTACAGAGAGTGAACACTGAAACAAGCTGCCTCTTTCCAGTCTATATTTGTCCAACCTATTTTTATGTTACCCAAGTAATAGCTTTTATATCCTTTTACTCTTGTACGAATTAATTGCTCTATCATATTGTATTACTTTTGTCACTACCACTACTACTACTACTACTACTACTACTACTACTACTACTACTACTACTACTACTACTACTACCACCACCACCACCACCACTAGTGAACATCGAAATGTTACCTCACTAGTATTGCACCTCACTCTGAGCCTTTATATACCCTCTGTGTCCATGTATTGTTTGTAATGGCTTGATAAAGCTCCTGGAGAGCGAAACGTTGCCGCAATTAATGTCACATTAGTTGCACTTGTGTCCTTTTACTTTACATATTGTCGGTAATTCTACCAACTTTATTACTATCTGTTTCTCGTTTATCCACACCAATAACAGTCTCTCAACAACTTCTATCACTTGCGATCTCAGTTTCGAAAACATAGTTGCACCTTTGGCAAGAACAGCTTCCTTGATTGCCGTTTTCTCGCCCACAATAGTAGCGATGGTTGATTGGGGTTTATTATACAACCTGACCAGCTTAGAGATACGCACTCCACTTTCATATTTATCAATGATCTCTTTCTTCATCTCCATAGTAATTCTCACCTTTTTTGCTGTAGGGTTGGCACTAGAAGCTTTCTTGGGGCCCATGGTGACTTATTTTGCAGGTGCAATCACTAAAAAGGCTGTGATAATATGAAATGTTCCAGTTGTATGTTTGGAAGCGACCGCAGTGGCACCAAAGGGACAAGTGAGGCGCGCTCAGGCCAAAGTGGACGCGTATGGTATGGAACGAATAGCGCTGGTCAGGTTTTTAAGCGCTAGTAGATGCAAAATTTTTGCGTTAAAATGTATCGCTAGTCAGATTTATCGTTAATCGATGCCATCGCTGGTTGAGGGTCCACTGTATTTAGGTATCAAATGCATTTGTGATTTAATTACATCATCTTTTGTGTTATAAAGTCCTCGTGGCACCTAGAGTAAGCAATAGCACACAATTTCTACGAGGATCAAGCAAGAAATTGTAATAAAAAAATGATTAAGTAATAGTGCACTGGTACAAGAGTACAGCTTTTCAAAATTACGAGAATAGCAAGCATGTTAAGTTTTTTTTTTTTGTTCAATTTCAATAAAATTTTTACTGTGATTTAAGCAGCATTTGAAACCTGCACATTGTGTTTGTAGTGACTTTTTTCCTTAACCCTTTGACTGTTTCGGTCATATATACAGTGGACCCCCGCATACCGTTGGCATCACATAACGTTTAATCCGCATACCGATACATTTTATCGCTAAAATTTTGCCTCGCATACCGCTTAAAAACCCGCTCACCACTGTTCGTCCGAGTCGCGTCCAATGTGCGCCTTAGCCAGCCTCACATGTTCCGCCGGTGGCATTGTTTACCAGCCAGCCTCCGCGGTAGCATCCAAGCATACAATCGTAACATTTCGTATTATTACAGTGTTTTTGGTGATTTTATCTGGAAAATAAGTGACCATGGGCCCCAAGAAAGCTTCTAGTGCCAACCCTACAGCAATAAGGGTGAGAATTACTATAGAGATGAAGAAAAAGATCATTGATAAGTATGAAAGTGGAGTGCATGTCTCCGAGCTGGCCAGGTTGTATAATAAACCCCAATCAACCATCGCTACTATTGGTGGTACAGCTGCTGCTGCTGCACTGTCAGCTGCTGCTGCTGCTGTAGCATCGTCTGCTGCTGCTGTAGCATCGTCTGCTGCTGCTGTAGCATCGTCTGCTGCTGCTGTAGCATCGTCTGCTGCTGCTGTAGCACTGTTGTTGGTGTGGCTTATTGAGAATATACCAAGAAACAATTAACCCCAGAGGATTTGCCACCCAGGATAACCCAAAAAAGTCAGTGTCATCGAAGACTGTCTAACTTATTTCCATTGGGGTCCTTAATCTTGTCTCCCAGGATGCAACCCACACCAGTCAACTAACACCCAGGTGAACAGGGAAAAATGCCTAGAACTAGTGCTCATATTGGTGAATTTAAAGCCAGCAAAGGTTGGTTTGAGAGATTTAAGAATCGTAGTGACATACACAGTGTGATAAGGTATGTTCTGGAAGAAAATACCAAACAGGACCTACAGTACTCAGGAGGAAAAGGCACTCCCAGGACACAGTGTCTCATCAGTCATTGCTGCATCTTCAATAAAGGTAAGTGTCATTTATTCTTCATTTAGTAGACTAGTACATGCACAATATATACTGTGCATGTACTACTCTACTATTGTGCATGTATCCTTCTCTTTGTGTGTAGGAAAATGTATATTTCACGTGGTAAAAAATTTTTTTTCATACTTTTGGGTGTCTTGCACGGATTAATTTGATTTCCATTATTTCTTATGGGGAAAATTCATTCGCATACCGATTATTTCGCATACCAATGAGCCCTCTTGCACGGATTAAAATCGGTATGCGGGGGTCCACTGTATACGTCTTACGAGGTACCGTGTTTGACATATATACACTCATAAATTCTAGCAGCTTCAAATCAAGCAGGAGAAAGCTGGTAGGCCCACATGTGAGAGAATGGGTCTGTGTGGTCAGTGTGCACCATATAAAAAAATCCTGCAGCATGCAGTGCATGATAAAAAAAAACTCCAACCATTTTTTTTAATTAAAATGCCAACTTTGTGGTCTATTTTTGTATATTATTTATGGTTGTATTTTCATTTTCTTGGTCTCATTTGATAGAATGGAAAAGATATTATAGAAATAGAGGTGATTTTGATTGGCTTTACTATAAAAAGAACCTGGAAATGGAGCTCAAAGTAGGGGAAATGCTTGATTTTTGCCGGTTCAAAAGCAAACAAATTATGTCACTGTCCAATAAATGTCCAACTAGCCATTCTAATATGGAGTCATGAATGGGTTGACATTATCTGTACAATTATTACAGTATTGCAGTAGTCTGCATAACAGTAAATCTTCTATTCTTTTTTTTTATCATCATCATCACACTGGCCAATTCCCACCAAGGCAGGGTGGCCCGAAAAAGAAAAACTTTCACCATTATTCACTCCATCACTGCCTTGCCAGAAGGGTGCTTTACACTACAGTTTTTAAACTGCAACATTAACACCCCTCCTTCAGAGTGCAGGCACTGTACTTCCCATCTCCAGGACTCAAGTCCGGCCTGCCGGTTTCCCTGAACCCCTTCATAAATGTTACTTTGCTCACACTCCAACAGCACATTAAGTATTAAAAACCATTTGTCTCCATTCACTCCTATCAAACACGCTCACGCATGCCTGCTGGAAGTCCAAGCCCCTCGCACACAAAACCTCCTTTACCCCCTCCCTCCAACCTTTCCTAGGCCGACCCCTACCTCGCCTTCCTTCCACTACAGACTGATATGCTCTTGAAGTCACTCTGTTTCGCTCCATTCTCACTACATGTCCGAACCACCTCAACAACCCTTCCTCAGCCCTCTGGACAACAGTTTTTGTAATCCCGCACGTCCTCTTTGTTTGAATAAAAATTCAAAATAGAAAGCAAGAGTAATATCAGTTGACGTGTATTGGACGCGTAGCATGATTTGTTTACTTTTGAACTTTGGTAAAAATCGAACATTTCTGCTACTGTGAGCTCAATTTCAAGGTACATTTCATTGTAAAACCAGTCAAAATCATCTCAATTTGTGTAATATGTCTTCCATTCTATAAAATGAGACCAGGAAAACTAGAATACAACAATAAATACCATACAAAAATACAGTGCAAAGTCGCTGCTTTAATCCAAAAACACGGTCAAAGTTTTTTTCTCATTACACACTGTGTTGCAGGATTTTTTTTATACTGCGCGCACTGACCACATAGACCCATTCTTTCATATGTAGGCCTACCAGCTTTCTCTCACTAGATTTGAGGGTGCTAGAATTTAGGCGTACTAGTACACCTACCATCCGACTTACGACCGAGTTCGGTTCCGAGAAACCGGTCATAAGTCGAAATGGTCATAAGTCAAACTTTACTACTGAATATCAACATAACATTTTTGTAATGACTTTATTTTATTGTTTTATTTTGGTATTTCATGTTTTACTTTACTTTTTATGCTGTTAGTACTGAATTTTATACTGTAAGGTTTAGGATAAACACTGTGTACAACACAAATAGTTGTTTATTTCCCAGAAATTTGGCATAAAAAACAAGGTCGTAAGTCAAGTCGTCGTAAGTCGAGCAGGTCATAAGTCGGATGGTAGGTGTACATCAAAAACCCTGGTGCGTAAGCAGTACTAGTACATCCAAAACCCTGAAAGGGTTAAGGTTGCTGTTTACCATAACCCCCATGTCCTTTTGCAATCTGTATGGCTAAGTTCTACATCATTTAACTTATAAGTGATAGGGTTATGGATACTCCCGAGCTTCAGAACCTTGCATTTATCTACAATGAACTGCATCTGCCACTTTTCTGAGCAAGAATAGTTTGTCTAAATCCTCCTGAAGTTCCCTAACATCTACGTTTGAATCAATTATCCTACCTATCTTTTGTGTCATCGACGAATTTGCTCATATCACTAGTAATACCCTCATCAAGGTTATTGATATATATTATAAACAACAACGGGCCTAAGACTGATCCCTGTGGTACGCCACTTGTTACAGATCCCCACTCGAATTTAACCCCATTTAAGCATACTCTTTGCTTCCTATTAGTGAGCCATGACTCGATCCATGACAGCACTTTTCCTCCCATTGCCATGAGCTACCACTTTCTTTAACAATCTCTGGTGCAGTACTCTATCAAAAGCCTTACTAAAATCTAAATAAACAATATCGAATTCTTTATCATGATCAACGGCCTCAAAAGCTTTACTGAAGAAGGTTAATAAATTAGTCAGGCAGGAACGGCCCCTCATGAATCCATGCTGAGTATCATTAATCAAGCTATGTTCATCCAGATGGCTTCTTATAATATCAGCTATAATTGACTCTAGTAATCTGCCTACAATTAAGGTTAGGCTTATTGGGAGGTAATTTGACAGTAACGACTTGTCCCCTGCTTTAAAAATAGGAATTACATAGCCATCTTCCACATATCAGACACTACACCTGTTTGAAGAGAAATATTAAAAATATTAGTCAATGGTTCACAAATTCCATTTTACACTCTTTAAGAACCCTAGAAAAAAGTTCATCAGGGTTCGGGGATTTATTTTGCTTCAGTCAGTCTATCTGTTTGATAACCATTTTGCTAGTGACTACGATATTGCATAATTTATCGCCCACTATAAAAATTTATTACTGGGATATTGTTAGTGTCCTCCTGAGTGAAAACTGAGAGAAAATAATTATTAAGAATAGAGCACATTTCATTCTCCTTGTTGGAGTTATACAGGGCTACAGAAAACACTGCCGCCTCAGCTGCTGCTTCACCACCATTATGGACAGCTTACTCTCAGTGGCCCTTATATACCCAACAACAACACAACACAGCACCTCTCGTGACATACAAAATGACTTATTTTATTCATTCTAGAGTATATTCCATGCTTCTATGTTATTAATATTGTTTATTATGTCATATTAGTTGAATTGTGATAGATAAATAAGCCATAGAGTTGATATTAGTGCCACATTCTCCAACACTAAACTTGCCATCCTTCCCTAACACAAACAAGTCTTCAATAAGAACATAAGAAAGGAGGAACACTGCAGAAGGTCTACTGGCCCATACAAGGCAGGTCCTTATCAAAACGACCTCTACCCAAAGCTACCCAAGAATTTACTCCCGTACCCAATGATACAAATCAAACTCAGCCCCTCCCACTCATATATTTGTCCAATCTCTTTTTTAAGCTACCCAAGGTCCTAGCCTCGATCATTCTACTGGTAAGTGTGATGTTAAATAAGAACTTAAGAAAGTAGGAACACTGCAACAGGCCTGCTGGCCCATACTAAGCAGGTCCTTCACAAATCCAACCCACTAACAGAACAAATGCTACCCAAGCAATAAGCTCAGGTGCAAGTCCGACTCAAATCCAACCCCTCTCATTCGTGTATTTATCCAGCCTAAATTTGAAACTACCCAAGCCATAGCTTTTAGAACATTAAGAAAGGAGGAACACTGCAATAGGCCTGTTGGCCCTTACTAGGCCGGTTCTTCACAAATCCAACCCACTAACAGCATAACTGCTTCCCAAGTAATAAGCTTTGATAAACCTATTTACTCATGTGCAAGCCCAATTCAAACCAACCCCTCTCATTCGTGTATTGATCCAACCTAAATTTGAAACTACCCAATGTTTTAGCTTCAATCACCCTACTAGGCAGACCGTTCCACTCATCAACTACCCCTATTACCAATGTTCATTTATACATTTTATTAGTGCTTTACATTTATTTGGCATTCTTTCTGCATGTAAATCTATATCTAAGCTAGGGAAGTGACTCCTGAAGTGACCTCGAGTCCTTATGGAGGGGGATTCCCCTTCCAAACAATAACCTCTCTTCCCTCTTCCATTCATCAACAACAGCCTTCAATTAAGGTAACTGTCATGTTGAATGTTCATTCTTTTGTGCATGTAAATCTATCTTCAAGGTTAAAAAAAAAAAAGTTGATACTTCTGGGTGTCTGGAACAAATTAATTGGATTTACATTATTTCTTATGGGAAAATGGATTTGAAAATCATCGATTTCGATAATAGTCACACTTCCAGGAACGGATTAATTACAAAAAACGGGTGACCACTGTATGTAGGGCTACTGACTAGCACCGCCGCCTCTGCTGCCGCCATCACCAACACTATGTAAGGCTTATCTTTCAGTGGCCCTTATACACCCAACCACAAACAACACAACATTCGTCACATACATAATGACATACATATTTTATTCATTCTAGAGTATATATATCACGTTTCTGTTATTAATATTGCTTATTATGTCATATTAGATGAATTATGCTAGATAAATAAGCCATAGAGTTGATATTAGTGTCATATTGAAGGACTATCTTGTCCTGTCTCCCAACACACTCCCCTGCCACTGCCACAATTCCTAACATATGCCAGAAACAGACCTCTCTCGAACACTTTTTTGAGCGACAGGGGTCCAGTGACTCTCAAGCTGGTCCTAGTGGCATTAAAAAACAAAGAAGGGAAGTAACCCCAGAAAAGGACTTGGTACCTGAAGTCTTTATGGAAGGAGATTCCCTTTCCAAACAGTAATTTCTCCATCCTCTCCCCTCCTCCTGTCTTCAATACACTAAGAAATATTTTCAATAAAGGTAAGTGTCATGCTATTTTTTTTTATTCATGTCTCATTGTTTTCTGTGTAGGTAAATGAATATTTCATGTAAAAAAAAAAAATTTTTTTTAATACTTTTGGGTGTCTGGAACAGATTAATTGGATTTACATTATTTCTTATAGGGAAAATGAATTCAGAAAACATCAAATTCGGTTTTAGTCACACTTTCTGGAACAGATTAATTACGATAACCGAGGGTCCACTGTACTTAACCCTTTGAGGGTCGACAGGCCCTCTCAGAAACTCGTTCTCAGGGTCGGCCAAATTTAAAAAAAAAAATAATTTTTTCTTATGAAAAGATATAGAATCTTTTCCCGATCATAATGACACCAAAATTATGAGATTTGATGGAAAACTTACAGAATTATGCTCTCGCGAAGTTAGCGGTCTCGGCGATGTTTGCGCATCAGCGATTTTGCCCACTTTGAGCCCCATTTTCGGCCAATTCCACTGTACTAGTCAACAAAAAACATGAATATTTCGCTAGAACTACATTTTTTCTATTGAATAAGTGTAAGAAACCACCCATTTACCATTTTCAACTATCCAATACAGTGGTCAGAATTTAGCAATTTTGCCAATTTCACACAAATTTCAAAAAATGCCAATTTCCGAATAGGGTCCAGAACAAACAAGAAATACGTTCCTGGTACTAAATTGACATTTCCTCTGTTCATTAGTCACGTTTCAAGGCCCCTCTTACATTCTTTTGCTTTCCACTTTGAACTTTTATTCTCAAAAAAAATAGAAGATTTACTGTTATGCATACTACTGCATTAGTGTAAAAAATGGTATAAATTAAATTGGCGCACTTGCAAAAGAATATTAGACTCACCAGCTGACGTGTATTGGACGCTTGGCATGATTTGTTTTCTTTTGAACTTCGGTAAAAATCGAACATTTCTGCTACTTTGAGCTCAATTTCAAGGTACTTTTCATTGTAAAACCAGTCAAAATCATCTGAATTTCTGTGATATGCCTTCCATTCTATAAAATGAGACCAAGAAAACTAGAATACAACAATAAATACCATACGAAAATACAGTGCAAAGTCGCTGTTTTATTCCAAAAAATGGTCAAAGTTTTTTTTTTCTCATTATGCACTGTGTGCTGCAGGATTTTTTTTATACCGGAGATAAAACACCTCAATTACTGGGAGCGCTTGAGGTTCCTAAAACTGTATTCCCTGGAATGCAGGCGGGAGAGATACATGATTATATACACCTGGAAAATCCTAGAGGGACTAGTACCGAACTTGCACACGAAAGTCACTCATTACGAAAGCAAAAGACTTGGCAGACGATGCAACATCCCCCCAATGAAAAGCAGGGGTGTCATTAGCACGTTAAGAGACCATAAAATAAGTGTCAGGGGCCCGAGACTGTTCAACTGCCTCCCAGCATACGTAAGGGGGATTACCAACAGACCCCTGGCAGTCTTCAAGCTGGCACTGGACAAGCACCTAAAGTCGGTTCCTAACCAGCCGGGCTGTGGCTCTTACATTGGTTTGCGTACAGCCACCAGCAACAGCCTGGTTGATCAGGCACTGATCCACCAGGAGGCCTGGTCACAGACCGGGCCGCGGGGGCGTTGACCCCCGGAACTCTCTCCAGGTAAACTCCAGGTAAACATTGACCACACAGACCCATTCTTTCATATGGAGGCCTACCAGCCTTTTCCCGTGAGATTTGACGGCGCTAGAATTTACGAGTACTAGTACGTCAAAAACCCCTGCGCGTAAGACGTACTAGTACGTCTGAAACCCTCAAAGGGTTAAGTCTAGACAGGTGAAGAGTGGTAGTGGTTACAATGTTCTGCTGATCGTGGCACCAACTACTTGTAGCCTTCTGAATTTCTCCTTACTGTTATCACATATTATCATTATTACTATTATGTTGTATTATTATTATAATTATTTTTATTATTATTATCAGTACGTGGTGAGGGGCTCTTGATCTAAGGAATTGTATCTGTGCTCTAGTCCCTTAAATTAATAATATGGAGTGTGAGCAGGGTAATATTTAGTGAAGGGATTCAGGGAAACCGGTTATTTTTATATAGCCGGACTTGAGTCCTGGAAATGGGAAGTACAATGCCTGCACTCTAAAGGAGGGGTTTCAGGATATTAGCAGTTTGGAGGCAGCTCTGATGAAAACTCACACTCACACGAGCTTTTAAATCTCTGCACAAAATTCAATTTAAACCAGCAAATAATAGAGCCTACTAGACTGGAGAATACACTAGACCTCATCTTCACTAACAATGATGATCTGATAAGAAATGTCACCATATCAAAAACAATATACTCAGATCACAACATAATTGAGGTTCAGACATGTATGCGTGGAGCCCCAGACCGACAAAATGAGACTAGTCACGAGGGAGCATTCACCAAATTCAACTTCAATAACAAAAACATAAAGTGGGACCAAGTAAACCAAGTCCTAACCGATATAAGCTGGGAAGATACAATAAGCAACACAGACCCCAACTTATGCCTAGAACAGATTAACTCGGTGGCACTCGATGTATGCACAAGGCTTATTCCTCTAAGAAAAAGGAGGAGTAGATGTAAAATAGAAAGAGACAGGCGCTCCCTTTACAGGCGACGGAAAAGAATAACAGAGCGGCTAAAAGAGGTCAATATATCTGAAATGCGTAGGGAGACACTGGTCAGAGAAATAGCAAGCATCGAACTTAAGCTAAAAGAATCCTTTAGGAGTCAGGAATCGCGGGAAGAACTAAAAGCCATAAATGAAATCGAAAGAAACCCAAAGTATTTCTTCTCCTATGCCAAATCAAAATCGAGAACAACGTCCAGTATTGGGCCCCTACTTAAACAAGATGGGTCCTACACAGATGACAGCAAGGAAATGAGTGAGCTACTCAAGTCCCAATATGACTCAGTTTTTAGCAAGCCGCTAACCAGACTGAGAGTCGAAGATCAAAATGAATTTTTTATGAGAGAGCCACAAAATTTGATTAACACAAGCCTATCCGATGTTATCCTGACGCCAAATGACTTCGAACAGGCGATAAATGACATGCCCATGCACTCTGCCCCAGGGCCAGACTCATGGAACTCTGTGTTCATCAAGAACTGCAAGAAGCCCCTATCACGAGCCTTTTCCATCCTATGGAGAGGGAGCATGGACACGGGGGTTGTCCATCAGTTACTAAAAACAACAGACATAGCCCCACTCCACAAAGGGGGCAGTAAAGCAATAGCAAAGAACTACAGACCAATAGCACTAACATCCCATATCATAAAAATCTTTGAAAGGGTCCTAAGAAGCAAGATCACCACCCATCTAGAAACCCATCAGTTACACAACCCAGGGCAACATGGGTTTAGAACAGGTCGCTCCTGTCTGTCTCAACTATTGGATCACTACGACAAGGTCCTAAATGCACTAGAAGACAAAAAGAATGCAGATGTAATATATACAGACTTTGCAAAAGCCTTCGACAAGTGTGACCATGGCGTAATAGCGCACAAAATGCGTGCTAAAGGAATAACAGGAAAAGTCGGTCGATGGATCTATAATTTCCTCACTAACAGAACACAGAGAGTAGTCGTCAACAGAGTAAAGTCCGAGGCAGCTACGGTGAAAAGGTCTGTTCCACAGGGCACAGTACTAGCTCCCATCTTGTTCCTCATCCTCATATCCGACATAGACAAGGATGTCAGCCACAGCACCGTGTCTTCCTTTGCAGATGACACCCGAATCTGCATGACAGTGTCTTCCATTGCAGACACTGCAAGGCTCCAGGCGGACATCAACCAAACCTTTCAGTGGGCTGCGGAAAACAATATGAAGTTCAACGATGAGAAATTTCAATTACTCAGATATGGTAAACATGAGGAAATTAAATCTTCATCAGAGTACAAAACAAATTCTGGCCACAAAATAGAGCGAAACACCAACGTCAAAGACCTGGGAGTGATTATGTCGGAGGATCTCACCTTCAAGGACCATAACATTGTATCAATCGCATCTGCTAGAAAAATGACAGGATGGATAATGAGAACCTTCAAAACTAGGGAGGCCAAGCCCATGATGACACTCTTCAGGTCACTTGTTCTATCTAGGCTGGAATATTGCTGCACTCTAACAGCACCTTTCAAGGCAGGTGAAATTGCCGACCTAGAAAATGTACAGAGAACTTTCACGGCCCGCATAACGGAGATAAAACACCTCAATTACTGGGAGCGCTTGAGGTTCCTAAACCTGTATTCCCTGGAACGCAGGAGGGAGAGATACATGATTATATACACCTGGAAAATCCTAGAGGGACTAGTACCGAACTTGCACACGAAAATCACTCACTACGAAAGCAAAAGACTTGGCAGACGATGCACCATCCCCCCAATGAAAAGCAGGGGTGTCACTAGCACGTTAAGAGACCATACAATAAGTGTCAGGGGCCCGAGACTGTTCAACTGCCTCCCAGCATACATAAGGGGGATTACCAACAGACCCCTGGCAGTCTTCAAGCTGGCACTGGACAATCACTTAAAGTCAGTTCCTGATCAGCCGGGCTGTGGCTCGTACGTTGGTTTGCGTGCAGCCAGCAGCAACAGCCTGGTTGATCAGGGGCTGATCCACCAGGAGGCCTGGTCACAGACCGGGCCGCGGGGGCGTTGACCCCCGAAACTCTCTCCAGGTAAACTCCAGGTAAATATGTTGTGTATCTTTATACGTACATGCTTCTAAACTGTCGTGTTCTGAGCACCTCCGCAAAAACAGTGATTATGTGTGTGTGAGGTGAAAGTGTTGAATAATGATGAAAGTATTTTCTTTTTGGGGATTTTCTTTCTTTTTGGGTCACCCTGCCTCAGTGAGAGACGGCCGACTTGTTGAAAAAAAATAATAATAATTATTATAATACGTACATACTACTATACTAGTAATAATTATAATACATACGTAATAATAATAATTACAGTGGAACCTCTACTTACGAGTTTAATCCGTTTCATGACCTTGCTCGCAACTGGATTTGCTCATTTGCAGTCAATTTTCCTCATTTAAATTAATTGAAATGGAATTAATTCATTCCAGTGGAATTCCAGGCACGAGAAAATACTTTAATAATTTCCCTAATATCAACTCTACAGCTTACATATCTATCACAATTCTTGTAATATGACATAATAAATAATATTAATAACATAGAAACATGATATGAATGAAATACATGTCATTAGGTATGTGGCTGGTAGTGGTGACAGCAACCATTGTTGTTGGAGTTTATAGGGCCACCACAGCGGCCATTCCTTCTCCTGACTACATGTGTAAAGAACCTAGGATAACCCAAAAGTGCTACACTCTTAATGCTTCACTTAATTGCTACACTCTTAATGCTACACTTTACCAATGCTGCTTCATGTTGTCTGCCACTGCTCACTCATGATGTCTGCCACTGCTGCCTCACGTTGTTTGCCACTGCTGCTTCATGTTGTCTGTCACTGCTGCTTCATGTTGTCTGTCACTGCTGCTTCATGTTGTCTGCCACTGCTGCTTCATGTTGTCTGCCACTGCTGCCTTGTGTTGTCTGCCACTGCTGCTTCATGTTGTCTCCACTGCTGCTTTATGTTGTCTGCCACTGCTACCTCATGTTGTCTGTCACTGCTGCTTCATGTTGTCTGCCATTGCTACCTCATATTGTCTGTCACTGCTACCTCATGTTGTCTGCCACTGCTACCTCATGTTGTCTGTCACTGCTGCTTCATGTTGTCTGTCACTGCTGCTTCATGGTGTCTGCCACTGCCACTTCATGGTGTCTGCCACTGCTACCTCATGATGTCTACCACTGATGTCGCCAAAGAATCGAACACTTCTGCTATTTTGAGCTCAATTTCAAAGTACTTTTCATCGTGAAACCAATTAAAATCATATTTATTTTTGTAGTATATCTTCTATTCTATCACATGAGACCAAATAAAACAAAAATACAATCATAAAAACCATACGAAAATATACCGCTAAGGGGAGGCTAATGGTTGAGAAGTGAACTCCATTATTTATGGTCCGATTTCTTTCATTTTTGGTGTACATTAAGCATCTTTTCATCATACACTGCCCAAGTTTCAACAAGATAGTCCAACAAACAACTGAGATCCAATTCCCTAGATCACGAGCAAGAGCCCCCTGACCAGTGTCAATTAACCTCCCTTGAGGCCCGCTCGCATCTGGAAGCAAAAAATCGACCGAGCAGCTGCTCGTATCTGGAAAAACTCGCACATGGATGCACTCGTAAGTAGAGGTTCCACTGTATAATAATACATACGTACTAACATTATAATAATAATAATAATAATAATAATACAATATAACAGTGATGCATACCATAAGTCGTACATTTGTTAGTCATTTTCCATATTTTTGTGTCAAATGCTTCAAAACACAAATTGGTAACTCTCTGGGTGTGAGGTTATGGATTCGGCCAGGCAGTACCAGCATAATACAGTGGGCCCCTGCCTTACGATCAGCTCCCAACTCGAACAATTATGTAAGTGTATTTTTTAAAGTGCTTTTGTACGTGTATTTTTGGGGGTATGAAATGGACTAATCTAATTTACAATATTCCTTATGGGAACAAATTCGTTCAGTAATGACACCCGAACAGACTTCTGGAATGAATTAATATCGTAAGTTGGGGGTCCGCTGTACAGTGGACCCCCGCATACCGATGGCACCACATAACGATTAATCCGCATACCGCTTGCTTTAATTGCAAAAATTTTGCCTCGCATACCGCTTAAAAACCCGCTCACCGATTTTCGTCCGAGACGCGTCCAATGTGCGCCCCCAGCCAGCCTCACATGTGCCGCCCGTGCCATTGTTTACCAGCCAGCCTCCGCGGTAACATCCAAGCATACAATCGGAATATTTCGTATTATTACAGTGTTTTCGGTGCTGTTTCTGGAAAATAAGTGACCATGGGCCCCAAGAAAGCTTCTAGTGCCAACCCTACACCAATAAGGGTGAGAATTCCAATAGAAATGAAGAAAGAGATCATTGATAAGTATGAAAGTGGAGTGCGTATCGCCGACCTGGTCAGGTTGTACAAGAAACCCCAATCAACCATCGCTACTATTGTGGGCACCAGAAAGGCAATCAAGGAAGCTGTTCTTGCCAAAGGTTTAACCCTTTGAGGGTTTTCGTCGTACTAGTACGTCTTACGCGTAGGGGTTTTTGATGTACTAGTACTCATAAATTCTAGCGGCCTCAAATCTAGTGGGAGAAAGCTGGTAGGCCTTCATATGAAAGAATGGGTCTATGTGGTCAGTGTGCACAGTCTAAGAAAAATCCTGCAGCACACAGTGCATAATGAGAAAAAAAAAAAACTTTGACCATTTTTTTTTAATAAATCAGCGACTTTGCAGTGTATTTTCGTATGGTATTTATTGTTGTATTCTAGTTTTCTTGGTCTCATTTTATAGAATGGAAGACATATTACAGAAATTGAGATGATTTTGACTGGTTTTACAAAGAAAGGTGCCTTGAAATTGAGCTCAAAGTAGCAGAAATGTTCGATTTTTACCAAACTTCAAAAGTAAACAAATCGTGCCAAGCGTGCAATACACGTCAACTGGTGAGTCTAATATTCTTTCACAAGTACACCAATAATATTTATACCATTTTTTACACTAATACAGTAGTCTGCATAACAGTAAATCTTATATTTTTTGTGAAAATAAAAATTCAAAGTGGAAAGCAAAAGAATATAAGAGAGGCCTTGAGACATGACTAATGACTAGAGGAAATGTCATTTTAGTGCCAGGAATGTCTTTCTGGTTTATTCTGGACCCTATTCGGAAATTGGCATCTTTTGAAATTTGTGTGAAATTGGCAAAATTGCTAAATTCTGACCACTGTACTGGATAGTTGAATTTCATAAATGAGTGGTTTCTTGCACCCATTCGATAGAAAAAATGGAGTTCTAGCGAAATATTCATGTTTTTTGTCGACTAGTACAGTGAAATTGGCCGAAAATGGGGCTCAAAGTGGGCAAAATCGCCGATGCGTAAACATCGCCGAGACCGCTAAATTTGCGAGAGCATAATTCCGTAAGTTTTCTATCGAATTTCAAACTTTTGGTGTCTTTATGATCGGGAAAAGATTCTCTATCTTTTCATAAGAGAAAATAATTTTTTTTTTTTTTAAATTTGGCCGACCCTGAGAACGAGTTTCGGAGAGGGCCTGTCGACCCTCAAAGGGTTAACTGTGTTTTCGAAACAAAGATCGCAAGTGATGGAAGATGTTGAGAGACTCTTATTGGTGTGGATAAATGAAAAACAGCTAGCAGGAGATAGCATCTCTCAAGCGATCATAAGCGAAAAGGCTAGGAAGTTGCATGAGGATTTAATTAAAAAAAATGCCTGCAACTAGTGCTGATGTGAGTGAATTTAAGGCCAGCAAAGGTTGGTTTGAGAGATTTAAGAAGCGTAATGGCATACATAGTGTGATAAGGCATGGTGGGGCTGCCAGTTCGGACCACAAAGCGGCTGAAAAATATGTGCAGGAATTCAAGGAGTACATAGAGACTGAAGGACTGAAACCTGAACAAGTGTTTAATTGTGATGAAACAGGCCTGTTTTGGAAGAAAATGCCAAGCAGGACCTACATTAATCAGGAGAAAAAGGCACTCCCAGGACATAAGCCTATGAAAGACAGGCTTACTTTGTTGATGTGTTCCAATGCTACTGGTGATTGCAAAGTTAAGCCTTTATTAGTGTATCACTCTGAAACTCCCAGACCGTTCAGGCAAAAGAATGTCCTCAAGGAGAATTTGTGTGTGCTGTGGAGGGCAAACAGTAAGGCATGGGTCACTAGAGACTTTTTCTATGACTGGTTACACCATGCATTTGCCCCCAATGTGAAAGATTACCAAACTGAAAAGAAATTAGAACTTAAGTGCCTCCTGGTGTTAGACAATGCCCCTGGTCATCCTACAGACGTGGCAGAGCGACTTTATGGGGACATGAAATTCATTAACATCAAGTTTTTGCCTCCTAATACCACTCTTCTCCTGCACCCCATGGACCAGCAGGTTATTGCAAACTTCAAAAAACTGTACACAAAAGCTCTGTTTGAAAGGTGCTTTGTAGTGACCTCAGAAACTCAACTGACTCTAAGAGAGTTTTGGAGAGAGCACTTTAATATCCTCAGTTGTGTAAACCTTATAGGTAAGGCATGGGAGGGAGTGACTAAGAAGACCTTGAACTCTGCTTGGAAGAAACTGTGGCCAGAATGTGTAGACAAAAGGGATTTTGAAGGGTTTGAGGCTAACCCTGAGAGGATTATGCCAGTTGAGGAATCCATTGTGGCATTGGGAAAGTCCTTGGGGTTGGAGGTTAGTAGGGAGGATGTGTAAGAGTTGGTGGAGGAGGACAATGAAGAACTAACCACTGATGAGCTGATAGATCAACTTCAAGAGCAAGAGGCCAGACCTGAGAAAACTGGTTCAGAGGAGGGGAGAGAGAAATTGAAGAAGTTGCCTACTACAAAGATTAAGGAAATGTGTGCAAAGTGGCTTGAAGTGCAAACCTTTTTTGATGAAAATCACCCTCACACAGCTATTGCAAGCCGTGCTGGTGACTATTACACTGACAATGTTGTGAAACACTTTAGGGAAGTCATAAAGGAACGAGAGGTACAGGCCACTATGGACAGATATGTTGTGTGAAAGAAGTTCAGTGACTCTGAAGCTGGTCCTAGTGGCATTAAAAGAAGAAGGGAAGTAACCCCAGAAAAGGACTCGACACCTCAAGTCTTAATGGAAGGGGATTCCCCTTCTAAACACTAACACTCTCTCTCCCCTCCTCCCATCCCATCAATCATCACCAGATCTTCAATAAAAGTAAGTGTGAAAGTTAAGACACATGTGCAACATCTGGATATCTTTATTGTAGACGTTTCGCCATCCAGTGGCTTTATCAATACAGATTCTAGGACATAATAGGAAGACAGTAGAACTATATACAAAAGATGAGGTAATCAGTCCCTCGGCCTTGGAGTTAGTGTTCACAGCATCGTGGTGGAGGAGAATCTGGAGCAAAGGCAAGAAGACTGGCGTTTATATAGGCGTCAGTGGAAGGTATTTTATACCTTTCTTGCACAAAAGTAAGTGTCATGTAAGTGTGCATGCCTTTTTCAGTTTGTGCGTATTAAAATTAACATTTCATGTGGTAAAAAAAATTTTTTTTTCAGACTTTTGGGTGTCTTGCACGGATTAATTTGATTTCCATTATTTCTTATGGGGAAAATTCATTCGCATACTGATTATTTCGCATAACAATGACCCCTCTTGCACGGATTAAAATCGGTATGCGGGGGTCCACTGTACTTCTATGATATGTACAATACTATTTAAGAGTGTAGCAAGTAAATAAGTGAAAAGTGAAGTGAACAAAATAAAATTGGACCCCCGCATAACGATTACCTCCGAATGCAACCAATTATGTAAGTGTATTTATGTAAGTGCGTTTGTACGTGTATGTTTGGGGGTCTGAAATGGACTAATCTACTTCACAATATTCCTTATGGGAACAAATTCGGTCAGTACTGGCACCTGAACATACTTCTGGAGTGAAAAAATATCGTTAACCGGGGGTCCACTGTATAAAAAAAACAATTGTAGCAGTTAAGTTCAGCGATAAAGTGTAGCAAGTAAGTTAAGCGATTAATAAAAAAAGGACGACATGAAACTAATTTCCACCACCCTCAAGCTCTGCCACCGTCTGCTCCAAGGTAAGTGTGTACTACATTATGCATACAATAACCACTTCATTTCATTACATTCTCTACTTATTTATAAATTACGCACATTGTTTCAGTTTTCCTAATGAAACTGTGATCTAGTGCAGTTAGCCTCACAAACACTACGTTTTCTCTTATTATAAGAGCATGGGAAGATATACAGTGGACCCTCGGGTAACAACGGCATTGGCTAAAGCCAAAATCGGGTAGCGGCACGTTTTTGCATCAAAATATTGGCTCAGCTAATGCTCAAGAACTCAGTTAAGGATATTCGTCCCAAATGTGTCCGCCCGGCCTGAGCCCATGTAAAGCCAATGTGCCATTGTTTACAAGCCAGGGAGGACGTTTCCACGTGTACATGCGATATATTTTGTATTATTCCATTGTTTTTAGTGATTGAACTGCTAAATAAACCACCACGGGCCCAAAAAAAGCTTCTAGTGCCAGCCCTTTGGTAAAGAAGGAAAGAAATGCAATAGAATTCAAGAAAAAACTCGTAGCAAAGTACCAAAGTAGAGGAGGAAGAGAGGGGAGAATGTGCCTTCTGCAGTGATTCAGCGATTCTATGATATGTATGATACTAAAGCGGCAGGGATCAATAAAGGCTATAGTGCCAGCCAGCAATAAAGTGTAGAATTAACAGTGTAGCAAGTAAGTTAGCAAGTAAGTGATAGAAAAACGACACAAAAGTAACTCTCCAATGTTGTTGGATGTGTATCAGGCCAATGAACATATGCCAGCCTGCTATCTTCCACCACCCTAAACCTCTGCCAGCATCTCCTCCATCAAACCAACTAATTAAACTAACATCTCCTCCAAGGTAAGTGTAAATATAAAAGGACCCCAATGGAAATACCTAAGTCACTCTGACTTTTTTTGGGTTATCCTAGGTACTTTACACATATGCTGCTATGTATGATAATCTATGTACACAACTGTATTTGTGTATACCTGAATAAACTTACTTACCTATTTATAAATTAAAATGTAAATATTTCTTATTTATAAATTAAAACATAAATATTTCTTATAAATTACATACATTGTTTAAGTGTGAATAGTGATGGTATAGTGGTGGTGGGTTCTGCTGCCTCCACCTCCACCACTATGTACAGCTTCTCTCAGTGGCCCTCATAAACCCACCACCACCACCACTTACTCCCCACATACATTATGACATATTTTATTCATTCTAGAGTATATATCATGTTTCTGTGTTATTTTTTTTTTTTTAAGCAGTAGAGATATTAGTGTCATATTGAAGCATAATAAACTCGCCTTCCTCCTGCCTCCTACCTACCTCCTACACCAACAATAGTCAATAAAGGTAAGTGTGATGTTAGATGTTTATTTATCCACATTATTAGCGCTTTATATTTGGCTGAAAGTAGTACCAAATAACTGATGGAACCAGATGTCTGACTGCCAGATGTGTGATGGCAGACCTGTATTATGTTTTCTGTAAAACTCTACAATCATGGCGTGCCAAATCTCAGCATGTCGCAAACCTCCACTCACGTTGACATCCCACAGGCGACTGACCTACTATCACTCACTGCACTCTACCTGGAGATTATTCCGGAGATCAACGCCCCCGCGGCCTGGTCCATGAAAAGGCCTCCCGGTGGATCAGGGCCTGATCAACCAGGCTGTTACTGCTGGCCACACGTAGTCCAATGTACGAACCACAGCCCAGCTGATCTGGCACTGACTTTAGGTATCTGTCCAACTCTCTCTTGAAGGCAGCCAGGGGTTTATTGGTAATTCCCCTCATGCATGGTAGGAGGCTGTTGAACAGTCTTGGGCCACGGACACTTATGGTGTTTTCTCTTAGTGTACCAATGGTGCCCCTACTTTTAATTAGGGGTATTTTGCATCACCTGCCCTCAGAAATCACTCCCTATTTTCATAAGGAGTGATTTGTGTGTGCAGATTCGGGACCATTCCTTCCAGGATTTTTCCAGGTATAAATTATGATATATCTCCCTCTCCTGCGTTCCAACGAGTACAAGTCAAGTGTTTCCAAGCGTTCCCAGTAGTTAAGGTGCTTGACAAAACTTATACATGCAGTAAAGGTTCTCTGTACACTCTCTAGATCTGCAATTTCACCTGCTTGGAATGGAGATGTTAATGTACAGCAGTATTCCAGCCAAGAGAGAACAAGTGATTTGAAAAGGATCATCATTGGCTTGGCATCTCTCGTTTTGAACGTTCTCATTATTCATCCTATCATTTTCTTTGCACTTGTGATCGTGGCACTGTTGTGATCCTTGCAAGTGATATCCTCAGCCATTACTACTCCCAGGTACCTTACATTATTTTTCTGCTCTATTGTATGGCCAGAGTTTGTAGTATACTCTGTTCTAGTTATTATCCCCTCCAATTTTCCATAACAGAGTAGTTGGAATTTGTCCTCATTGAACATCATATTGTTTTCCGTTGCCCACTGGAAAACTTTTTTTATATCTGCTTGGAGGTTAACTGTGTCCTCAAGAGATGACAGCCTCATGCAGATCCTAGTATTGTCTGCAGAGGATGATACAGTGCTGTGGGTTACATCTCTGTCTATGTCTAATATGAGGATGAGGAACAGGATGGGGGCGAGGACTGTGCCTTATGGAACAGAGCTCTTCACTATGGCAGCCTCCGATTTAACGCTGTTGACCATTATTTGTTTTCGATTGGTTAGGAATTTGAAGATCCGTCTCCCCACTCTGCCAGTTATTCCTTTAGCACGTATTATGTGCGCTATTACACCACGACTGCACTTGTCAAACGCTTTTGCAAAGTCTGTGTATATTACATCTGCATTCTGATTTTCTTCCAGTGCATCCAAGACCATATCATAGTGATCCAGTAGTTGTGAGAGGCAGGAGCGACCTGCCCTGAACCCATGTTGTGCAGTTTTTGGGAATCCAGGTGATTTGCAATCCTGCTTCTTAGCACTCTTTCGAAGATTTTTACGATGTGGGACATTAGTGCTATTGGTCTGTAGTTATTAGCTAATGCTTTGCTGCCACCTTTATGGAGTGGGGCTATATCTGTTGCTTTAAGTGACTGTGAAATTTCACCCATGTCCAAGCTCCTTCTCCATAGTATACTTAGGGGACGCGAGAGGGGTTTCTTACAGTTCTTAATGAAAATAGAGTTTTCGAATGGAGTCCTCAGAGAAGTTGCAATGTAGTGTATTTAGAATGAAACAATCATAAAAATCGTAACTTTTGGAGTAAAAAAAAATTTGCCATCATGTCCTTTTGACAAGAGCAATAACAAAAATATTACATTTTTTGGAAAACATACTTAGAAATACGATAGAAACAAGCTGATTACATCAACATGTTACCAGAATTCTGCACCATTTTTTGGTAAGAACATTTTTTTTTTACAGAATTTTTCAATTTTCGTTTTTTTTTTTTATCTTTCCTGATACGTCCACCCCCCCCCCCTTAACCATCTCTACAATTATCAAGCAGAGAGAGTATTATTGTTGTTGAGGTGGTTTTGATATTTAGAGAAAAATAGGACAACTTGGAGGGTGTAAAAATTTGTTGTAGAGGAAAGGCAAGGTAAGGGTCTCCCCAGAAAAATTTAGAGGGGAGGGGGGTAAACGAGGTTCTGTATGCAAGGGGCTTGGATAAGAGTGGAGATGCTAAGTGGTTTTATGATTTGACATTTTGTTGGAGTGTGAGCATGGTAATATTTACAGATTCAGAGAAACTGGTTTGCTGCACTTAAAGTCCTGGAGGTGGCAAGTACAGTACCTGTACTCTAAAGGAGGGGTGGAGATATTTCAGTTTGGACAGGCATCTGAACTTTAGTATCAGAGTTCCTCTGGAAAGACAGGGATGGAGTGAATGATGATTTAAGTGTTTCTTCTTTCTCGGGTCACCCTACCTCGGTGGGAGATGGCTGTGTTTAAAAAAAATATTGTGACTAACAAATCTAAGCTAATGAAAAAAGGTAGAGAATTATATAGATGGAAAGACAGTTGCTATTGAGATAGGAGAGAAGCAGTTACAGGGAGATGGGAGTTATATTTGTGAACATGGAAGTTAAGTGTATAGTAAAAGTTGCACTACCTGGGTCTTGGAATAAATTACCATAAAATCACACATTTTGGGGTTTGAGTTACGACAGATTTGAGGTACGACACGTCTTCTGGAACGGAATAACACTAACATGAGAGACCACTATACAGTGGAACCTCTACTTGCGAGTTTAATCCATTCCATGACCTTGCTCGCAACTGGATTTGCTCGTTTGCAGAGTCAATTTTCCTAATTTAAATTAATTGAAATGGAATTAATCCGTTCCAGTGGAATTCTGTACTTCAATAATTTCGCTAATATCAACTCTACGGCTTATTTATCTATCTCACTTCATCTAATATGACATAACAGACAATATAAATAACACAGAAACCTGATCTATACTCTAAAATGAATAAAATATGTAATTCATGTAGTGGTATGGGTAGTGTTGGAGGTGGACGAGTCTGTCTGGAGACCGGACAAAATACTTCATGAATAATTTCACTAATATCATCTACACGGCTTATTTATCAATCACAGTTCATCTAATATGACTTAACAAACAATATAAATAACATAGAAACCTGATATATACTCCAGAATGAATAAAATACATCATTATATACGTATGTGGTGGCAGCGGCGGCCAACGAGAGTTTGTCTGGAGACAGGACAAAATATCCCTTGAATATTTCGCTATCGACTCTACGGCTTATTTATCTATCGCAGTTCACCTAATATGAAATAATAAACAAAATAAATAACATAGAAACCTGATATATACTCTAGAATGAATAAAATATGTCATTATGTAACAGGTGGAGGTGGCCACAACTGCTCCCTCTTTGTTGTGGTAAACACTTGCCATCTAGTGATGGCCTTTTGAAGCCGTCTATTATTATAATTATTATTATGTAGTACATTATTATTATACATGTATTATGTATTATTATACATATTATTGTTGTATTATATTATTATACTATTATTATTATACATATTATTATCTTTTTGGGTCACCCTGCCTCGGTGGGAGATGGTCAACTTGTTGAAAAAAAAAAAAGTATTATTATTATACATATTATTATTATTATTATTATTATTATTATATTATTACAATGTAAATAATTTGTAATTTTTGTTCCCATAAAAAATATAAGATTTACTGTTATGTATTATTGCAATAATTGTATAAATAATGTCAACCCATTCACTACCGCATATTGCAATGGCCATTTGTTTACTTTTGAACACAGCCAAGCAATAGAACATTTCTCTAAGTTGAGCTCAATTTCAAAGTACTTTTCATCATGAAAGCAATCAAAATCATATCTATTTCTGTAATATATCTTCCATTCTACCAAATGAGACCAAAATAACAAGAATACAACCATAAAAACCACACAAAAATACCGCCAAGGGGTGGCTAATTGCTGAGAAGTGAACTCCATTATTCATGCTCCGATTTCTTTCATTTTTGGTTTAAGTTAATAAGCACCTTTCCATCATACATTGCCAAAGTTTCAATAAGATAGTCCAACAAACAAATAAGATACAATTCCCTAGATCAAAAGCAAGAGCCCCTCACCAGCGTCAAGGAGCCTGCCTTGAGGTCTGCTTGCTTATGGAAATTTTGCTCGCGTATGGAAGCAAAAAGTCGAACCATCGACTGCTCGTATTTGGAAAAACTCGCAAGTGGATGCACTCGCTAGTAGAGGTTCCACTGTATATGTATTCCTTTCATACGTTTGGAAACCCTTGATATTACTCTCCATTTTTTCTAAAAGACAGTAACATGTAATATTTGGGTAGTAATCTCCAAAGAGTTTCAAAATCTGCTCACTGGGCCATAATTGGTGCTCCCCAGAGCCTTCTACTGAGCACCAGGAAAACACTACATATTTTTCTAACCTAGCAAGTTTTCCAAATTCTATATATGCAGCTTATGAATGCTTATAAAATTTAGGAGAGGACTTTAATTATTGTGTAACCTAGAAGATTAGTAACCCAGAATCCAACATCACAATAATTACTGTACATTGTATATGCACATTCCCGTGACTTTAAAAGTCATCTACTTAGTCTAGCTGTATTTCTAAGTTGTTGAACATATTGGAAATTCATAATATGAAAAATTTATTAAACAAAGTTGTGCTGTGGACTCTATTGAGGAGCAGTTACATCAATGCTGTGGACTCTATGGAGGAGCAGTTACATCAAACACATTATAGTGTTCTTGATTTATAAGGCCACCGCAGCCTATGCCATACTGATTAACCCGTAAATGGTCCAAACGTATATATACGTTCTCTCGCGTATCACCCCCAATTTTGAGAGAAAATTTTTTTTTTTTTAAACCGGAAAAAAGAGCATATGGTACCCAGGAGTCCCCAATTTTTTCATATGGCACACAGTGAGTGCGCACACCCATTCTCTCATGTATAGGCGACTCAGGCTTATCGTGCAAATGTTGAATGAATGACAAAGGAAACGTATATATACGTTTGGAGCGCTACGCGAGAGAACGTATATGTACGTTTAGACCGTTTAAGGGTTAACAGTGCATACTTGTCCACATCTCAGAGAAACAACCTACCACACCACTGGGAGTGCACATTACACAACTTTAGCTGCCACAGCCCTTAAAAAGCAATAATTACCCCTACCAAGCAATTTTATTACAATCCTTTTATTTTTATGGTGTTTACATGTGTACTCGAAAGGGTTGGAAAGAGGGGGTAAAGGAGGTTTTGTGGGCGAGGGGCTTGGACTTCCAGCAAGCGTGCATGAGCGTGTTAGATAGGAGTGAATGGAGACGAATGATACTTGGGACCTGACGATCTGTTGGAGTGTGAACAGGGTAATATTTAGTGAAGGGATTCAGGGAAACCGGTTATTTTCATATAGTCGGACTTGAGTCCTGGAAATGGGAAGTACAATGCCTGCACTTTAAAGGAGTGGTTTGGGATATTGGCAGTTTGGAGGGATATGTTGTGTATCTTTATACGTATATGCTTCTAAACTGTTGTATTCTGGGCACCTCTGCAAAAGCAGTGATAATGTGTGAGTGTGGTGAAAGTGTTGAATGATGATGAAAGTATTTTCTTTTTGGGGATTTTCTTTCTTTTTTGGGTCACCCTGCCTCAGTGGGAGACGATCGACTTGTTGAAAAAAAAAAAAAATGTGTACTCATTGTAGAGTTGATAAGCCTTGTTACATCCAACTCAGACCAGCAAGAATACATCAACCCATTAATGTACGTCTATATCAATGAGCAATAGTATCTATTTGAATGTAGGGAAAATCAAATCTATTATTTTTAGCATACATTTGAAGAGTTTCAAGTTTCACTACATGGTCGGGCTCCAAGACAGGAAATTTTAAAAACATTTTCTTGGCAATTTTGGAGGTGTCAGGAATATAATCCTATTTTCCCACATAAATGTCATTTTACGAAGTGCTTTTTATGTAGGGCAATTTTTCAGAAATATGCCCCAGTATTCCATGTTATGTGACAATTTACTGTAATTTGTAAGTTAACATACACAATACATTCTGATTTTGTTATGCTTGCAACAACATTTGATGAATAAAATGATACCACACTCATGTAAACTTATGAAGAAATTACATACATACCCTGAGTATCCTGGAGCACCTCTTCCACGGAACCCTCCACCTCGCCCACCTCTGAAGCCACCACGACCACGGAACCCGTTGTGGGGAGTCGAGTTCTGTCCTCCAGTCGAACCATCTGGTGCACTGTTTTCCATTTTTTTCTTCTGAAAAATTATCCTTATTATAGAATGCACTGAGCATTTAATTACCAAGTCTATTTGTAAATACCTACTCTCATGGTATTCCTTCAGTAATTAATTTACCATACAGTACAGTATTTAAAAAAAAAAAAAAAAGATTTTAAGAAAACATTTATGGAGTTTTGGAAAATATTAGAGACTATTTGAGGCGAGGACCTTAATGCTAACAAAGGAGTTTACTGTAGAAGGTGTAATAGAAGTCTGCAGTGTAGTAATTTACTAGGGCAAATGAAAACTGGGAGTCTTTAACCCCTTGACTGTTGCAACCCCAAATCCTGAGGTGTCTCCTGATGTCGAAAAATTTTTGAAAAGAAAAAATTATTTTCTCTTATGAAATGATAGAGAAACTTTTCCCGATTGTAATGACACCAAAAGAATGAAATTTGATGGAAAACTTACGGAATTATGCTCTCGTGAAGTTAGCGACCTCGGTGATATTTACAAATGGGCAATTTTGCCCACTTTGAGCCCCATTTTCGGCTAATTCCATTGTTCCAGTCGACCAAATTCATAGCTATTTCTTTAGAACTCCATTTGTTCTATCGATTGAGTACAAGAAACTGCCCATTTATCAATTTCAACTGCCCAATAACGTGGTCAGAAATTGGCAATTTGGCCAATTTCACGAAAATTAAAAAATATGCCAATTTCAAAATAGGGTACAGAATGAACAATGCAGACATTCCTGGCTCTAAAATAACATTTTCTTTGTTCATCAGTCACGTCTCCAGGCACCTCTGATATTACTCTTGCTTTCTATTTTGAATTTTTATTCAAACAAAAAATAGAAGATTTACTGTTATGCAGACTACTGCAATATTGTAATAATTGTATAAATAATGTCAACCCATTCATGGCTGCATATTAGAATGGGTACTTGGACATTTATTGGACAATGACATCATTTGTTTACTTTTGAACATCGGCAAAAATCAAACATTTCCCTTACTTTGAGCTCCATTTCAAGGTTCTCTTCTTAGTAAAACCAATCATAATCACCTCTATTTCTATAACATGTTTTCCATTCTGTCAAATGAGATCAGGAAAATGAAAATACAGCCATAAATACTATACGAAAATACACCACAGAGTCGATGTTTTAACCCTTTGACTGTCGCGGCCGTATATATACGTTTTACGAGGTGCCGTGTTTGACGTATATATACTCATAAATTCTAGCGGCTTCAAATCAAGCAGGAGAAAGCTGGTAGGCCCACATGTGAGAGAATGGGTCTGTGTGGTCAGTGTGCACCATATAAAAAAAATCCTGGAGCACGCAGTGCATAATGAGAAAAAAAAAACTCCGACCGTTTTTTTTAATTAAAATGCCGACTTTGTGGTCTATTTTCGTATAGTATTTATGGTTGTATTCTCGTTTTCTTGGTCTCATTTGATAGAGTGGAAAACATATTACAGAAATAGAGATGTTTTTGATTGATTTTACTATAAAAAGAACCTAGAAATGGAGCTCAAAGTAGGGGAAATGTTTGATTTTTGCCAATGTTCAAAAGTAACCAAATGATGCCATTGTCCAATAAATGTCCAACTAGCCATTCTAATATGCAGTCATGAATGGGTTGATGTTATTTATACAGTTATTACAGCATTGCAGTAGTCTGCATAATAGTAAGTCTAATATTTTTTGTTTGAATAAAAATTCAAAATAGAAAGCAAGAGTAATATCAGAGGGGCCTGGAGACGTGACTGATGAACAAAGAAAATGTTATTTTAGAGCCAGGAATGTCTGCATTGTTCATTCTGGACCTTATTTTGAAATTGTCATATTTTTTAGTTTTCGTGAAATTGGCCAAATTGCAAATTTCTGACCACATTATTAGGTAGTTGAAATCAGTAAATGGGCAGTTTCTTGTACTCAATCGATAGAAAAAATCAAGTTCTAAAGAAATAGCTACGAGTTTGGGCGACTAGAACAATGGAATTAGCCGAAAATAGGGCTCAAAGTGGGCAAAATCGCCGATTTGTAAACAGCGCCGAGGTCGCTAACTTCGCGAGAGCATAATTCCGTCAGTTTTCCATAAAATTTCGTTTTTTTGGTGTCATTACAATCGGGAAAAGATTCTCTATCATTTCATAAGAAAAAATATTTTTTTTTTTTTTTTTAAATTTTGCGACACCAGGAGACACCTCAGGATTGGGGGTTGCGACAGTCAAAGGGTTAATCCAAAAACAGTTTTTTTTCTCTCATTATGCACTGCATGCTGCAGGATTTTTTTTATATGGTGCACACTGACCACACAGTCCCATTCTCTCACATGTGGGCCTACCAGCTTTCTTCTGCTTGACTTGAAGCAGCTAGAATTTTTGAGTATATATACACCAAACACGGTGGCTCGTAAGACGTATATATATGACCAAAACAGTCAATGGTTAACAGAATTATGTTTGAAAAGATTTGGCAATATTTAGGTAATACTGTACTTATTTTAAGAAAAAGAAGATAAATAAGCATAGTGTGTCTTAATTTCAATTACTAAACCAATAAGAATCACCAATACATCTGTTTCTACATCAGATTAAATTTGGGAAAACATGATTTTCCTCCTTAAATCAGGTTTAACTATAGACAACACCATGAATCACTACCCTTCTTTACACAAATAACCCGCACATAGAAGAGAGGAGCTTGCGACTACGTTTCGGTCCGGCTTGGACCATTTACAAAGTCACTTTGTAAATGGTCCAAGTCGGACCGAAACGTCGTCGTAAGCTCCTCTCTTCTATGTGCGGGTTATTTGTGTATCATTCCAGTCACGGTATTGTGCCTTCTTTCGTTACCCTTCTTTATTTATAACATTACCAAAGAACTACTAAAAACCAATTAAAATATAATTCAGACTACACAATAAAGTTTCAATAAGAAACTTAATGACAGTTCTAATATAAATCAAGAATAGGAGCTACACAAAATTTGCCAATCACAACATATTCGAGGGCGCTGCAATTAAAACAATCATAATGACTTAGAGAGTGTATAAATCTGTAGGAGAAGGAAGGCAGGGTACGGGTCGTCCTCAAAAAGGTTGGAGGGAGGGGGTAAGGTGGTTTTTGTGGGCGAGGGGCTTGAACTTCCGGCAAGCATGCATGAGTGTGTTAGACAGGAGTGAATGGAGACGAATGGTTTTTGGGACCTGATGAGCTGTTGGAGTGTGAGCAGGGTAACATTTTGTGAAGGGATTCAGGGAAACAGGTTAGCCAGACTTGAGTCCTGGAAATGGGAAGTACAATGTCTGCACTTCAAAGGAGGGGTTTGGGATATTGGCAGTTTGGAGGGACTTCTAAACCGTCGTATCTGAGTGCCTCTGCAAAGACAGTGATTATGTATGATGATGGTGAAAGTGTTCAACGATGATTAAAGTATTTTTCTTCCTTTTTGGATTTTTCTTTCTTTTTAGGTCACCCTGCCTCATTGGGAAACCACCGATGCTAAAAAAAAAAAAATCACCTCAGTAGAAAACATGAAAATACTACAGGAAGGTGTAAACAAAGTCTTCCAGTGGGCAGTAGAGAACAATACAACATTCAATAGTGACAAGTTCCAATTGCTGTACTGCACCTAGATATGGAAAGAATGAAGAACAATGATCACTAAATAGTATAACAAAAGAAATAAGTGAAAGATCAGGATGTAATAATGCCAGCTGACCTTTCATATTACCAGGAGTTTACCTGGAGAGAGTTCCGGGGGTCAACGCCCCCGCGGCCCGGTCTGAGACCAGGCCTCCTGGTGGATCAGAGCCTGATCAACCAGGCTGTTGCTGCTGGCTGCACGCAAACCAACGTACGAGCCACAGCCCGGCTGACCGGCAAATATCACGAAAGCCAGGAAAATGATGGGCTGGATAATGAAAACTTTCAAACCAAGGAAAATAATGCCAATGGTGAAACTTTTCAAATCACTTGTGCTCTCTCATTAACCCTTTGAGGGTTTCGGCCATACTAGTACGGCTTACGACCCATGGTTTTTGACATACTAGTACGCCTAAATTCTAGCGCCCTCAAATCTAGTGGGAGAAAGCTGATAGGCCTACATATTAAAGAATGGGTCTATGTGGTCAGTATGCGCAGTATAAAAAAAATCCTGCAGCACACAGTGCATAATGAGAAAAAAAAAACTTTGACCGTGTTTTTTTAATAAAACAGCGACCTTGCTCTGTATTTTCATATGGTATTTATTGTTGTATTCTAGTTTTCTTGGTCTCATTTTATAGAATGGAAGACATATTACAGAAATTGAGATGATTTTGACTGGTTTTACAATGAAAAGTACCTTGAAATTGAGCTCAAAGTAGCAGAAATGTTCGATTTTTACCAAAGTTCAAAAGCAAACAAATCATGCTAAGCGTCCAATACACGTCAACTGGTTTATCTAATATTCTTTCACAAGTGCGCTGATATTATTTATACCATTTCTACACTAATGCAGTAGTCTGCATAACAGTAAATCTTCTATTTTTTGTAAGAATAAAAATTGAATGTGTAAAGCCAAAGAAATATAAGAGGGGCCTGGGGATGTGGCTAACGAACAGAGAACTTGTTATTTTAGTGACAGGAATATCTTTCTTGTTTATTCTGGACCCTATTCGGAAATTGGCATCTTTTGAAATTTGTGTGAAACTACAGTGGTTCCTCAATAATCGTCCATAATCCGTTCCTGGAAGTGGGACTATTATCGAAATGGACGATTTTCGAATCAATTTTCCCCACAAGAAATAATGTAAATCCAATTAATTCGTTCCAGACACCCAGAAGTATCAACAAAAAATTTTTTTTTACCTAAAAGATAGATTTACATGCACAAAAGAATGAACATTCAACATGACAGTTGCCTTTATTGAAGGCTGTTGTTGATGAATGCAAGACAGGGAGGAGGAGAGAGGGAAGAGAGGTTATTTGGAAGGGGAATCCCCCTCCATAAGGACTCTAGGGCACTAATAAAATGTATAAATGAACATTGGTAATAGGGGTAGTTGATGAGTGGAACGGTCTGCCTAGTAGGGTGATCGAAGCTAAAACATTGGGTAGTTTCAAATTTAGGTTGGATACACGAGTGAGAGGGGTTGGATTTGAGTCGGACTTGCACCTGAGCTTATTGCTTGGGTAGCATTTGTTCTGTTAGTGGGTTGGATTTGTGAAGGACCGGTCTAATATGGGCCAACAGGCTTATTGCAGTGTTCCTCCTTTCCAATGTTCTAAAAGCTATGGCTTGGGTAGTTTCAAATTTAGGTTGGATAAATACACGAGTGAAAGAGGTTGGATTTGAGTCGGACTTGCACCTGAGCTTATTGCTTGGGTAGCATTTGTTCTGTTAGTGGGTTGGATTTGTGAAGGACTGGCCTAGTATGGGCCAGCAGGCCTGTTCCAGTGTTCCTACTTTCTTAATTTCTTATTTAACATCACACTTACCAGTAGGGTGATCGAGGCTAGGACCTTGGGTAACTAAGAAGAGATTGGACACACATACGAGTTGGAGGAGCTGAGTTTGATTTGTGTCATTGGGTACGGGAGTAAATTCTTGGGTAGCTTTGGGTGGAGGTCATTTTGATAAGGACCTGCCTGGTATGGGCCAGTAGACCTGCAGTGTTCTTCCATTGTTATGTTCTTATTGGCTATTTGTTTGTGTGAGGGAGGGATGGCAAGTTTATTGTTGGAGAATATGACACTAATATCAACTCCATGGCTTATTTATCTATCACAATTCAACTAATATGACATAATAAACAATATTAATAACATAGAAACATGGAATATACTCTAGAATGAATAAAGTAAGTCATTACGTATGTCACGAGAGGTGTTGTGTTGTGTTGTTGTTAGGTATGTAAGGGCCACTGAGTGTAAGCCGTCCATAATGGTGGTGAAGCAGCAGCTGAGTCGGCGGTGGTTTTTGTAGCACTATATAACTCCAACAACATTGGAGGAGTTGGTAGAATCACTGAACCACTAAAGAAGGAACCCACTACCACCATCACTACGACCTTCTACCACTATTAACTGTTACCACCATCACTACTACCTTCTACCACCATCACTACTACTTTCTACCACCATCACTACTACCTTCTACCACCATCACTACCACCAAAGAAAGCTTCTAGTGCCAGCCCATTAGTAAAGAATGTGAGAAACACATAATTTATAAAAAAGTTTGTAGAAAAATGCAAAGATGGTGGTGGTAGAGTGGAAGCAGTTGTGATAGTGGTTGATGAACATAATAAAGGAGGATCACTGCAGCAGGCCTGTTGGCCCATGCTCGGCAGGTCCTTTACAATTCATCCCACTAACGAAACATTTTCCCAACCCAGTCCTCAATGCTACCCAAGAAATAAGCTCTGATAACTCTATCCACTCATTTGGGACTTGCAAATGAGTGGATAGAGTTATCAGAGCTTATTTCTTGGGTAGCATTGAGGACTGGGTTGGGAAAATGTTTCGTTAGTGGGATGAATTGTAAAGGACCTGCCGAGCATGGGCCAACAGGCCTGCTGCAGTGATCCTCCTTTCTTATGTTCATCAACCACTATCACAACTGCTTCCACTCTACCACCACCATCTTTGTATTTTTCTACAAACTTTTTCATAAATTATGTGTTTCTCACATTCTTTACCAAAGGGCTGGCACTAGAAGCTTTATTTGGAGCCATGGTAGCTTATTTAGCACTTGCAAGCACTAAAATCAATGGAATATTATGAAATATTTCGTAGGAGCATGCGAGGGGACCGTCACTCACTGGTAAACAATGGCACACTGGCTGGGAAGGAAAGGCCGAGGCGGCTCAGAGCGTGAGTACGTGTCCAGGACGAAGGACTATTAGGACTATTAGCGAGTTACCGGACCATTTGCGAGCCAATATTTTGACGAAAAAACAGGACTATTTCCGAAATGGACGACTTTCAGGCCGGACGATTATTGAGGGACCACTGTATTAGGCATGGTGAGGCTGCCAGTTATGTTGTGCGACAGAAGTCCAGTGACTCTCAAGCTGGTCCTAGTGGCATTAAAAGAAGGGAAGTAACCCCGGAAAAGGACTTGCTACCTCAAGTCCTAATGGAAGGGGATTCCCCTTCTAAACACTAACACCTCTCCCCTCCTCCCATCCCATCAATCATCACCAGATCTTCATTAAAGGTAATTGTCAATTATTTTATTGTTGAACATTAAAATGGTATAAAATACCGACAGGTTGTTAGGTAAGACACATATGCAACAGTTAGGTATCTTTATTTCAAAACGTTTCGCCTACACAGTAGGCTTCTTCAGTCGAGTACAGAAAAGTTGATAGAAGCAGAAGAAACTTGAAGACGATGTAATCAGTCCATCACCCTTAAAGTTTTGAGGTGGTCAGTCCCTCAGTCTGGAGAAGAGCTTTGTTCCATAGTATGAAACAATATGTTTCATACTATGGAACAAAGCTCTTCTCCAGACTGAAGGACTGACCACCTCAAAACTTTAAGGGTGATGGACTGATTACATCGTCTTCAAGTTTCTTCTGCTTCTATCAACTTTTCTGTACTCGACTGAAGAAGCCTACTGTGTAGGCGAAACGTTTCGAAATAAAGATACCTAACTGTTGCATATTTTATTGTTATTGTAATTATTCTTTTGCATTAAGCTTAATATTTCATGTAGTAAAATTTTTTTTTTCATACTTTTGGGTGTCTTGCACAGATTAATTTGATTTCCATTATTTCTTATGAGGAAAATTGATTCGGTTTTCAATATTTTCGGTATTCGATGAGCTCCCAGGAACGGATTAATATCGAATACCGGGGGTCCACTGTATATTGTAATAAAAAGAATAAAGGAAATCAACTCTAATATACATTATTTAGGTCAGAGAGCCCATCGTAAGTCCAAGTCATTGGTAAACAAGTACATCGCTAAGTGAGGAGAGGCTGTACATTACTGGTACTCCTCACTTAATGACCTACCTGTTTGACAACTGCTCAGACATACAACCAGCTCTCTGACCAGTGTACTGTATGTGTATTTTACTTTATTGTTTTTTAATATCTATTTCTATTTTTAACCCTTTCACTGTCGGTCCTGTTGTATCACAGCTTTGAAGCCATTGTCGGTCCTGTAGTATGACGCAATAAGCTCAGCTCACTCATAAGTTGTGAGCGGTAAATTTGGGCTTAGATGTGAGAGAATGGGTGTATGTGGTAAGTGTGTACTATATAAAAAAAATTCAGCAACAAAGCAGTGCATGAGAAAAAAACTGTGACTGTGTTTTTGGTTTGAAACAGTGACTTCGTCACTTGCTTTCGATTTTGAATTTTTATTCTCACAAGATATCGAAGATTTATTGTTATTCAGACTACTGCATAATTGTCATCATTGTATAAATAAAATCAGTGCATTTATGAATGCATATTAGACTGGCCAGTTGGCATGTATTGGACGCATGATGTGATTTTGTTTACTCAACCTTCAGCAAAAATCGAACATTTCCACTACTCAATTTTAAGCTACTTCTAGTCTGTAAACCATTCAAAATCATCTCTATTTCTATAATACACCCTCTATTCTATCAAATGAGATGGGAATACAACCATAAATACCATACGAAAATACATGGCAAAAGTGCTGATTTAAACCAAAAACACAGTCGCAGGTTTCTTTTCTCATTATGCACTGCGTGCCACAGGATTTTTTCTTATATCGCACACACTGACCACGCAGACCCATTCTCTCACATGTAGGCCTACCAGCTTTCTCACGCAAGATTTGAAGCCACTAGAATTTTGGCAAAGTACAGTGGACCCCCGCCTTACGATATTAATCAGTTCCTGAGAGCTCATCGTAAGCCAAAATTATCGTTAGCCGAATTAATTTTCCCCATAAGCAATAATGGAAATCAAATTCATCCGTTCCTGACACCCCCAAAGTATGAAAAAAAAAATTTACCGCATAAAATATTAATTTTAATACACACAAACTGAAGAAGACATGCACAATTTCTACTCTACTATGAATAAAATACATGACACTTACCTTTATTGAAGATCTGATGATGATTGATGGGATGGGAGGAGGGGAGTGTGGAAGTTATTGTTTAAAAGGGGGAATCCCCTTCCATTAGGACTTGAGGTAGCAAGTCCTTTTCTGGGGTTACTTCCCTTCTTCTTTTAATGCTACTAGGACCAGCTTGAGAGTCACTGGACCTCTGTCTCACAACAAATCTGTACATAGAGCTCTGTACCTCCCGTTCCTTTAAGAGTTTCCTAAAATGGGCCATAACATTGTCTTTGGTACAGGTTGCCAACACGGCTTGCAAAAGCTGTGTCAGGGTGATTTTCATCCGTAAGGTTTGCAGTTCAACCCACTTTGCACACATTTCCTTAATCTCTTTTTTCAATTCTATACTAATTCTCGCCCTTTTTACCACAGGGATGGCACTAGAAGCTTTCTTGGGGCCCATGGTGACTTATTTTGCAGTTACAAGCACTAAAAACACTGGGATAATGTGAAATGTACCAAATGTATGCGTAGATGCAACCGCACTGGCTGGCTTGTAAACACTGGCACTGAGGCCACACATGGGACGCGTCCCAGACGAATCACGTAAGGCAAGTTTTTTATCGTGAGGTGAAGAAAAAATTTTTGCATTCAAATGCTTCGTATGGCGGATTTAACATAACGCGATGCGTTCGTCAGGCGGGGGTCCAATGTATTACGGGACTGACATTGGCTTCAAAGTGAGATTGACCCTGAAAGGGTTAAGTGAGAAGTACCTGTATTACAAGAAAAGAGGGGTAGTAAAAATTTTATAATTAATAAAATTTATAGAAGAAAGGTTGCAAAAAAATTAAAAGTTGTATAATTTACAATAGTACAATTTTAAGTTCATATTAATACTTTAAATTGATAAGTGTTAAGCTAACTGGGATTTCTTGAGAAGTTTCAAACTGGTTCTATGATTTCAGGCATACTATAGTGTTGGTATAGTTAAGTTTGGGACAGATGCAAGATGGCCTAAAAAGAAAAAATAAAGTTATTTCTTTTTAAACTTAGTAATTTATATGGGAGAAGGTGTTACTAGTCCTTTGCTCCCAGCATTTTAGTCGCCTCTTACGACACTCATGGCTTACAGAGGAAGAATTTTGTTCCACTTTCCTTAAATTGACTGGCAGACAAGGGACCTTTTGCTGGTTCAGGCAATGAATTCCAGATCTTGGGGCTTTTTACGTGCATTGCATTTTGTACAGGTTGAGATGGACATGAGGGATGTCAAAGAGAGTTTTGTGCCTTGTGTTATGCCTGCAAATAGCTTGCTATTTACATTCCCTTAAAGTATATGGTGTCTGCTATACAAGTACTCTTAAGTTTGTGAAGATGCTAGTGAATCTTTACAGCTCTTCCGATTTAGAATAAAAGTTATTGAGTCACCACTATCAGTCAAGACAGTTCATCCCTCATCTCTCCACCAAGAAAAGTTAAGCAAAATTACTGTAAATTATGTATGGTGCTATAAAATTACTAAAATTACTCCAAGAACATTAAACTCCAATGTAAACTCCTCTCTCAAACTTGAAGCAATGGCTTTAAGTTGGAAAAATTCAGATTCAGGAAGGCTATAGAAAAGCACTGGTTTGGTAACTGAGTTGTGGAACAAACTCCCAAGTACAGTCACAGAAGCTAAGACGTTGTGTTGTTTTAAAACTAACTAGGTTAGATAAATACACAAAGTGGGTGTGGGTGGGAGTGAGCTGGACCTGACTAGCTTGTGTTACTATGTCAGATGCCATTCTCCTTCCTTAAGTGAATGTGACCTGACCTGAATAGGTTAGGGCATTGGCTTAAGCCAGTAGGAGAATTGAACCTGCCTCGCATGGGCCAACAGGCCCATGTTCTTAAGTGTGCACCATTTAAATAAAAAATCCTGCAGCAAACAGTGCATAATGGGGAAAACACTGCAACTGTGTTTTCTGTTTTAAAACAGCAACTTTGCAGTGTATTTTTGTATGGTTTTTAAGGTTGTATTCTAGGTTTCTTAGTCTCATCTGATAGAATGGAAGATATATTACAGAATTAAAAATTATTTAGATTGGCTTCAGGACTGAAAGTAGTTTGAAACCGAGCTCAAATTAACAGGCATGTTAGATTTTTGCTGATATTCCAGAGTACACAAATGACGTCACTCCTCCAACACACATCCAGTTGGCCAGTCTAATACACAGCTGGGAATGTACTGACATAATTTATACAATTATTACAATAATGCAGTAGTCTGCATAACAGTAAAACTTCTATTTTTTGTGCGAATAAAAATTCAAAATGAAAAGCATGCATAATATGAGAGGCCTTGGGATGTAACTAATGAACAAAGGAAACGTTTTTTTTAGTGCCAGAAAGGTCTACATTGTTTATTCTGGACCCTATTTAATTTTCTGTGAAATTGGCCAAATTACCAATTTATCATTTTATTGGGTAGTTGAAATAGGTAAATGGGTAGTTTCTTGTACTCAATTGATAGAAAGAATACAAACAAAATAACTATGAGTTTGGCCAAATGAAACAATGGAATTGCACGAAAATAGGGCTCAAAGTGGGTGAAATCACCAATATGTAAATACCACTCAGACCACTAACTTTGCAAGAGCATAATTTCATCAAATTTTTTACTTTTAGTTTCATTACCTTTGGAAAAAGATTTTTCCTGCCTTCCTTCAACTCCTATTTAAAATTGGCAACATATATTGTTCCACTGGACTTGTATTGTGATTTAAGTAACTTGCTAGAATTTCATCATCTCTACTCAATTATGCCATAAAACTGAAGAACAATCAATAATTTTATATACGGAATTCTCTTATAATTTACCATTTTGTCATTAGATACCTTTCTTACTGTACTTAACTATGCAAGAAAACTTACATAACTGGCTATGTCTAGTACATAAACAGTATGTAAATCTTCAAGTTTTGTTGCCCAAAATGTATTATATAATTAGTGGCTTTCTTTTGGGCCTGCTATTTAACTCATGCAGCTCCCCATGGGTCTACATTATCTATAAGGCTCACCGAAATAAAAGCTCATCATCACTGGATGCTGGTCAGATAATGTTCAGTTACAATAAGGTAGGTTAAGATTTCTGTAGATTTTGACCATTAACCCCTTAACTCTGGGAAACCCTGAAAAAAGATTCAACTCTCTGGGAATATTTTGAAAAATAAAAAGAAAAAGAAAAAAATCTTATAGTTCAATAGAGTTCATTTTTCTGAATTGAATAAGACTAAAAAGAGTGAAATCCAATAAAAATTCACAATTTTATGATGTGTTCAAGTTGGTGAAAGAACAGTCACTCAACAATAGCAACATATAAGTACCAGCAAAATTATTATTTTTACCAACACTGACTCCAGGATATCACTGCTGTTTTTTTTTAATTGCTTTTCAAAGATTTATTTTCATATGATATAATATTTGTACAAAGATGGGTGACATTTGTTGTGCTTGTAAATACGTACATAGTGTGTCTGAATATTAGATGTGTTTAAAAGAGTTTTAGCACTTCAAACATGGGGAAATGCTTAGCCTGACAATGCTTCACTTGAAATAATCAGTATATGGTATTAGTATACTGTATAACTGTTTATTCTATTTTTGGAAATATTATGCAGAAAATTCAGAGTGTGGAAATTAGGAGAATGTGTGGAGTTAATAAAAGTATTAGTCAGAGGGCTGAAGAGGGATTGTTGAGGTGGTTTGGTCATTTAGAGAGAATGGATCAAAGTAGAATGACATGGAGAGCATTTAAATCTGTAAGGGAAGGAAGGCGGGGTAGGGGTCGTCCTCAAAAAGGTTGGAAGGAAGGGGTAAGGGAGGTTTTGTGGGCGAGGGGCGTGAGCGTGTTCGATAGGAGTGAATGGAGACGAATGGAATTTGGGACCTGACAATCTGTTGGAGTGTGAGCAGGGTAATATTTAGTGAAGGGATTCTGGGAAACCGGTTATTTTTATATAGCCGGACTCGAGTCCTGGAAAAGGGAAGTACAATGCCTGCACTCTAAAGGAGAGGTTCAGGATATTGGCAGTTTGGAGGGGTATATTGTGTATCTTTATACGTATATACTTCTAAACTGTTGCATTCTGGGCACCTCTGCAAAAACAGTGATTATGTGTGAGTGAGGTGAAAGAGTTGAATGATAATGAAAGTATTTTCTTTTTGGGAATTTTCTTTCTTTTTGGGTCACCCTGCCTCGGTGGGAGACGGCCGACTTGTTAACCCTTTGAGGGTTAACAGGCCCTCTCCGAGACTCGTTCTCAGGGTCGGCCAAATTAAAAAAAAAAATTCCTTATGAAAAGATAAGAGAATCTTTTCCCGATCATAATGACACCAAAAGTATGAAATTTGATGGAAAACTTACGGAATTATGCTCTCGCGAAGTTAGCGGTCTCGGCGATGTTTACGCATCAGCAATTTTGCCCACTTTGAGCCCCATTTTCGGCCAATTCCACTGTACTAGTCGACAAAAAACATGAAGACTTCGCTAGAACTCCATTTTTTCTATCGAATGAGTGCAAGAAACCACCCATTTACCAATTTCAACTATCCAGTACAGTGGTCAGAATTTAGCAATTTTGCCAATTTCACACAAATTTCAAAAGATGCCAATTTCTGAATAGGGTCCAGAATAAACAAGAAAGACATTACTGGCACTAAAATGACATTTCCTCTGTTCATTAGTCACGTCTCAAGGCCCCTCTTACATTCTTTTGCTTTCCACTTTGAATTTTTATTCTCACAAAAAATAGAAGATTTACTGTTATGCAGACTACTGCATTAGTGTAAAAAATAGTATAAATAATATTGGCGCACTTGCGAAAGAATATTAGACTCACCAGTTGACGTGCATTGGAAGCTTGGCATGATTTGTTTACTTTTGAACTTTGGTAAAAATCAAACATTTCTGCTACTTTGAGCTCAATTTCAAGGTACTTTTCATTGTAAAACCAGTCAAAATCATCTCAATTTCTGTAATATGGCTTCCATTCTATAAAATGAGACCAAGAAAACTAGAATACAACAATAAATACCATACGAAAATACAGTGCAAAGTCGCTGTTTTATTCCCAAAAAACTGTCAGTTTTTTTTTCTCATTATGCACTGTGTGCTGCAGGATTTTTTTTATACTGTGCACACTGACCACATAGACCCATTCTTTCATATGTAGGCCTACCAGCTTTCTCCCACTAGATTTGAGGGCGCTAGAATTTAGGTGTACTAGTACGTCAAAAACCCTGGGTCGTAAGCCGTACTAGTACGGCCAAAACCCTCAAAGGGTTAAAAAAAAATTCTAGCGGCTTCAAATCAAGCAGGAGAAAGCTGGTAGGCCCACATGTGAGAGAATGGGTCTGTGTAGTCAGTGTGCACCATATAAAAAAAATCCTGCAGCACGCAGAGCATGAGAAAAAAAAACTCCAACCGTTTTTTTAATTAAAATGCCGACTTTGTGGACTATTTTCATGTAGTATTTATGGCTGTATTCCTATTTTCCTGGTCTCATTTAATAGAATGGAAAACATGTTATAGAAAGAGTGGTGATTATGATTGGTTTTACTAAGAAAAGAACCTTGAAATGGAGCTCAAAGTAGGGGAAATGTTTGATTTTTGCCGATGTTCAAAAGTAAACAAATGATGTCATTGTCCAATAAATGTCCAAGTAGCCATTCTAATATGGAGTCATTAATGGGGTGACATTATTTATACAATTATTACAATATTGCAGTAGTCTGCATAACAGTAAATCTTCTATTTTTTGTTTGAATAAAAATTCAAAATAGAAAGCAAGAGTAATATCAGAGGGGCCTGGAGACGTGACCGACGAACAAAGAAAATGTTATTTTAGAGTCAGGAATGTCTGCATTGTTCATTCTGGACCTTATTTTGAAATTGTCATATTTTTTAACTTTCGTGAAATTGCCCAAATTGCAAATTTCTGACCACATTATTGGGTAGTTGAAATCAGTTAATGGGCAGTTTCTTGTACTCATCGATAGAAAAAATGGAGTTCTAAAGAAATAGCTATGAGTTTGGTCGACTGGAACAATGGAATTAGCCGAAAATAGGGCCCAAAGTGGGCGAAATCGCTGATTTGTAAATATCGCCGAGGTTGCTAACTTCGCGAGAGCATAATTCCATCAGTTTTCCATCATTTTTTTTTTTTGGTGTCATTACAATCGGGAAAAGTTTCTCTATCATTTCATAAGAAATTTTTTTTTTCTTTTTAAATTTTGCGACACCAGGAGACACCTCAGGATTGGGGATTGCAACAGTCAAGGGGCTAAGGAACATGGCAACTGACCTAGTAGCACAAGCTAATCAGGTCCAACTCACACCCACCCACATCCACTCATGTATTTATCTAATGCCCAAGTTCCACTGAGTAGTAGTTGTACACTATTGGCCAGATTAGATTATTAGGTGAAGTCAGGTTAGGTTAGGTCTGATTAAGCTAGGTCAGGGTTAGTTGAGTTAGACAAGGCAAAGAAAGGTTAGGCTAGTTAAGGTTACTAGGTGAATTTATGTCAAGATTAGATTAAATAAAGTCAAGTTATAACATTAGGGTAGGTTAGGTTACCCGTAGCCACTACTGAAGGTCATTGCCCTCACAGCCAAGTCCCAGACCAGGCCTCCTGGTTGCTGGCCTGATCCAGTCGGCTCCTGGTGCCTGCTACCCACAGTGCAACATATGCCCCACAGCTCAGCTGATCAGAACCTGATTTGAGGAATCTGTCACATTCCCACTTGAAGACATCAAGGAATCTGTTAGTAATCCCCATTATGCATGAAGGGACGGTGTCGAGTCATAGTCCCATGACAATTAGGTAAGTCAGGTAAGGTTAAGTCAAGTCACGTTTGGGTTGGGTTAGGTTAAGTTTGGTTTAGCTTGTTTATGTGACAATTATTAGGTCAGATTTGCTTATATTGTTAGGCTACATTGTATTAGGTTAGGCATGTATGCTGGTTATTTCATCTAATACATATTTCTGTATTTAGTTTAGGGGGCTGGTCTGAACTCAGCCTGTATTTTTTTTGAATACTGCACACACAATCTGTCCATACCCCACCAACTGTAATTGGATAACAGCAAATCACAAACAAATCTACCTAGAGAGAAACTGCAGGTCTGTTTGACTTGATGATGCCCAGTGTGTGGGCAAAACATGATACTGCAGTTTTATCATAATCCATCGTGTCAGTATTCTATACGATTTCTTTCCATCAATAGTTACTGCATTACTGCTGATGCATAGTGTTATTTTGAGAGAATTAAAATTCAAATTTTATTTCTTTTCAAGCAATATAAAAAATAATGTAGTTTACATGTAATAAAACATGGTTACACAGAAAAAATCCACTAGCATACTAGGCATTTCTGGCAAGCTGATCCTAATGCTTAAAGACCACTTAAGATATTAGACTATATATTAAGAAAGATTTCTTATGCAATTAACTACAATTGTATGCACAATAAGAATGGCAGCTGATGAACAAATGGTGCTATTTTAAAAGTATGGCTTATATTTCAAGCCAATACTTTTATTGTAGATTCAATGCTGCTTCAGAGACAATCAAAGGTATTATAAAAAGGAGTCTTGTTCGCCTATAACAGCAGCATATAGATACCTTGATGTAAACAATGATGCATCCAGTGTAAACAAAGATGTATTGAATGTAAACAAAGATGCATATGAATGTAAACAAGGACACATGAATGTAAACAAAGATGCATATTAATGTAAACAAGGATACATGAATGTAAACAAAGATGCATATTAATGTAAACAAGGATACATGAATGTAAACAAAGATGCATATGAATGTAAACAAGGATACATGAATGTAAACAAAGATGCATATGAATGTAAACAAAGACATATGAACGTAAACAAAGACGCATATGAACGTAAAGACGCATATGAACGTAAACAAAGACGCATATGAACGTAAAGACGCATATGAACATAAACAAAGACGCATATGAACGTAAACAAAGACGCATGTGAAGGTAAACAGACACGCCAGTCCCACATCTCCCGTTGAAGGAATTACGGTTTAGTTACTTTAGGTTACTGTAAGATGGATCACGTTCACTTTTTTTTTTTTACAATTTGCACATAAATAACAGTATACCATGACACAACGAAGCTAACACTTAACACTGGAATTATCGATCAATGCACATTTGCCCCTAACTATTTACCCAGGTGCGGTTAAGTTAGGTCAGGCATTGACGCCAGCTATTTCTGCAAGGCCGAAACATCCGCCCTCTTTAAAATACAAGGCCGAAACGTGTTATATATGGCAGGAGCGCGGGGAGCGGGCCAGGAGCCGGGTGCAGGAACAAAGCACAAGAGGCTGAGGTGGGGACACCCGCCGATCGATCACCAACCACCTCCACCACAGTTCCTTCACTACTATGTTGCTCCACACTTACTACTACGCCCACGCCCGCCCTCACCACACATACATTCATGCTCACTACCACCCACCACCATCGTGTTATTTTTACGCTAGTGTCACAAAACATTTCTCACGCGCTCTTAGATCAACTCACGCGGGAAAATCCAGTATCTCCCTGTCTCGTCCTACAACCCGCTTCAAAAGAGAAATTAGTTCCCAACATGATGCGAATACCTCACAACATACTGATGCACGCGCCAGGGTAGGCTGAAGATGCCGTGGTAGAAATAAAGTAGACAAAACTTACCGAAGATGGAATGCGTGAGCTCCTCTTGTCTTTCAAAATGGAGTCTGAGTGGTGGTACGGGGTGGACGGCAGAACCAGCACGGCGCCACCATCACTCACTACCTCACACTAACACTCATTAAACTATTACTAAACACTCTATATCACTCTCTACAACACTTACTACCCACACTTATACCTGTTCCCAGTACATTTAACGTTTTATAATTTATCTATTCCAAAACATATGTATATATGCATATATATATGTTAAATTATGTTTAAGCATAAAAGCATATTGTCCGAATATTTTTGACACAACTGACATTCTCCGGACTCTTGCTTTTAGCGTATACGGAAAAAGGAGAAAAACTGAAAAGTATATAAATAATATAAATAATCATATATACTTACACTGTGCAGCTAACTTGCTTTTACAGTAAAATAAATGGCTAAACTGCACATAAAATTGTAATGTATTTAAAGGTAGTGTTGTTTTGCTCCGTGTTTTGGTGTGCTCTGAGTGGAGGTGTTGGCTTGTGCTACCTCCACAACCAATGTTTATTCAATTAATGTCGCTGAGGTTAGGTTAGGTAAGATTGTCAGGAAACAGGACAAGTGTTTCCCGACGCGAGTGTTAGTCGTATATTATTTAGAGCGAGGTCTTCCCCTCTAAATAAATGGTTGAACAAAACGACAAATTGATAAATGGGACACTTGTGTAACATTCAGATATCTTTATTCTGGAAACGTTTCGCCAGCCAGTGGCTTCTTCAGTCCACGGTAGAGGAAGGTGGAAGATGAGGAGGCGAAACGTTTCCAGAATAATGATACCCAAATATTGCACAAGTGTCTCATCAACTTCCGCTCTGTCACTGAGAGGATCTTGATCCAAAAAAAATGAGCCTTAATAGTAACAATAATTTATTTATTTACTACAAGTACATGTACATGGTATACAAGCCTAGTTGACATTGATGATATACTACTATACAGAAAGCCGCTTGTTATACTGAGCATTTCGGACAAATTAGGTCAGTGCCCCAGGGTGCGACCCACACCAGTCGACTAACATCCAGGTACCCATTTTACTGACGGATAAACATAGACAACCGGTGTAAAAATGTTGGTAGAATTACCGGCAATATGTAAAGTAAAAGGATATAAGTGCAACTAATGAGACATTTTATTGTGGTAATGTATGCTAATGTGGTTTCCAGTGTTACGTTCTATTGTCGATGACGGTGATTAGCGAGGCTTCTAGACAACGTCGGCGTCTTGAGGTCTGGTTAGGTGAGAACGAATTGTGCCTCATCCCAGTTCATCAAATGCCCTGTGGAGTGAGGAAATGGTATGGTGATACCGACAAGATGTGGAAAAAGACACTTATGTACAATTCAGGACATTTATTAAAGGAAACGTTTCGCCACGAGTGGCTTCTTCAGTCCTAATACAGAGAAAACTAAGAAAACATTTATATATATAGTGGCAAGAGTCAGGTGAGGTGACGCGTGGGTAGAGGTGGTAGTAGTAGTAGTAGTAATGGAACTAAGGAGGTGAGGCAAGAGAGGGACCTGCTGGCATCAAGTAACACCAGTTCCCAGGATGGGTAATATCCTCTTGCTTAGTAATATAGTCTCGGCTGAGTGGTTGAGGGGAGTAGACGTGTGCTGGGGATCTGGACCTACTAATTCACAGGTCTACCCATTTCTCCCGACTGATAAGTCATCATTAAAACTCCTACTGTTGGAAGACAGCTTCAGTGTTGTGAGAACTCTTATGTGCGAGCTGTGACTAAGGATATACCTAGTCAAACACTGGAAATAGTTTTCCTTTTTGCAAAGGCCCTCACAGGCCTCTGCTTCCCCTCTGCCTTTCATTTGACCTCAGCCTTTCGCCTCTATCAACATACAGTGTAGAGGCGAATTTTGCTAGTCCACTGCTACTCGTGCCTCTCAAAATGCTCACAACTCATCGCTTTACCAACCTCAGGAATAACGACGAGTGTGCAGTCCTACGTGAGTTGGTAACCCAGGTGTGCACACACTGAAAATTCATCTTTCACTCCAAGACACGTGTGCTAGAAGTTCTGCAAGTTTGGGAGTAACAATCTGTACGAGTATTGCAGTGTTTGGTAACTCTTGAGAAGTCTGCCTCAGCCTGTGACCTTGAGCGAGGCACTGCATCACCTGCCTGAGACTTTCGCCCATATTGACTATGTGAAGAAAGGCGAATGTGCGTGCTCAGTTACCCCTGCTGTTCTGTATCCCCCAACTCTCCTCCTTTAAACTCAGCCGTTCGCCTCTATCAACGACGTGCAGTGTAGAGGTGTATTTTGCTGCCCCGCTGGTACTCGACTCTCTGAGTTCCGCAAGTGCTGCAGATTTGTTGTAACTATTTGCATGAGTGGCTTACGCTGACTTAGGACATTGTGCTACCATCAGTACCTACGTAGGCTTAAAATGAGTGAGGAATGTCTGGCCTGCTGGGTGACCTTGAAAATGGCACTATAAGACTCGCATGCCACTTACACCCATACTGCGTGTGTCCAGTGAGGTGAATGTCCCTTCCTCGACTTTCCTATTCACCGGTATCCCTTAGCTCGTCGCCATTATCTACATATGGGATAAGGACGAGTTTAACCGATCCAGGCTAAACAGCACTCCAAGCCAGCTTGCCAAGGTCAAGTTACACTGCAGTTACATCTCTTCTGAATCCCAGAATGCCTTTGTGAACGTTCTACAGTGTTCCGGCCGTACCTTCGGTGTTGTTAGAACTCTTGTGTGTGAGTTGTGACATACCTAGTAAAACACTGGAATTAGTTTTCCGTTTTGAAAGGCTAGTACCTGGTAACTCCTTCGGAGACGGCTTTTTAACTGTAACAAGCCAGAGGTTCATCTATAAACATATTAAGTTTGTGCTGATTTATTTGTCCACAGAGTGAAAATTTGTCTGTCATTCCTAGACACGTGTGCTAGCTGTGTTAAGTGCTGCGGGTTTGGAGTAATTAACGAGTAGTGCAATATTGGTAACTCTCGAGACGACTGTGGCCCCGTGAATGACCTTGAAAATCGCACTGCGACCCGCAGGCCACTACACCCATATTGCCTGTGTCTAGCGAGGTGAATATCCCTTCCTTGTCCCTTCTATTCACCGGTATCCTTTAGCCCATCGCCAGTGTGAAACTCCTGTCAGCTATGAGTATAGCTGATGGTGTTGACGTAGATGATGGTGAAGGCAGATTTGAAACATATTTTAGTAGACAGGCTCGGAAAAAAGAACGAGGCTTCCAGAGAAAGCTTGCTGAAAGCAATACAGTGGGCGCACACCCTCCCAAAGTTGTCAGGTTAGATTTCCCTGACAACACTGATCAAGAGACCAAGTTTAACTGGTTTTTCGGTTTGTCCGCGATGAGGATAACTACATCTTTGTGCCTAATGATTCAGCATTTATAGACAAACTTCTCACTCATGAATATGCCAACATCAAACTCCGAGCTGCCCCACCAAGGGCACCTAAAGTGCTTATTGTCATCTACAACGTCAACAAGCACTTGAATCCTCAATATCTGGCATCAGAGCAAGTTGCAAGCCCTCGTCGACTTTCCAACGGTCTGAATTAGCTGAGTGGACTGGCCAGGGGACTCTGCCACTCTATATTCACTCCCGTGCAGCCCTCAACAGACGCTATTACATTGCATTGTACAGACCTCCTCAACGTCGATGTTATAAGTGTCAACGCTGGGGCCACATCGCCAGGAAATGCCCATCTAAGTCACACTGGTGTGCAGTGTGTGCCAATGCTCATCCTTCTGAACGGTGTTATGCTATGATCAAACAGCAACAGACTGTTGCTAAACAATGTATCAATTGTAAGACCTCAGGAGTCACAGCAGCTCATGCTGACTGCAGTGTGAGGGCTGATCGCATCGCAGCCAACCGCACTTCACCCTGTACCCCTCATAATGGCCCCCCAGGACTACCAGGTACCTCGGGTCTGAATACTGGCTCATGCCTGCCCTCATACAATGGGGTTGAGCACCTCACCTGGGGAGCACGTCAACAGACCTCCATCACGTCGGCTGTCAATACCAGCCTAGCTGAGTCAGCTGACAGTCAGCCAAATAGCTCAGCTGACCGGGACTTCACGTCTCCAGATGTTCCAAGTCTTACTCCTGTGGTATACAACCTGATGTCGCACATAAAAGTACTGGAAACACAACAATTTCTCCTGAAACAACAACTTGAACAACACAAGGAAAGATGTGTAGAGTGTACCAATAACAAGATTGTCACAATTTGTGAAAGCAAGTGTAAGGCTGCTGAACAAGGTGGTGGTGGTGTTCTTAATCACAGTAATGACGAATATAATACTTGTGTTGATAACTGTAGTGAGCATCATAACGAAGGCTATGGTGTCAATGATGTTAGTAATAGTGATGACCGTAATATAAGTGGTGGTGAAGAGTGTGATGAGGGCAATGGTGTCTATAATGTTAGTAATAGTGATGAGCGTAATTTAAGTGGTGGTGAAGAGTGTGATGAGAGCGGTGGTGTCTATAATGTTAGTAATAGTGATGAGCGTAATTTAAGTGGTGGTGAAGAGTGTGATGAGAGCGGTGGTGTCTATAATGTTAGTAATAGTGATGAGCATAATATAAGTGGTGGTGCAGAGTGTGATGAGGTTAGTCACATAGACATTAATGTTGAATACAATACTGTTGACAAATGTAATGAACACAATGTTGGTAGTGGCGCTGGTGATGACAGTTGTAGTGTTGCGTGTAATGTTAGTGGAGGAGGGAATGTGAGTGGTGGTGTCACCTATCATACATTCACACATAAACAGCGTCATGCTCTGGGTTTACGAAGACTCCCACGAGGCCTTACAACTAGAGGTGCACTTATCCAACTCATGGACAAGGGTAGCACTGTTGACATTGATAAGGTCTGCTATTTATATGAACAATTTTTTCATTATGCTGAGAAACTCAAGATGATCCCAGGACTACTATAATGGATCAAAACTCGTATAAACTTTCTATATTAAGCTGGAACATTGCATCACTTAGAAAAAGACTTCCTGAACTTCATCATAAAGTAACCACCGAACCCATTGATGTTGTGTGTCTACAAGAGTGCAGAGTCCCTGAAAAATCCCAACCCCCTAAATTACCATCATTTGTTGCATATAACCTCAAATCTACTAACTCTTGTGTTCTATATATTAAAAAATCTCTTCCCCATCAACTTCTTGCACATAAGAAAACAGAGGGGCTACAATATCACGGTGTTAGGATTTATATTGGGAACTCTGCTCTCAACATATTTAACTTGTATGCTCCTGCTGATAAGTTTAATTACTTGGAGCTCCCAACTGTGCACATTCTGAGCCTACTCTTATTATTGGCGATTACAATGCGAGACACAAAAGCATTGGAAACTCACAGTTTGGTAATCGTAATGGCAATCAACTGTTGTCACTCTTAAACAGTCATGATAATGTCCAAATTGTAGGTGACCTTGAACCCACACATATCTATGGAGGCGTCCTTGATCTGTGCCTGGGCTTCAACATTACTTCTGCCAGCTGTGAGTCTTCCATTGTAACAGATATAGCGTCTGATCATTTCCCTAGGCTAACCTCTCTAGATATTGGTAATACTATCCTTCCTGGTGGGATATTCAAACGGAAACGTTTTAATGTTCCCACAGATCAGCATGATGACTTTGTTGCACATGTGACTGACTGGTATAATTCCTATGAGTGTTCCTCTGTAGAGACCTTCAACGATGACCTTGTGAGCAGTATTCAGAACTACTTAGAGCCGCCACTGCAACCTCTTGGTACTCTAAACCCAACAAACTTCCATAATAATCATACCTCCTTCAAAAACCATACTTATTACAATGATTCTAAACTTCGTACACTGAAACGTACTGCTCGCAGACTAGGCCTAGCCTATAGAAAACATCGTACCCCTGGAATGCTGAGGCTCACACCCCACTTAGCCGGGCATGGAGGGACATAAATAGAATTAAGGGTAACCGAACTGGGCAGATCGCACACCCTCATCCCTTGCATAGGGCGAATGAGTTAGTCAGTGCTTGGGCTGCTACATCTAGCTATGACAATCTTCCCAGTACCACACAGGCAAAATTAAATGACAAATATGATGCAAGGGAGAGACTTGTTTGCTTTATGCTCAGCAAGGCAGATGATTGCAACATTCCTTTCACTAATTATGAACTTGATGCAGCGCTAACTAAGGGCAACTCCACGTCGCCTGGTGAGGATGGTATTACTTACAACATATTCAGATTGCTGTGTCGAGTACCAGGTAATCCATTACTTGAATTATATAACATGAGCTATGTAACTGGGGAGCTCCCTCAATCTTGGACCAACAGCCTCATCATTCCAATTCCTAAGTCCAATCAACAAAATGCATTTCGCCCAATATCTCTTACTAGCTGCTTGTGTAAAACATTTGAGAGAATGATTCTTAATCGTCTCATGTACAGAATCAAACAATTTTTGTCTCCCCGATTACATGGTTTCATGCATGGAAGGAGCGTGCATCATTGCATAGCCACCTTTCTCACCCTGCACACTGACAGCTCCTACACTACCTTCCTTGACCTTAAATCCGCTTTCGATGTAGCCAACCGACATGTAATAATTAGTGAACTTGCCAGAATGGATGTTGGAGGATGGCTTCTCCGCTGGATTAAAGGCTACCTGTCCAACAGAAAATCGTCTGTGTTGTTCCAGGGACATAGAAGTGTAACTAAAGACTTTGAATTAGGAACCCCACAGGGAGGTGTGCTCAGTCCCACACTGTTCAATATTCTAATTAATGCATTACTTAATGCTATGCCTAGTCAGCCCATAATTATGTGATTAGTTTTGCTGATGATATAATGATTCACACCACCGGATTCTCCAACACCCAAAACATTCTTAATCATGTACTAGCCTCGTGTCAGGACCTGGGGTTGATAATCTCTACTGATAAAACAAAGATACTCAATAGGCGTCCTCCTCGACAGAGAGGCACAGTTCGTCAGATCCAATTGCATGATGGGTCTCTTCTAGAATATGTAAGCAGATACAGGTATCTAGGATTTGAGGTTCCACTACTTGGACCTGTTGTAACAAGACTTTGTCGCCAATACAAAGAACGACTAAGAGCACTTAGAGTTGTGACAGGGCTTCACCCCAGGTATGGTGCTAATGTTAAAATTGTGAAAATGATGTATCGTGCTTATATTAGATCATTGGTTGATTATGCTGCGCCACTACTTGCTCTTGTGTCTGACTGGAAGCTTGGAGGGCTGGAAAAACTGCAGAACGAAGCAATGAGGATCATCCTAGGATGCCCTCGTACTGCCAAAATTTTAAATATGCAAAAAGAACTTGATATTCCAAGCATCAGAGATCGTGTTACTGAAAGAAATATCCTAATTGGGGTTAATATGCTCAGGCAAGCTCATTCAAACCCCTGCACAGAAGCCCTCCAAACTTTCCTCAGCACTGGTGAACACTCCTCCAGATGGATCGAAAAGACTGGAACCGACCTCCGCATGAATCAGATACATGATCTATGTCAAGTAAGGCAACAGCGGCACTTCTCCGCTCCATGGAATATTACCCCATTCCAAACTACCATTCCTCCATTTCCCCCCAAACTACTTCTTAAATCACAACCAAAACTTCGCCTTGAAGCCAAACATGAGGCCTTAAGCTGTATTGATAACTTAGTCACACAGCACACACACTCTCGCAAATTATTTACGTTGATGGTTCTGTTCACCAATCCACTGGTGCAGCTGGTAGTGCTGCTGTTGTCGTACAGAGTGATGGCTCTCTTAAAGAAATTGGAGCACGCATCAATAATTGGGCCTCTACCCTTCAGACAGAACTGTTTGCCATACTCCTTGCACTGAAATGCATCTATGTATCAAAGATTGACAGTTTAATTGTAATTGATTCTCTGTCATCCATAAATGCTCTCAACTCATTAAGCATAAATTGTGGCATGCTTGTGTCAGAAGCCAGACACAGGTATGGTAGGATTGTGGACAGTGGAGTCAGAGTGCACATGCTGTGGATTCCATCTCACATTGGTCTTCAGATGCATGATAGAACTGATAAATTGGCTAAGCTGTATGCTTTCAAAGAGGGAGTAGATTACAATCTTGGCTTGTCAGGTAGTAGTTTGAGAACAATAATATGAAAAGAACTTCAGCTGAATTTTATGGACTTAAGGCTCAGGGAGATTGATACCAGTGAGTCCATCTATCATCATTCTATCATGCAGGAGGAGCCACATGTCTATGGTGCATCCAACAAAATAAGCAGACTCTTGGATGTCACTACCGCCCGGCTCCGGTTGGGTTACAAGTATCTTTGGCAGGTTAAATCACCACCACCAGATGTAGACCAAACGAAATGTAAACTTTGCCAGATGGATTATTGTCACACCCTGCGTCATTATGTACTGGAGTGCGATAAAATTAATGAATTTAGAAACAACTCACTCAGAAGTGTTCAAGAAATGGCTAAGTATTTTATCCACAGTGGTATATTACAGACCATTCTGGAGAAATACCCTGACTTTGCTAGCTGTAAATAAAGCATTACCACATATGTGCATGTACTCACCTAATTGTGGTTGCAGGGGTCGAGACTCAGCTCCTGGCCCCGCCTCTTCACTGATCGCTACTGGATCCTCTCTCTCTCTGCTTCCTGAGCTTTGTCATACCTCTTCTTAAAACTATGTATGGTTCCTGCCTCCACTACTTCACTTGCTAGGCTATTCCACTTGCTGACAACTCTATGACTGAAGAAATACTTCCTAACGTCCCTGTGACTCGTCTGAGTCTTCAGCTTCCAGTTGTGACCCCTTGTCCCTGTGTCCCCTCTCTGGAACATCCTATCTCTGTCCACCTTGTCTATTCCCCGCAGTATCTTGTATGTCGTTATCATGTCTCCCCTGACCCTTCTGTCCTCCAGTGTCGTCAGTCCGATTTCCCTTAACCTTTCCTCGTACGACATTCCCTTGAGCTCTGGGACTAGCCTTGTTGCAAACCTTTGTACTTTCTCTAACTTCTTGACGTGCTTGACCAGGTGTGGGTTCCAGACTGGTGCTGCATACTCCAGTATGGGCCTAACATACACAGTGTACAGTGTCTTGAACGATTCCTTATTAAGGTATCGGAACGCTATTCTCAGGTTTGCCAGGCGCCCGTATGCTGCAGCGGTTATTTGGTTGATGTGTGCCTCCGGTGATGTGCTCGGTGTTATGGTCACCCCAAGGTCTTTCTCCCTGAGTGAGGTCTGTAGTCTTTGTCCACCTAGCCTATACTCTGTCTGCGGTCTTCTTTGCCCCTCCCCAATCTTCATGACTTTGCATTTGGCTGGATTGAATTCGAGAAGCCAGTTACTGGACCACATGTCCAGCCTCTCCAGGTCTCTTTGCAGTCCTGCCTCATCCTCGTCCGATTTAATTCTTCTCATCAACTTCACGTCATCTGCGAACAGGGACACTTCAGAGTCTATTCCTTCCATCATGTCGTTCACATATATCAAAAATAGCACTGGTCCTAGAACTGACCCCTGTGGGACCCCGCTCGTAACAGGCGCCCACTGTGATACCTCTTCATGTACCATGACTCGTTGCTGCCTCCCTGTCAGGTATTCCCTTATCCATTGCAGTGCCCTTCCTTTTACGTGTGCCTGATCCTCCAGCTTCTGCACTAATCTCTTGTGGGGAACTGTGTCAAAGGCCTTCCTGCAGTCTAGGAAAACGCAATCTACCCAACCCTCTCTCTCATGTCTTACTTCTGTTACCTTGTCATAAAACTCCAGGAGGTTTGTGATACAAGATTTGCCTTCCATGAACCCATGCTGGTTTTCATTTATAATCTTGTTCCTTTCCAGGTGTTCGACCACTCTCCTCCTGATAATCTTCTCCATGACTTTGCACACAATACATGTCAGAGACACAGGTCTGTAGTTTAGTGCCTCGTTTCTGTTTCCTTTCTTAAATATGGGGACTACATTAGCTGTCTTCCATTTCTCAGGTAGTTGCCCAGTTTCAAGGGATGTGTTGAAGATTGTGGTTAGAGGCACACACAGCATCTCTGCTCCTTCTCTAAGGACCCATGGGGAGATGTTGTCCGGTCCCATCGCCTTTGAGGTGTCAAGGTCACTTAAGAGCTTCTTCACCTCCTCCTCAGTTGTTCGTATGTCATCCAACACTTGTTGGTATATTCCCTCTTGATGTTCCCTTCTGTTCTGTCTTCCCACAGCCCTTCCTGTCTCTACTGTAAAAACTTCCTTAAATCTCCTGTTCAGCTCCTCACATACCTCCTGATCATTTCTTGTGAGTTCTCCACCTTCTGTCCTTAATCTGATCACCTGGTCTTTGACTGTTGTCTTCCTCCTGATGTGGCTATACAACAGTTTCGGGTCTGTCTTGATTCTCGATGCTATGTCATTTTCATACTGTCGCTGGGCCTCCCTCCTTACCTGTGCGTACTCATTCCTGGCTCTGCGACTGATCTCCCTATTTTCGTGTGTGTGTGAGTGTTTGTGTGTGTGTGTTTGTGTGTGCGTGTGTGAGTGTGTGTGTGTGTGAGTGTGTGTGTGAGTGAGTGTGTTTGTTTGTGTGTGTATGTGTATGAGTGTGTGCGTGCGTGTGTGCGTTTGTGTGTGTGTATGTGTGCGTGTGTGTTTGTGTGTGTGTGTGTTTGTGTGTGCGTGTGTGAGTGTGTGTGTGTGTGTGTGTATGAGTGTGTGTGTGTGTGTGTGTATGAGTGTGTGTGCGTGTGTGTGTATGAGTTTGTGTATGTGTGTGTGTGTGTGTGTGATTATGTGTGTGTGTGTATGAATTTGTATGTGTGTGAGTGTGTGTGTGAGAGAGAGAGAGACTCAGCAATCAACATTTGCACCAATAACTCACTACAGTTGTGACCGGGTGTGGAAGTGTGAATTGCTCATTACTCTAAAATTTGTTCATGATTGCAGCCATGTATACACGTAAGTAACCATTCTTACAGTATTCATTACCTTTGTAACTTGTGAGTTCATTACCTTTGTAACTTGTGAGTTCATTACCTTGTACCTAGTTCAGCCATCAAAACTTTGGAGCCCGGTCCCTGGACCCATTGTGTACCTCTGTAATCTGTAAATACCTTTGTAACTTGTCATGATTGTGACTAGACCTACCTGGAGTTCATTACCTTTGTAAATTGTGAGTTCATTACCTTTGTAAATTGTGAATTCATTACCTCTGTAACTTGCTCAGCTATCAAAACTTTGAGGCCCAGTCCCTGGACCCATTATGTACCTCTGTAATCTTTTGACTTCCGCCCACTGGATGGGTATGGGGTGCATAATAAACATATTAAACTAACTTAGTAATTTTGAAATACTGTAACTACCGGATTTTTGCTTTATAGTGTTACTGACAGAAATTAGTGCAGCTTCAATGCATTTTCTCCGTCTTAAGTCGTCTTCTTTAATAACTAGTATAGCTTCATTAGTTATTAAAGAAGACGACTTAAGACGGAGAAAATGCATTGAAGCTGCACTAATTTCTGTTAGTAACACTATAAAGCAAAAATCCGGTAGTTACAGTATTTCAAAATTACTAAGCAAGAGGATATTACCCATCCTGGGAACTGGTGTTACTTGATGCCAGCAGGTCCCTCTCTTGCCTCACCTCCTTAGTTCCATTACTACTACTACTACTACAGTGGTGACGTGTACTTAGCTCTGTGAAGACCTATTTATGTGCTCTCTGTGAATCTGAACCAGGATGCCCTCTCTTGAGCAACTTTACCAGCAGCTGAGAGAAGAGCTCAGAGTTGCTAAGATGGAGATACGGCGATTAACGGAGGAGAACAAGAGGATTCGTAGTAATCCTTCTGTTGTGAGTCCCCAGGTTAAGAGGGGAGCTTGGTCAGTGGCCGGGCAACATGGAACCAAGCTGAAGATCAAGAAAACGGTTGGAGAGGCAGAAACAACGAGAAACCAGAAGACTACCGTGGAAACTTCCAACCCATTCTCGGTGCTAGCTGACGAATGTGAGTGTTCTACTGGGAATGCCACAACGAGCACCAAAGAAGCATTGGCAGACGTGAGTAAGACATCCCTAGAAACCCCAACGAAGACCATCGAGAACGTCTTGACGAATTCTACAAGTGGTGTAATGCTACCTGGCGAATGTGAGTCGACTACTCGGAGCATCACGACGGACGACACCAAGGAAGGTAAAAACATTGTTGTTGTTGGGGATAGCCAGATTAGGTACATGGATAGGGCATTCTGCTTGAAGGATAGGAGTAGGAGGCAGAGAGTGTGTTTTCCTGGGGCTGGGATGAAGGATATTGTTAGCCATCTGGATGACATCATGAGAGGTAATGGGAGCAATCCTATTATCTGTCTCAGTGCTGGAGGCAACGATGTTGGCAGACGTAGGAGTGAGGACCTGATTAGCAGGTATAGGTCAGCAATAGAGATAATTAGGAGGAAGGGTGGGAAACCTGTTATATGTGGCATTTTGCCAAGGAGAGGAGTTGGAAATGAGTGGTTGTCCAGAGCAATTGGCGTCAATTGCTGGCTGGACAAATACTGTAAGGAAAATGCGGTAACATTCATTGACAACTGGGACCTCTTCTATGGCAGAAATGACATGTATGCCAGGGATGGGGTTCACTTATCTAGGTGTGGGGTGGGAGCACTGGCCAACGCAGTGGAGGGAGCTGTTAGGTCTTTAAACTAGGAATAGTTAGTGGTATGGGTTTTGGCGGGAAAACTGTGAAGTCGCAGGGTAGTAATATGAGTACTAGGAGAACTAGTAATAGGCAAAATGAGGTGGATATTGGAAAGCCAGTGGCACTAATTGACAAGGACAGTAATAGGTTTAGTGGAATAACAGAAAGGAGCAGGAAGGGTAAAGAGAGAGGAGGGTCTTTAAATATTTATTCACAAATAGTCGCAGTGCTAGGAATAAGATGGACGAGTTGAGACTAGTTGCTAGTGCAGGTAACATAGATATATTTGCCATTACTGAGACGTGGTTTAATTCAAAAAGTCGGGACATGCCTGCAGAATGTCACATTCAGGGTTTTAAATTGTTCCAAGTAGATAGAAGTATCGGGAAGAGGGGTGGCGTGACATTGTATGTCCGAGATCGTTTGAACTGTTGCATAAAAACGGGTATTAAGTCTGAAGTAACACATACAGAGTCTGTTTGGATAGAATTTTCAGAGGGGCATGAAAAATTAATTTTAGGTGTGATATACCATCCCCCAAATTTAGATAGGGACCAGGGGAGACTACTATGGGAGGAAATTGTTAGGGCCACAAGGCACGATAATGTAGTAATTCTAGGAGACTTTAACTTTAGTCATATTGATTGGAATTTCTTAACTGGGAATTTAGAATTATACGACTTCTTAGAAGTAGTTCAGGATTGTTTTTTGAAGCAGTTTGTGACAGAACCTACAAGGGGTAATAACCTGCTTGACTTAGTTCTGGCAAACAATGAATCCCTTGTTAATAATTTAGAAGTTTCAGAGGAACTGGGTGCTAGCGACCACAAATCAATTACATTTAGAATTGAATGGAAGTATGATAGTAGGGATAACTCAATAACAGTCCCAGATTTTCGCTTAGTCCTGACCTCAATTGTAGGCAAATTACTAGAGTCAATTATAGCTCAGATTATAAGAAGCCATCTCGATAAGCATAGCTTGATTAATGATACTCAGCATGGATTCACAAGAGGCCGGTCTTGTCTAACTAATTTATTAACTTTCTTCAGTAAAGCTTTTGAGGCTGTTGACCACGATAAAGAATTTGATATTATTTACTTAGATTTTAGTAAGGCATTTGATAGAGTTCCGCACCAAAGACTGTTGAAGAAAGTAGCAGCTCATGGCATTGGGGGAAGGGTGCTATTGTGGATCGAATCATGGCTCACAGACAAGAAGCAAAGAGTGTCCATAAATGGGGTTAAATCCGAGTGGGGATCAGTAACAAGTGGCGTTCCACAGGGATCAGTCTTGGGCCCGTTGTTGTTTATAATATATATCAATGATCTTGATGAAGGAATTTCTAGTACCATTGAACGTTGCCATACCACTTGAAGATTAGGCCTTAGGATAATTGATTCAAGCTTGTTAGATTGTTGAACTTGCAGGAGGATTTAAGACTAAACCTTTGCTAGCCTCTCCTGAAAAGTTGGCAGATTGCGTTCAATGTACGAGGAAATGCCAAGGTTCTGAATGGCTCTAGCTGGCATACCTAAAAGCACTTATAAGTTAAACAACTGTGAAAGAACTTAAGCCTAATAACAGATTGAAAAGGACTTGGGGGTTCCATGGATTTGCACAACCTTAAAGGGGAATACAAAGGGCAAATGCCTAAGCGTATTGATCTAAGGCTAAATAGATTAACGGGAAATTTACCTATTCTGAATGTAAGCTCAGAGGTCCTTTGAAAGGTCTATATTCAATCTTTCGCAAAGGCTTTGGGTGCATTTTCATTATGAGTCCTTCTGGCTGATTGAAAGTTTGGCTTAGCTCAATTCTGGTCTCATACTTCTACATGCTCTGGATCATAAATTGTTCGCAAAACATTCTTCCAGCTGAGTAGGGCAAATTAATTACATTTAGCATTTAGAAATCAAAATGGTTATGAAGGCGATTGTAACTCCATAAGTTACATTCAAAGCCTTGTTGGACGAGCTGAGAGACCTTGCAAATCAGTGATATAAGCTGGCGATAGTGGGACCTTAATAAAGGGGAATCATTCAAAAAGGTGAGATGTTCTCTGACCCAGCGGTAACCCAAGTAATGGATTTCAAAGTTGGATAACTTTACGATTTAGTTGGATCCTGGAAAGTTTGTTTGGAAATATCTAGTTGATTCTTTGGATCCAGTCTACCTTTTTGTTGGGTTATTGAGGCTGGGACTTTGGGTCGCTTCAAATTTAGGTTGGACATCACGGACCTGTTGGTGGGAGGTTGGTTATGAGTGGGAAACTGTCATCAGAGTTAAATTTAATTGCCCTGCATTGAAAATGGGCGTTGGTCAAATGCTTGTTAGTGGGATGGCCTGGGTAAAGGACTTCCTTTTCGTATGGGCCAACAGGCTGCATGCAGGGGATTCCTCCTTTCTTGATGTTCCTTGAATGTTCTACGAGCCAGGTCTACCCATGGTCGTCCTCCTGACCTGACTCCTGACTGCATAATATCAAATGTTTTCTTAGATTTTGCATCCTGTTGGACTTGAAGAAGCCAGGTAGGCACGTTTCCTTTAATCAAATGGTCCTTGAATGTACTGAGTTTAAGTGTCCTTTTTCCGTTTGTGGAGTGTCTGTAAAGTGGCTTGCTGTCTTCTTTGTCATAGGAAATGCCTGGTAACAGCGTCCAATTTGGGGGGATTTGCTTGAATAGTTGTCCGATCCATTGTAGTAACTCCAAGCAAAGACCAATTTGATGTTCTTCGGGATGCAACTGTTCTTGAGGCATTGAAGAGTTCCTGCAGAGGTCGTAGTCGGTTGCCTGAGAATGCCTGGGGAATAATTGAACCGTCCATTCCGACTACAATAAGAAGGATGCTAAGCCTTTTAGCTGAAAGACAAATTTCTTTAAAACATTAGCATTGTGAATCTGAATCATTTTCTTAAGCTTGGCCGGCCAATTCCCAAAAACTTCATCAAGGTTTGTCATCATGTTCTCCATGGGTCTTGCACTCGGTCCTCATCCAAATCTAAATGGCGTTCGTTAGGTCCCACCATGCGCGCTCTTCCACTCCTCCGCCTATGATGGTGAATCCATTTAACTTCTTGTTGAACCTTTTAGGCACTCACAGATCAGTGAACACTTCCAAAAGGGACTGTGAGCTGATACTAGGCCGTCACTTAGCCTGAAATGGCTGTGTATGTTTTATCTTCCATTCTTATAGGGACTTGATATCGGCCACTCTGCATTATCCCGTTGTTGTAAACACGTAGTGCTGAGTAATTTTGTTGACTTGCTGGACCTTCGTCAATTCTCTCCACCATCAGGATTGTAAATTTGCTTGATTGTCTCGGTGGTTGCCGACCGAAGGGCCAGGTGCCTCTTGCTGCCCTGAATTCTTAACTTGTGTCAACAACCTGTGCACAGCCAGGTCTCCCACTCCCAGGTTATATACCCAGTCTTCATCAGCCTACTGAGTTTCTTTCCTCCAATGAACAGTCCGATCCTCGTAAGAATCGTGGCGTGATCTAGCGATATACGACTGCTAACTGAGTAAGTCTTTGCAAACAGGCCTGGTGGGTCTACCTCCAAAGTACGTCTTTTCGTAATTGCAACAAGATGGCCTTCGTTGCCTTCCACCTCCCCACCCCCTTACTGTTCCCCCAAGGCCTGACACCTGCCTCTGCTTGCTTACTGAAATCCAACCTTCTCGACCTAAAGGTCAAATAACATCTGATGCCACTATTGTGGTCAGGAAAATTTATTAAATATCTTGATCAACTTTGGATTGCAACCTCTGGAAAGTTTACCTTAAAACCAAAACCCTCAAGGTCTTCGCTCCATTGTTGAGAAATGTTGATGCCATGGAAACGGTACCACCTGATGCGTGCATGAGAAAAAGTTCTCAGCAACTAAGGTTCAAGGATTGATTTGAAACTCCTGAGCTGCCAGCTCAGTCAATTAAGACTAAACATGGCTACTTCTGCTCCTTTGATGAATATGACACTGCCTTTGACAAAGTGAACTTTGGAAGTAAAGCCTGTCAGAAGTCACTAAGTTAAGAAAGTCTCATGATTGACTGAATGTTACAGGCACCTAGAAAACTCTGCCATTGCTGCAAAATACGCTCGTTCATACTCCTAGCTGACCTTTCTTGTGGCACTTTCGGTTCAGATTGCTCTTTGCCGACCACCGACATTCCTTTGGAAACGTGGATCTCTCGAAAACCTTCAAAAGAATCACACAATATCCTTGTGCTGCAAATTGCACTGAGGCAAAAGGTTCCCCATGCACTATCTGCAAGAAGTCTTGGTCCAGGAATTGTTCAGCAACTGGCCACTTGAGAAGGCTGAAGTACTTGCAATACCTTCCAAATGAATTCTTAACTGGGCTGAATCTGGGTGAGCTCTTGCTGGTCAAAGTTGCAGCCGGCTAAGCCCTTCTAGAAAGTTTTATTCTCCAATTAAACTCTGCCTTCCCTTAGCGAGAGCAAAGGCCAACCTGATCCCTAGCCCACCCCTCCCTGCTGGACCTCCCTTCCCACAATACCTGTGCCCCAGCCTGTCCCCACCCCCAATGCTGGAAGCCCTGACAGTCCTTGGCCTAAAATTTTCAGTGCTTGAAGTATTCTCTAGGACATCACTCAATCTGCTGGCAGGCAGAGTTGCAAGGCGACTCTGGTTCTACAGATTTCATTTGTAGGTTTAATATAACTGTGAACTTGAGGGTTTTGCTAGCCCACTCTTGCGTATGGTAATTCTACAAACAGAAATCAGACCTCTCATGTCTAAGGTGAATACTTGTCGTGCTAAGATTCTTCCCTCTTTAATTATCCCTTCCTTTCCTGAAGGGCTCCCTTGAAGCCTCCTAGTCCTTAAACCTCCCTGCCTTCCATTCCTGAGCCCCCCAGTTCCTCTTGACCTAAGCTGGGGTCTCCAGTCTAGCCTCTCAGGTTCAGTAAACTTCTGCACCTCCATGTTGCTGATGTAGTCTAGTTGCTACGATCCACCCCTCCCCCAGGTACCCAGGATTCTATGTTCAAACTTCCAAATTTGTTGTGATAGAAAACTTCCAGGTTCCTTCTGCATCTCTAGCCCTTTACTTCCAACCACAAGAAAATCCTCATCCAGGTCCAACTTCCACCTGCAAGAACAAAATATAACAAACCTAAAGTACCCCAATCTTCTAATGGACTTGACCAGGGAATGGTAAAACGATCCATCTCTTGCATACCGTCAAGGAAAGCGGGTTATGGCAACCTACAAAGGCCACACATCCACTTTGATGGCACCTCTATCACGGGCATTTGTCCAACTCTCCCCGACATCTTTGCTGACGAAACCAAATTGGAAATCAAACGTTTAAGGAGATTCAGTTCAACATCGTTCTTACTTTACAATTAGACACCTACTGGTAGCCCTCCTTGAACGCAGAGCCAAAGATGTTGTTTTGCTTAAACAGTTACCTGGGCCCCTCAGCCCCTCAATGGTGGTCCGCAGTATTGGTTATACCTGCTGCTGCTCCCCTATAGGACCCCACGTATGGGGTTGCATCTTGTCAGATTCCAACGATGGGCAGAGAATTTCTCCCAATCCTTTTATTCATCACTGTTCTTGATCAGAATGCACAGAGATTGCCCCTTTATCTTTTTCAAACCTATGCTCGCCCAAACAGTACTTTCTGCAACAATACATGATCTCTCCTTAAAGTCTTCTTTAATCTTACAGGAAACCAACATCTTAACCTAGCTGACCCAAAATGGAATGAAATAATAGGCTGAAAGCCATTTCTCACTAGTAACAACCAATAAGAAATGGCAATTTATAACTTGGCAAATATCAAAAGAGGCCTAGGGTTCATCTTAGGCCCCAGACTCAGTATTCTTGAACCATTAACGGGAGGACATTAAAAAGGGGATATCATTCTAAAAGGGACTATGAAATTCCGTTGCTAGGGCTCTCAAAACATTAACTCAAAAAGTTTTTTCCAGGTGGCTATAGAACAAAAGGCTCAGAGATCAAGATCCCAGTCCCCTTAAAAATAACTTACGGGCATCTTCTGACCAAAGCCCGAATGATGTGCATTCCAATTTTAAATAACCTTCATTTTCTCTACAAGTTTTTAACAGCTAGGGATGTTTCAAACAACACATAATATTCCAATAATTAACCTTTTTCACCTAGTGGATCTAGAAGAAGAAACCTAAATTCTGTAACATCATCGATCACTATGAAATGGTTCATCCAGGACACCCATTCAGAAGCCAGCCAACATGGCAAAATAAGTCACCCAGGTCCGGATTGTTGGAAAGTCAAGGGCTCTAGGAACAAGAATGCAAACAAGTCTGTGAACCATTAACCTAACAATTTTTAATTTATTCCTCTTACAAACAGGATCAGTAGATTTGTCGTCCGATTATGATGGTGACTACCTAAGTCAATTCCTATTTTTACAAAACAGGGGACAAGTCGTGACCACAACAATTATGCTAATCGCTGACTAATACAATTGCAGCGGTTACTGGCAGCGTGAATTAAAAACTAAAGCCTTCTGGAGATTTTATCAAAAAATCAGAAGCATCTACTGATAAGCAAATCAAACTTGATTCAATGATAACTCACATGGATCTACAAGAGGACGGATCTGCTACAACATCTTCAAACATTCTGTAAAGAACATTTGCTTCTGCTTGACCCACTCACCTAAATTTGATTATTCAATTTACATTCAGAATTTTAGTAAGGAACACTTTGAACTGAGTTCGCACCAAAGAAACGTTGAAGAGTAGCAGCCTCATGGCATTCGGGGAAGGGTGCTTATCCGTCCCAAGAACTCGATCACTGGCCTTTCACCAACACAAGCAGAGTCTCCATAAACAGGGGTTAAACCTTCCTGAAAGGCTCCTGGTGCCTGTGGCTAAACCATATTATCAGAAACCTTCCTTGGGACCCTCTGTTCATTGCCTTTATAATAAACCTCCTAATCTCCCTTGATCTTGGATGCTTCCCTTTCCCTCTTCAGCTGATGCTGATCCTCCTTCGCCCAATAAATGACACTGACCCCGAAGAAACTAGGTCGGCCCTAATCAGCCTTCCTCGAAACTAGGAAAACTGTTTGGGAAAAACTTCATTAAGGATTTGACAAATCTACTCTTGTCAGAAAATACCTGGAACATAATTGCAATCACTTTCAGATAAATGCAAGGTTTGGCTTAAGCTGCTCCACAAGGATGCCATTAACATCATTCTCAACTATAAGTTAAATAATGTAAAGAACAAAACAAAGAAACAGGACACAGCCCTTGGTTGCAAAAGGACGTTGGGGGTTGCTTTTGGAAGCACTGTGTGGCAACCTTAAAGGGGCTCAAGTACAAAGTCAATGCCTAGCGTAACGTAACCTGGCCAAATCGAATTACTGTTTAAATCCTCTGCAACTTGTAAGCACAGAAGTACCATGAGGAATCATTATCAGGCTTTGTTACATCATTGAGTAAGGCTTCACTCTAGCTTGGTGCACCCCAGGCATTCTGGTCTTTCCCCATACCCTTACAGAATGGACATTTTAAATTGAGAAAACATTCAGCGTAGGATTGAAACCTATTAATACCATAAGTCCATTAGAAATCTTAGCCTATGAAGAAAGATTGAACAGTTACATTCAACTTGTTCAGTCATGCCAATAATGAGGATACCTCATCATGTATAAATGGAAGAAAAATAGGTATTGAATAAAGGATATTCCAAAAAGGTCTTGAAGGAAAAATCTCCAAGGAGGATCAAAACCTGCAGTAATGGATTGCTTGGATAAGTTTACGTATTTTAGAAAGGACATAGAAAGTATCCTTTGGAAATTAGGGTAGTTCGAACTGCAGTGAACAGTCTGACCTAGTTGGGTTACTTGAGGCTTGGACCTGGGTCGCTTCAAATTTCGGTTGATAAGTACCATTGGAGTGGGAGGGGTTGACTTTGAGTGGGACTTCGTTTACATCAGGAGCTTATTTCACGGGTCAAGGCATGCAAATAGGGCTTGGTCAAATTGTTAAGTGGGATGAATTGTAAAGGACCTGCTCAGTATGAAACCATAGCCTGCTGCAGAGTTACCTCCTTTCTTCAAATCCCTAATACGTCCTCTGTAACTACTACCACCTCTAGCCCACTGTCTTGCAGCTCAAACCTGACTTAAACTGCAGCTGTCCATATAATCTGTTTTGCTTAGGGTTTTGCTGATGTCAGTTGGGAGGACTTCAAGAAGCCATCTCATGGCCCAGTTAAACGTTTCCTGTGTCTGAATCTGTACATGGAAGTGTCTTTTTTGTGACGCCCTGATGGAGACTCTTGAGGACTATACTGACCTCTCTCTGCATTACAGTGCAGACCCACAAAGCAGAACCTTTTCTTTACTGGCCGTCTTTCTGACCTTTCAGAAACAGGCCGAGTATGTCAGATCCCTTGCTCTACTCAGACAACGCCATGACAGCCATGACGAGGCACCGTGCAGGGGCCAGCAAAGATATACTTCGCCTGTACTGTATACAAGTCATACGCTCGCTCATTGACTACGGTGCACCGGCGTTAGCTCATCTCTTCCCGCAGAGCAGGCAAAGGGTGGAGGTTGTACAAAACCAGGCGATAAGAACTATGCTTGGGGTTCCCATCTGGACCAACACAGTATGTCTCAGATCTGAGGCCCGGCTTCCTTCCCTGGCTGACAGAATAAGATACATAAACGCCTGCAAAGTAGCCACGATTCTGCACCGGCAGCAAGGTACTCCACTAAGAGGACAGATATTGACAACCATGACACAAGATCCAACTCTCTTCACGGACTACTCCTGGATTCGTTCGTTTTGTGCTGCTGGGCCCAAGCTGCTTCCTATACAACTACTCCTTGAGAAGAGTTGTGACCTTCCTGTTGCTGGGTATCATCCACCACTTCACCGGTGCCCAGATCCGGCCGATGTTTGCGTCATGCATTTACCTACCTCTTATTATTATTATTATTATTATTATTATTATTATTATTATTATTATAATCAAAGGGGAAGCGCTAAACCCGGGGGATTATACAGCGCCTGGGGGGGGATGTGGAAGGCATTCAGGCTTAATTTGGGGAACTGGAGCACTGATCCAATTCCCTAAATCAAGAGCCCCTCACCAACATCAAGGAACCTTCCTTGAGGGGTTACCTACCTCTAAGCGTCTCTGCAGTCAAGACACCCTCAGTAATCATGCTGAAACAAGCATGTCACTGGCAGAGGGATGCACATATGCAGTGTATTTCACAGATGGTTCTGTCGACCCTGAAAGGAAGAGAGCAGCAGCTGGACTGTACCACAATGGTCACACACAAGGCTGGCGACTCCCTGACCACTGCACGATCCTTCAAGCTGAGCTGGTGACGATTCAGCAGGCATTGTCACATGCCCTACAACATCGACTCCGACCTGTCATACATGTTGACTCCACCTCTGCAATCAATGCCCTCTCCCATCCCCAACCACAGGACAATGTTCACCTCATTACATCGATTCTGAGCATAATGACAGCCTTAGAAGCTCAGGGTAACAGATCAACATTGAACTGGATCCCCAGCCATGTTGGCATCCAGGGAAATGAGGCGGCAGATGCTGCAGCCAAGACAGCCACAGAGTATCCACATGTTGGGATTGCTGTCCCCATCAGCCTAAGACAAACCAAACTGGTAGCCGCCAAAGCAATGAAACTTATGGGGGAGGTCCTAGGTGATACCCCATCTCAACAGTGGTACCGAGCAGCGACTCAGGGAGAACCCCCTCCAAATGATAGAAGCTGGTCCAGAGCGCAGTGTACCGCCATCCATCAACTCGTTTGGGTTTTCCCACAGCCTGTTGTTGTTGTTGTTGTTTTGTGTGTTAGTTACCATTTTGTCTCCTAGGCACATGTCGATTAGACACTAGGCCTGTTGTATTGTGTGTTAGTGGGATGAATTGTAAAGGACCTGCCTAGTATGGGCCAACAGGCCTGCTGCAGTGTTCCTCCTTTCTTATGTTCTTATGTTCTTATGTGTGTGTGTGTTTTAGTTAGTTACCATTTTGTCCTAGGCACATGTCGATTAGACACTAGGCCTGTTGTATTGTGTGTGTGTGTGTGTGTGTGTGTGTGTGTGTGTGTGTGTGTGTGTGTGTGTGTGTGTGTGTGTGTGTGTGTGTGTGTGTGTGTGTGTGGGTGTGTGATGTGTGTGTGTGATGTGTGATGTGTGTGTTATGTGTGTGTGTTGTGTGTGTGTTATGTGTGTGTGTGTTATGTGTGTGTGTTATGTGTGTGTTATGTGTGTGTGTACTCACCTAGTTGTACTCACCTAGTTGAGGTTGCAGGGGTCGAGTCCGAGCTCCTGGCCCCGCCTCTTCACTGATCGCTACTAGGTCACTCTCCCTGAACCGTGAGCTTTATCATACCTCTGCTTAAAGCTATGTATGGATCCTGCCTCCATTACATCGCTTCCCAAACTATTCCACTTACTGACTACTCTGTGGCTGTGAAAATTTGTGTGGGCTGCCTCCAAGTGAGTCACCTACCCTGGCAAACTCTGTTGACACCGAGCTCTGAGGTGGGTACCTCAGCCTCACAAGTGGCTTATAGGACAGATTTTCACAAATGATTGATGTTGCAAGAAACTCGCCTGCATGCACGTATAGAGGACTAACTTACTTGGTGTTGCTGCATATATCCTGATCTTCAACTTCCTAAGCCTAGCTTTAGCCCCTTTGGACTTCCCCTCAGAAACCACATGCAACCGGGAGCCTTAATTCCTGCAATATTCAATCGTAATTAGTGTCCTGCCTGCACCTCAGAAATTCCTATATCCAAGAGGGTATGTATCCCCTAGTATAACTATGCAGACTCAGACACTAGCTTCCAGACTGCTCTGAGACACTGGTACTTACTGGGCATGCTCTGCCAGCTGCAACACAGGCCCACAGCTAAACTCAACTCACAACCTTCCCAGACACTGGCCAGAAATCTATGAGAAACAGTGGAGGTCTTGTCTTACTGTATGGGCCTGACGGAGGAGGTCATCCAGGTCTCAGATGTGAAGACACGTGGGGGGCGCCGTCTGCTGATCACGGCAAGTCTTGTCCAGTTGGTGTCTGTCTTAAGAAGGACGCTATTCTGTCTTTGTGATCCGCGCCTCGTCATCCAAGCTAGGGCTGCCAGTTCTCCCTAGCTAACTTATCCTAGTGTTTGCCTACATTATCGGCCTATTACTACCTATGTTAAGGTCTTAGGTCTACATTATTATTATCTACAGTTGTCTCAATAATCCTAATATTAGTGTACTACCAGTAAAACTACCTACTCCTTCCCTGAGGAGTAAATCTATAAATTAAATACATGCCTACCAAGAATCCATCACCGACCAGAGAGAATGCTGTTTGTTTGGGAGGGTTTTAAGGGCCGCCCAGCTCAGCCGTCCCGTACCGCCATGCTGGATCTGTCCTGTGGAACTTTAGGGACCAAATAAATTTCCACAGTGGCTGAAGAAATACTTCCTATCATCCCTGTGATTCATCTGTGTCTTCAACATCCAACTGTGTCCCCTTATTACTGTGTCCAATCTCTGGAACATCCTGTCTTTGTCCACTTTGTCAATTCCTCTCAGTATTTTGTATGTCATCATCATGTCCCCCCTATCTCTCCTGTCCTCCAGTGTCGTCAGGTTGATTTCCCTTAACTTCTCCTCGTAGGACATACCTCTTAGCTCTGGGACTAGTCTTGTTGCAAACCTTTGCACTTTCTCTAGTTTCTTTACGTGCTTGGCTAGGTGTGGGTTCCAAACTGGTGCCGCATACTCCAATATGGGCCTAACGTACAAGGTGTACAGGGTCCTGAACGATTCCTTAATAAGATGTGTGTGTACTCACCTATTTGTACTCACCTATTTGTGGTTGCAGGGGTCGAGTCTTAGCTCCTGGCCCTGCCTCTTCACCGGTTGCCACTTGTGATGTGTAAGTGTTGATGTGTGTGTGTGTGTGTACTCACCTAGTTGAGGTTGCGGGTGTCGAGTCGAGTGTGTGTGTGTGTGTGTACTCACCTAGTTGAGGTTGCGGGGGTCGAGTCCGAGCTCCTGGCCCCGCCTCTTCACTGATCGCTACTAGGTCACTCTCCCTGAGCCGTGAGCTTTATCATACCTCTGCTTAAAGCTATGTATGGATCCTGCCTCCACTACATCGCTTCCCAAACTATTCCACTTACTGACTACTCTGTGGCTGAAGAAATACTTCCTAACATCCCTGTGATTCATCTGTGTCTTCAGCTTCCAACTGTGTCCCCTTGTTACTGTGTCCAATCTCTGGAACATCCTGTCTTTGTCCACCTTGTCAATTCCTCTCAGTATTTTGTATGTCGTTATCATGTCCCCCCTATCTCTCCTGTCCTCCAGTGTCGTCAGGTTGATTTCCCTTAACCTCTCCTCATAGGACATACCTCTTAGCTCTGGGACTAGTCTTGTTGCAAACCTTTGCACTTTCTCTAGTTTCTTCACGTGCTTGGCTAGGTGTGGGTTCCAAACTGGTGCCGCATACTCCAATATGGGCCTAACATACACGGTGTACAGGGTCCTGAATGATTCCTTATTAAGATGTCGGAATGCTGTTCTGAGGTTTGCTAGGCGCCCATATGCTGCAGCAGTTATTTGGTTGATGTGCACTTCAGGAGATGTGCCTGGTGTTATACTCACCCCAAGATCTTTTTCCTTGAGTGAGGTTTGTAGTCTCTGACCCCCTAGACTGTACTCCGTCTGCGGCCTTCTTTGCCCTTCCCCAATCTTCATGACTTTGCACTTGGTGGGATTGAACTCCAGGAGCCAATTGCTGGACCATGTCTGCAGCCTGTCCAGATCCCTTTGTAGTTCTGCCTGGTCTTCGATCGAGTGAATTCTTCTCATCAACTTCACATCATCTGCAAACAGGGACACCTCAGAGTCTATTCCTTCCGTCATGTCGTTCACAAATACCAGAAACAGCACTGGTCCTAGGACTGACCCCTGCGGGACCCCGCTGGTCACAGGTGCCCACTCTGACACCTCGCCACGTACCATGACTCGCTGCTGTCTTCCTGACAAGTATTCCCTGATCCATTGTAGTGCCTTCCCTGTTATCCCTGCTTGGTCCTCCAGTTTTTGCACCAATCTCTTGTGTGGAACTGTGTCAAACGCCTTCTTGCAGTCTAAGAAAATGCAATCCACCCACCCCTCTCTCTCTTCTCTTACTGCTGTCACCATGTCATAGAACTCCAGTAGGTTTGTGACACAGGATTTCCCGTCTCTGAAACCATGTTGTCTGCTGGTGATGAGATCATTCCTTTCTAGATGTTCCACCATTCTTCTCCTGACAATCTTTTCCATGATTTTGCATGCTATACATGTCAGTGACACTGGTCTGTAGTTTAGTGCTTCATGTCTGTCTCCTTTTTTAAAGATTGGTACCACATTTGCTGTCTTCCATGCCTCAGGCAATCTCCCTGTTTCGATAGATGTATTGAATATTGTTGTTAGGGGTACACATAGCGCCTCTGCTCCCTCTCTCAGGACCCATGGAGAGATGTTATCTGGCCCCATTGCCTTTGAGGTATCTAGCTCACTCAGAAGCCTCTTCACTTCTTCCTCGGTTGTGTGTACTGTGTCCAGCACATGGTGGTGTACCCCACCTCTCCGTCTTTCTGGAGCCCCTTCTGTCTCCTCTGTGAACACTTCTTTGAATCTCTTGTTGAGTTCCTCACATACTTCACTGTCATTTCTTGTTGTCTCTCTTCCTTCCTTCCTTAGCCTGATTACCTGGTCTTTGACGGTTGTTTTCTTCCTGATGTGGCTGTATAACAGCTTCGGGTCAGATTTGGCTTTTGCTGCTATGTCGTTTTCATATTGACGTTGGGCCTCCCTTCTTATCTGTGCATATTCGTTTCTGGCTCTACGACTGCTCTCCTTATTCTCCTGGGTCCTTTGCCTTCTATATTTCTTCCATTCCCTAGCACACTTGGTTTTTGCCTCCTTGCATCTTTGAGTGAACCATGGGTTCATCCTGGCTTTTTCATTATTCCTGTTACCCTTGGGTACAAACCTCTCCTCAGCCTCCTTGCACATTGTGACTACATATTCCATCATCTCATTAACTGGTTTCCCTGCCAGTTCTCTGTCCCACTGAACCTCATTCAGGAAATTCCTCATTCCTGTGTAGTCCCCTTTCCTGTAGTTTGGTTTCATTCGTCCTGGCCTTCCTGCTTCCCCCTCCACTTGTAGCTCTACTGTGTATTCGAAGCTCAAAACCACATGATCGCTGGCCCCAAGGGGTCTTTCATATGTGAATACTAAGTCCAGTCTTGCTGGTTCATCCTCTCCTCTCTCTCTTGTAGTGTCCCTTACGTGTTGGTACATGAAGTTTTCCAGTACCACCTCCATCATCTTAGCCCTCCATGTATCTTGGCCCCCATGTGGCTCCAAGTTCTCCCATTCGATCTCCTTGTGGTTAAAGTCGCCCATGATCAGGAGCTTTGCCCTACATGTATGAGCTCTTCTGGCCACTGCAGCCAGTGTTTCAACCATCGCTCTATTGCTCTCGTCATACTCTTGCCTTGGCCTCCTGCTGTTCTGTGGTGGGTTATACATCACTGCAATTATCACCTTGGGACCTCCAGAGTGAAGCGTTCCCGCTATACAATCACTTTCTTCTCCGCTGTCTCATCTCTCCAGCTCATCAAAATTCCATCAGTGTTTGATCAGCAATGCCACTCCTCCCCCCCCCTGTTCCTTCTGTCTTTCCTCAGGATCTGGTATCCCGTTGGGAAGATGGCATCTGTTATCATACCTGTAAGTTTGGTTTCTGTGATTGCTATGATGTCTGGTGATGCCTCTTTGACTCTTTCGTGCCACTCCTCCCACTTGTTTGTTATTCCATCAGCGTTTGTGTACCATACCTTCAGTTTCCTTTCCAACACTGTGGTTTGGGGAGCCTGTGGGGGTGGGAGACCTGGTAGTATACTGTGGGATTCTATGGTTGGGGGTTGGGTGGAAGCTGTGGGTATGGATTGTATTGTGTGTTGGGATGGTGTGATAGGTTGTGGGGTTCTGAGGATAGTTGTGTGTGTGCTTGCTCTTGCTGCTCTGTTCTGCTCTGACTGACCTCTGCTGGTTCCATCCTTGTCTCCTTTCCTAGCTCCTTTCGCTTTTTTGTCCTCTCCCTCAGCTGCTGTCTCTCTTTTTGTGTTCTGTCTCTGTCTAGGAACACCTTCTTGTACTCTTCCGAGCTTCTCAACCGTGGTTTTTCTTGGAGGATCCTGTTCCGCACTGTTTCTGTCCTGAGAATCAGCTTGATCGGTCGGTTTCTCCCCTTCAAGTACCCCCCTATTCTCTGAAAATTTACAATCTCGTCCATGTCTTCTCCCCCTATTTCCGTGATGATTTTCTCAATCTCCTTTCTTTCTTCCTGCCGTCTTTCAGTGTGTGTCCTTTCCTCTCTCTCCCAAAGCCCATGGATAAACACTGATTTTTCCCTTTCCTCCTCCCATTGCCTCTCCCTCTGTGACTCTGGTTCCTGTCTGTATGTGGCCATTTTCTCCCTTGATTTTTCCAGTGGCTCTTGGTAGCATGGTTGTGCCTCAGCATTCGACTTATCTCCCTCTCCATCTGCACCCATCTGCTCTTCCCTTCCACTCCCTGGCCCTTCTTTGCAGGCTGATAGGACCTTAGCATATTTCATATCTCCTTCCTTCCTGTTCAGCCTCTCAGCTTCGTATGGTGTGTCTTCTCTGGTCACTACCCCTGAGACTTGCTTCAGCCTGTTTACCTCAAATTCTAGGACCTTTACCCTGGCTACTGCAGTTTCGACTTGTGCCTCCCAATTCTTCGTCTCCTTCTCCAACCTCTTTTCCCATTTCACAGAGAGCTCTTTCTCCATTTTTTTCAGAAAGCTCTCCTAATTTTCTCTCCCATTCTTGTTCTATCCTTTTCCACTGCTCCTCCATCCATTCCTCCCTACCAGTATCATTGTCATCTGATCCCTGATTCCTGCGAGTCCCAACCATTTCTTTTTTTTTTTTTTTATTAAAAGAGAAAGTGAAAAAGAAAAAAGGGGGAGAGAGTGAGAGAGAGGGAGAAAGAGAGAGAAGGGGAGGGTAGAAGGAGGGGAAAAGGGGGAGAAAGTGAGAGAGAGAGGGGGGAGTGACAAGGGAAGAGAGGGAGAGAGAGAGAATAGGAAGAGAGAGAGAAAGAGAGGAAGAGAGAGAGGGGGAAAGGGAGGGAGAGGGAGAGAGAGGAAGAGAGAGAAAGAGAGAGAGGAAGAGGGAGAGGAAGAGAGGATGAGAGAGAGAGAGAGAGAGAGAGAGAGAGAGAGAGAGAGAGAGAGAGAGAGAGAGAGAGAGAGAGAGAGAGAGAGAGAGAGAGAGAGAGAGAGAGGAAGAGAGAGGAGGGGAGAGGGAGGCGGGGGGGGGGGGGGGAAGGAAGGGTTAGAGGATCACTTCACAGGAAGGTGTGAAATCCTGTATATGGGTGTGTGTGTATATGTGTGTGTACTCACCTATTTGTACTCACCTATTTGTGGTTGCAGGGGTCGAGTCCTAGCTCCTGGCCCCGCCTCTTCACCGGTTGCTACTAGGCCCTGTGTGTGTGTGTGTGTGTGTGTGTGTGTGTGTGTGTGTGTGTGTGTGTTTATGTGTGTGTGCATGTGTGTGTGTTTATGTGTGTGTGCATGTGTGTGTGTTTATGTGTGTGTGTTTATGTGTGTGTGTGTGTGTGTGTGTGTGTGTGTGTGTGTGCTCGTGTGTATGTGTGCCCCCACTTCTAAGTATTCATACTGCTAATAAATATCAGTAGTAATACCCGTATTTCTAAAACTACCAACAGTGATTCTAGCACTTATCACTTCTACTTATAAAACACAGAAAGTAATTAGGTTGTAAAATTTAGCTTGTCTGAGCTTCTAGGAGTGTCTGACGTCACCCTCACTAGGCTTCCCCTCGCTAGGCTGCTCCTCGCTAGTCAACACTATCTTCACCTTATCTATGCTATTTCTGCTCTAATTCTGGTAATAGCTTGCAGGAGTGAGTGACCAGTATCTAACAGTGACGCAAGGCAGGATTCAGAACCCCCAAAACAACCCCAACAGGTGAGTGATACTTAAGCTGGCAGTGATGCGATGACAAGTTGCCAGATGCTGATGACGTAGCCTTCTATCACTATTTTGAAAATTCTTCACCTGTGACCTTTATAACCGTATATGCTCATGCATCCCGCGTCCCTCAATGTCACTTATGATAGAATACACTTCACTTATATTGGAATACACTTCACATTCGGTGTTACACTTTATATGTATAATGTCACACAACTGTTGTGACGTCACTGTTTCAGCAGGCCTAATGCCACCTTCCCTTGTTATATATTATATTTTTCCTTTCTACTTTTGCTTATTAACTTTTTCACTCTCACTGTATGGTGCCCCACATTTCACTTGTTATCCAATCTCTCGAAATTCTTGAACACCCGCTTCCACACTCACTTGAATCTTTGTATATTTGAATCTGTGTAGCAACAGAAGCCTACTATCCACTAACGGTTTGACACTTTGAAATATTAAAGATTTCAGGCTTCCTCTCGACTTTTTTTAACTAATAACTCTGGTTATCACTCGTAGGATTGTTCACTGACGTTGTCACTACCACTGATTACTGCTAGCAGTTGTTGCACGCCTTAAAAACCACTAAAGTTCTCGGAGCCTTGTGACCCACGTCTGCTGACTGACTGTGTGTGTGTGTGTGTGTGTGTGTATGTGTGTGTACTCACCTATTTGTACTCACCTATTTGTGGTTGCAGGGGTCGAGTCCTAGCTCCTGGCCCCGCCTCTTCACCGGTTGCTACTAGGCCCTCTCTCTCCCCGCTCCATGAGCTTTATCAAACCTCGTCTTAAAACTGTGTATGGTTCCTGCCTCCACTACGTCATTTTCTAGGCTATTCCACTGCCTTACAACTCTATGACTGAAGAAATACTTCCTACTATCTCTCTGACTCATTTGTGTCTTCAACTTCCAATTGTGGCCTCTTGTTTCTGTGTCCCCTCCCTGGAACATCCTGTCCTTGTCCACCTTGTCTATTCCATGCAGTATTTTATATGTCGTTATCATGTCTCCCCTGACCCTCCTGTCCTCCAGTGTCGTCAGGCCGATTTCCCTTAATCTTTCTTCATAGGACATTCCCCTTAGCTCTGGAACTAACCTTGTTGCAAACCTTTGTACTTTCTCTAGTTTCTTGACGTGCTTTATCAAGTGCGGGTTCCAAACAGTTGCTGCATACTCCAGTATGGGCCTGACATACACGGTGTACAGTGTCTTGAATGATTCCTTACTAAGGTGTCGGAATGCTGTTCTCAGGTTTGCCAGGCGCCCATATGCTGCAGCAGTTATCTGATTGATGTGTGCTTCCGGAGACATGCTCGGTGTTATACTCACCCCAAGATCTTTCTCCTTGAGTGAGGTTTGCAGTCTTTGGCCACCTAGCCTATACTCTGTCTGTGGTCTTCTGTGCCCTTCCCCTATCTTCATGACTTTGGATTTGGCAGGATTAAATTCGAGAAGCCATTTGCTGGACCAGGTGTCCAGTCTGTCCAGGTCTCTTTGAAGTCCTGCCTGGTCCTCATCAGATTTAATTCTCCTCATTAACTTCACATCATCTGCAAACAGGGACACTTCTGAGTCTAACCCTTCCGTCATGTCGTTCACATATACCAAAAATAGCACTGGTGCTAGGACCGACCCCTGTGGGACCCCGCTCGTCACAGGTGCCCACTGTGATACATCATTACGTACCATGACTCGTTGTTGCCTCCCTGTCAGGTATTCTCTGATCCATTGCAGTGCCCTTCCTGTTATATGCGCCTGATGCTCTAGCTTCTGCACTAATCTCTTGTGAGGAACTGTGTCAAAGGCCTTCTTGCAGTCCAAGAAGATGCAATCAACCCACCCCTCTCTCTCTTGTCTTACTTCTGTTATTTTATCATAAAACTCCAGAAGGTTTGTGACACAGGATTTGCCTTCCGTGAATCCGTGCTGGTTGGCATTTATACTCCTGTTCCGTTCCAGGTGCTCCACCACTCTCCTCTTGATAATCTTCTCCATAATTTTGCATACTATACACGTCAATGACACAGGTCTATAGTTTAGTGCCTCTTTTCTGTCTCCTTTTTTGAAAATGGGAACTACATTTGCCGTCTTCCATACCTCAGGTAGTTGCCCAGTTTCCAGGGATGTGTTGAAGATTGTGGTAAGTGGTATGCACAACATATCTGCTCCCTCTCTAAGGACCCACGGAGAGATGTTGTCCGGTCCCATTGCCTTTGAGGTATCGATGTCCCTTAGCAGTTTCTTCACCTCCTCCTCATCTGTATGTATGTCGTCCAACACTTGTTGGTGTATTCCTTGTTGGTGTCCCCATCTGGTCTGTCCCCCCAGAGTCCTTCCTGTCTCTACTGTAAATACTTCCTTAAATCTCGTGTTGAGCTCCTCACATACCTCTTGATCGTTTCTTGTGAGTTCTCCACCTTCTTTCCTCAGCCTTATCACCTGGTCCTTGACTGTTGTCTTCCTCCTAATGTGGCTATACAGCAGTTTCGGGTCAGATTTGACTTTCGATGCTATGTCGTTTTCATACTGTCGCTGGGCCTCCCTCCTTATCTGCACATACTCGTTTCTGGCTCTTCTAC